>NW_022196895.1:70440002-70445777 GCF_008632895.1 Mastomys coucha
TTTAATCCTTGACACTTGTCATGTAAACTAGCCCCTTTGTTTTTCCTTCTTGGCCACTTATCTTTGGACTAGGCCGCTTGTCTCCTAAAGCATCTTACCTCTTGTGTGTATCATTCCCTTCCCTGAGCAGCACATGCTCGGTTGTTCCTCGGTGTTGTGCAAAGTAATTGGCACCTTGACACTGAGAGTGGAAAGTGATAAGGATCCCTGCCTTGTGCCTTATTTGTCTTTGTCAAGGAAGATGTTTTACCCAGATCCCTTTGCTGTTCAATTTCCTGTGTGTGCTATGCTGCGGCAGGAAGCCTGGGGCACGGATGTATTCCTTCTCCCGAGCTATTTCACTCTGTGTTACACCGCTAGATCCTTGTTAAATGGAACAGCATGTACCTCTTCATTCCAAGTGGCTCTCTGCTGAGGACCAAGGCTCGGACATCCTCATTCATCCACTTATTATGAAATAAAAGCTGAGCAAAGCTCCAACGTTTTGGACTGCCCAGCCTGGTTCTTATTGCACATGGGAGCTCTCAGGGTAACACCAGAGAAGAGAGGTGGCCCAAGTCATACAGAAATGACTGCTGCCAAGGTGTAAAGCCAGGCTGTGCCTCCGGCCATCTTGAATGCGTGTGCTTATATCAGTTTTCCAAGGGCCTGATGATAAACGTATTGAGAGCAGAGGTGACACTTAACATTGTCCAGTACTTATAATGTAAAGTGAAAAATACAAACAGAAAATACAAATAGATGGACATGGAGGCTGGGGAGATGGCTCAGCATCTTGAAAGTACTTGCTGCTCTTGCAGAAGACCTGGATTTGGTTCCCAGCATGCATGTGGTGACTCACAAACATCTGTCACTCCAGTTCCAGATCCTCTTCTGGCACCAGGCACACACATGGTAAACATACATAAAACCAGACAAACATCCACAATAAATAATAAGTAATAATAAATAAATAAATAAACAAATAAGTAAATTAATATTAAAAAATGGAGGAAATGGGAAATAGCCACATTTGTGGGCCTGTTTGAAGGCTACCTTTTAGTGTTATGGGAGCAAGGAGAGAAGAAATAGACATTGATAAGAGTGAAATAGCTTAGAACAGAGAGGGATCTCAGGAAGCTGTGGGAAATGTCGTTGCCCAGGTACTAGGAAGAAATCTTACATTTTCATATAGTTAGTTGGGTGGCCAATTTAAAGATACGTATGTTTAACTGCATCCTTTTTCCATCCACAGCCCAAGGATCCCTTTTTAAGTGTCCATGATTGTGAGCCGAGACCTCAGTGTTCTGTGCTCATGGGGAGGGACTAAGTGGATCCAGTTTAGCCCACTCCCTCCTCCAGATCATCCCCATGATTCTTACAAGCACTCGCACCTCCAGCTGGCCTCTTCTCTTTCTGGTCCCTCTGTCTCTCCCAAATAGGGCAGCTTCCTTTACATGAGCCCTTGTCTGGTTTTTCCGCATTGGCCCTGCCCTGGAAACAGCTGGTGGATGTGGGTTTGTTGTTGTTGTTGTTGTTTGTTTTTTTATTTTGTTTTTTTTCACTCATGCTGATAGTAACTAGCAAGGCAGGGTAGCCCACCACGGAGGCTTCTCAGTCATTGTTACCCACTCTGCCTAGGAAACCATGGGACCCAGCACTAGGACCTCTGAGTTTTAAGGGTGCCTCCATTTAGAAAAGGAGGGGGTTGCATCCACAGAGCCCTAAGCTGCTCACAGCTCACCAGTTGACTTCGAGTACATATGTGGTACCAGGCACCGTGGGCAGGGCTGACAACTGGAAGTAGACTGTCAGCCTTCCTTGTGGTTTTATGAACGTAAGGGATGATGGTCGAGTTCACCGCCTTAAGCAGTTTCTTACCCTCAACTGTGTCCCAGAGGTTTGTCATTCCTCTCTGCTTTGAGTACCCCTGTTCCTTGGGGACATAAAGGCATGCACCTTTCATTTCTTACATGTGTTCCTAGGTTGTCTTTTAAAAGAATGACTGTAGTTGTCTGTCCTGTGTGACGTAGCATCTTTTCCTGACTTGAGTTTAGTCTCTTGTCCCCTTTGTTGTGATGTGGGTGGTGGCATGCCCTTTGTGCAATATGTTTATATAAACGAAAATGTTCAATCCGCACAACCCACCTGCTAGCCAGACTCAATACAAGAGAAGAGTCTTGTTCTTATTAGAAAACTTATAGGAAATGCAAAGGCGCGGAGTAGGCCTGTTGGAGGAACAAAGACAGAAAGATGTATATGTTCTCTTGTTGTTGTTGTGGAGTATATGTTCTTAAGATAATAGGCACCATGTCCCTATTTGTACGGAAAGCTGCTGGGCGCATCATTCTTCCATTGGGTGATGGAGAGCCTGCGCTCAGCGATGGAGAGCCTGTGCTGTTTGAAAGCCATGCTTCAGATATGCCTTCTCCCTCCCATTTTCAGAGCTTACGTAGTCCCATGAGAGAAGGCAACCTTTACAGTTATCCACATTTATCCCCAGGAGATGCCCTCTCACCAGGTTGGCCCGCATCAGGGTCCCTGGCAGGCAGCAACGCTTTGCCGTGGCCAGTGACTGACCAGAGCTCTTTTCCCTCCAGAGATGAAAAGAACCAGTCCATCATAGTCAGCGGGGAGTCTGGAGCAGGGAAGACGGTGTCGGCCAAGTATGCCATGCGCTATTTTGCCACAGTTGGCGGCTCGGCCAGTGATACCAACATTGAAGAGAAGGTCCTGGCATCCAGTCCCATCATGGAGGTAAACCCTTCCTAGGGAACCTTTGGGGGTTGAGTGTGGGCCGCGAAGAGAAGCTTTGAAGCAGCTCACTCAGGCAGCATCCTCTTCCTCTATCAAGAGAGAGAGATGGTGGAGGTGACTCTGAAACCGAGATTAAAGATGATCCGACCTGGTCGTGTTAGGTGGAGTGTCTTCATGCGCTCTGTGTCCTTGGACCCAGTGTGCGATGTCGTAATGGCCCCTCCCACGTCTTGGACCTTTGCTGCCTCCCCTTCTTGCTGCCACGATGGGTCAGAAAGTTAGCATTTCCCTAGAACGGGTAGATACTTTGAAAATCTCTCTGTGTGAGAAGGCAGCTCTCATGCAGGCTGAGGCTGACGAGTTGAAACTGGATCCTCTTTTTGTCTGGCTTGGTGGAGAAGACGATAAAGGAGAGCCAGCACAGTTATGGCAGCACAGCATCTCCTGAAGATCTTTAGAAACAGTTACCTGTAATGGCATGAAGTAGCCAAGGCATGTCCTGTCTATTTTTTTACCCTGCCTGGGTCCTGTCATCGGCTAGGACATTATGACAGGAACCTGGGTTGAGTAGACTCGGAGAACGTGTGTTCAGGCCAAAATTGTTTTAAAAATTAGACCTTGATATAGCTAATAATGGTTTAGAGTCAGATCTGTCTGTCTGTCTGTTATCTATCTACCTATCAACCCATCGTCTATCTATCCCTATTTCTATCTCTCTCAATCACTATCTCCATCTCTCTTTAAAGGGTTTATTCTGATAGAGTAGGACTATCATAGCCCAGTTTACTTTGTGTCCCACTGTTTTAGTTTTCCCTTCTTTTGCTGGCCAGGAGGCAGATGGGACTTATTTTATTTTACATGGTAAGTCGGAACAGGAATCTGAACCAGAAACCATAGAAGGATGCTGCCCCCCAACTCATGCTTAGCTATCTTTTTTTTTTTTAACATAGTTCCAGGACCACTTGCCTAAGGAATGATGCTGCCCATGGTAGACTGGGCCTCCTGCATCAGTTCATAATCAAGACGGTCTGTAGCAGACAGACCAAGCTGATCTAGGTGACTCCTGAGTGGAGGGTTCCTGTTCAAATCACTCCAGGCCTTGTTAAGTTTGCAATCAGAGATAACTGCTGCACTCGCTCTTGAAGCCAACACTCTTTTTATTAGCACGACTACATTCAGCTTATTCTTTCTCCAGGCTGGGCAGTCTCTTTGTTTAATTAAGAAAAAAAATAGAGAAGCATTATGAAGAGGACAGGGCAAAAATGACGCCCAGCCCAACCAAAAGCTGTGCAGCCTCTGCCTTCTGAGTGTTAATCCTACCATCGCCAGCTTGACACTCGCAGGAGGGGGGATCTGGAGTACTAAGGGACAGGAAGTGAAGGGGTTGTCAAGCCACAAGGAAGATCTAACCTAACCCTAATGTCTTAGTCCTGAAAGCTGGAGTCCAAGCCTGAAAAGGGAGAGAAGGGTGCAGAGAGGGGGAGGGGAAAGCTGATGCTGGCAGGAGCGTGCACAGCCCCCGTGGAAATGGATAGACCCAACAGACTGGCCACAGAAGCCTGACAGCACTTTAGATGCCAGGGGAAGCATGTGTATTTTGGTAACTGCGCAAGTGACTATATAGTTGGAAATGGTTTTAATCAAGTTTTATAGAAAAGCAGATTCCGTTTGTTTGTTTGTTTGTTTGTTTCTGGGTATGTTGTCATGGTTGTGGGGAAAGAGCTGTATTGCTAGCAGTGGCTTCCTGGCTAGATTGATGTGCACCAAAAGCATCTTCCCCGATAGTATTAGAGTCGTCCTGTTGGTTCCTAGGGTAGAGGTTCCCTGACACTGAGACCTAGAGCCACTCAGCACAGATGGCCTGTGGTATGGAAAAAATCCTACCTATCTTATGTTCCTTCCTCTCTGCCACTAATATGGGTGTGACTCCCTTAACTCCAGGGCCCTGTTAGGCACAATGTGTCTGGTCGTCAGGATATTTTTTTAAAAAAGATTTATATGTTTATTTATTTTATATATGTGAGTACACTGTCGCTGTCTTCAGACACACCAGAAGAGGGCATCAGATGCCCATTAAAGATGGTTGTGAGCCACCATGTGGTTGCTGGGAATTGAACTCTGGTCCTCTGGAAGAGCAGCACCCTTAACTGCTGAGCCATCTCCCCAGCCCCTGTCAGGGGGTTTTGGCGATATTATTGAAACTGCCCTTTTCAAAAGAGCAGTGGTTCCTCTTCTAGTTTGTGAGTCTTCAGGTAAATAATTCTGCCATTTTATTTTTTTGGAAAGTCAAGGCTTGTTTGTAAAAGTTTAAGGGACCTGCTTCCTAGGAACCCTCAAGGTGAGCTTCACCTGTTCCGAACATCAAACGAAGACCTTCTTGGGCTTTATAGCTGCTGTCTGATTTTAATAATCTATACAAGAAGGGTGTTGGAAAGTTGCGTGTTCATGTTTATCCGCCTGTTATGAAAGGAATCCTTGGTGAAGCTGAATGGAGTCTGAAGGAAACAGAAGCAGCCCGGTTGAGATAAGATCTGTTTTGCTGCGTGTTCTAGCCCCAGCAATGCAGACAAAGTCATGGCAGCCGTGGATCTTTCTATCGTCATGGAGCCACACATCTCCTGGACCTCCCATGGCCTCCTCTGTGTCCCTCTAACCCTCTGCTTTCTCACCAAGTGCAAGGGTAAATACAGAGTCTCAGGTCAGGTTTTTGGTTATTTAAGCTAAATTTCCACCTTCAAAACTGTCCTTCCTGCCGAGTGACAAGAGACCGCCTGTCCTCTAAGAATTCAGAAGCTAGCTTCATTATTCTTATATAAATTAGAGTATGGTCGATAGAGTTGAAGGTGCTTTTACTAAGAGAATAAAAGCCATAAGGAGAGCATTCACGTACACTGGTGCTTTGGAACTGGTTGGGCACAGTGGCACATGCCTTTATCTGAGCACTTGGGTGACAGAGGTAGGAGGATGGCAGAGCTTGGCTTCACGGAGTTCAGAGTCTGAGGCCAGCCAGGAGTACATAGAGAAACCTTGCCTCAAAAA
>NW_022196895.1:70446075-70472023 GCF_008632895.1 Mastomys coucha
GGAGGGAGAGGGAGAGAGGGAGAGGGAGGGGGAGGGGGAGGGAGAGAGAAACTGAATATTATCTGGGAGGCTCAATAAAACTTCAGACGCGGGACTGCGCATCCAGAGTTTCTGATTCAGAAAGTCTAGAAAAAAGACCAGTACTCTCTGCATTTCTCATGACCACCGATGTGATAATGATGTTTCTGATCCAGATACACCATTGCAGAGCCATCCACCTGTTAGAAGGATGAGGAGGGACCTCTGATAGAGTGATCAATGACAGAATCCCCGTGTTTCTACAGCCAGCTGGCACTACATATCCTGATGCATTGCCTCCAGTGTACTCATAAGTATTGGAGCATAACCATGTCATTAAGTTTGAGTGAACTTACTACCCACGACATGTAGTAGTCAAAGGCTTTCCACAACAAACTCTATTGTCCAACACTTAGCTGGTATCCAGTTTAAGTTATGTAGTCTAAGACTTCTGAAGTCGGGCCCTGCCTGTGGCCCCAGTGCAGAGGAAATCTGTGGGCCGTGGCTTTGGTACCATATGTGTGCCTGCGTTAGACCAACTAGACCAGCACTTTGTAGCTCACATTGTTTTCTCTAAACCAGACTGGATTTCTCCATCGATCGACTTTCAATGCTCAGTTTATCTGTTCGGCAGATTTCAGAGACATGGACCCTCTTCTAAAGATAAAGCAGTTACTCTTGGCAAAGCAGAGAATTCTCTTTGATGCTTGGTGACTGATCAAAGAAAGTGCTAGTCATACTTGGAGTTCAGCACATGCAAGACACCGTGTTACTAAATTAGACAAGAAGGGCACTTTTAAAAATTTTTATTGTGAAAACTATGCATGGAAAAACATTTCTACTTTAAGTATATGATTCAGAGGCATGAAATACACTCATTGTTTATCTGCACTACCATCTGTTGCCAGAGCTTTCCCGTTACCCCAGTAGAAACCCTGTTTCTATTGGACAATTCCTTCCCCAGACCCTTGGCAAACTGATTTCAACCTCTTGTCTTCAACTCACTCCTCTGGGGACTTCACGTGAAGGCCATCATGTAATACTGGTTCATGTATATCAGGTTAACTTTATTTGGCATGATGTTTTCAAGGGTCACCCGTATCTTAGCATTTATCGAAACTTTGTTCCTTCTATTGGCTGTATGTCTCATTGCATACATTCCCCATGATTTGTTGAGTCGTTTCTTTCCTGATGGGCATGTGGTTGTTTCCGCCTTTTGCCTATTGTGGATACCCTTCCTATGGGCATTGACACAGAAGTTATCGATGTAAGTCCCTGCTCTGGGGATACTTTTAAATTATGCTGGTTACTAATAATTGAAAGTATGCACTGTTCATTACAGCCTCAGTAGGTGGCTGAGTTCCGTGAGAAGGATGCTTTGGTATGCTAGAAACGTAAGAGTAACATGCATCCCCCAGAAGACCAAGGTATGCTTAACTGCTCAGGTCTGAATGAGAAGTGTAGATATGAGCTACCCTAATCACGATTGTGTACATAAATAGCGTTGTTTGGGCCCCGGACATTAACTCTCTGTCTTGTACAGCTTGCTGCTTTCCAAACCATCAGCTTAGGTGCTTGGGGCTCCTCCTTTCAATTGTGAGCCATTGGCGCTACCTTGGGAGAAGGCTTGAATTTGGTTGTGGGGAGGAGGCAGCAGAATTAGGAGGAGCCCTGGCTGGGAATCTGGTGTTACCCACAGAAAATGAGAAACTTTGCTCTACCAAAGTTGAGCACACCTTTTCAGATGTTCCAGGTTTAGCCTTCCTATGTATCAGGAAGTCATCTTGCGGCTCCTGCAAGTGTCTCAGTTAGGAGCAGCTGGTTACTGGCTCTTCTGGCCAGGCCCTGGAAAGAGTCTCCGACTCACCCCCAAGCAATCGGTTACTATGGCATGTCTCCTTGCTTCCCCTGCAGACACTTCTCAGGGAAGTCTGAGCATGCACAAGTCCCAGTAGGCTGTGCTGAGTGGCAGCTGTTGAATTATGCAGACTGGAGGCTGGGCTGGGCTTGGCTGGGGCAGATTGGTCTGATTGGTTGGCAGTGCGCTCTGACCCCGTTTTTCTTAGCAGGTTGTGAGCATCCTAGGAGGGATTTATTCCTAAGTCTGCACTGATTAGGAGAACAGTGTTAATCAGGAGACCAGGGTGGAGGCAGGGACAAGCACCCAAGTCCAGGCTATGGGATCATGAAACCAGAAAGTTAACCCTAAGAGCCACAGCATCTTCCCTACTGAAAGGAGAAAGGTTGGAGCTACAGCGAACAAAAAGGATAAAAGGCCAAAGGTGTGAGTGTGAGGATTTTGTCTTCATTGTTGTCTTAAAAATGGCTGCAGCTGTTTAACCAATTCAGACAAGAATCTGGTTCCTACATGCCCTACATCCATGTTCTTATGCAGCCTTGCATTTAGCTGCTCCAACGTTGTCTATTTTAGACTCTCCTGCCCTTTGTCCACACTGTGTTTTCTGCACCGGTGTGCTTCTGCTCTCGGTGGGATTCAATGCAGGTTTCTCTTTCCCAGCCTTGGCCATTCTGCTGGCAGACTACATGCTCCCTGTCTTGTGCTTCCATACAACTCCTGCCTGCTTCTCTGTTGTGTAACCCAACGTTAAAATGACTCACTGTATTACTGTATATTACTATACAATTTACATAGGAAAGTCTATTCGAATTTCACATTTCTGTATGCATAAACAGCCAAGAACATGCCATGGTTGTCTGCCTGTCTGTTTGTTTGTGCCGAGGCACCCTTCTGTAGCTCTGACTGGCCTGGAACTTGCTGTGTCAGCCAGGCTGGCCTTGAACTTACAGAGATCCTCCTGCCTCTGTCTCTCATGTGCTGAGATTAAAGACATGAACCACCACCACATCTGGCCTGTGGCAATGGATATAGTGTCTGTTTTACAAAATAAGATATTTGAAGCTTATTCGTTGACGACAGTGACAGTAGATTGTGTTTTATAATCTTCCACACACTGGCTTCTGCTGATCGCTAACTATGTTTAGCATATTCCGTTGTCTGTGTGTTTTCAGAGTAGTGAAATGTAGACGTGTGTTGCCATAGTTTTTACAGCACTGTAGTAGGCCAGCCCCTGGGCCTACTACAGCACATTACTAAGAGGGCCAGACCATCTCCCTGTTGCTCTGCATGGCAGCCACCAGTCATGCTGGAGTCTGTTAATCCATTGGAATTCTAAGATGGTAGCGGTCATACTCAGTTGCCACTCTTGTATTCACTAGTGGGAAACCCATACAGAGAGACTTCGCCTGAGTGCATAGCCGCTCTGACATGTGAGGGAAGCGATGTGGCTGCAGGGTTCAGAAGCTCATAGGAAGCAGAGAGCCTACTGGGTGCAGCTACATGGGAGCTTAAGTCCAGGGCTGATTTTTTGCTGTTTTAGTGTGGCTTGTTTCTGAAGGACACCTTCCTCCCCTCTTTCTTGAGAGGGCAGAACGAGGATCGGGGCTTCTTCACTCTACCTCCACAGCCCTCCACCCTGCCATTTGAGCTAAGAAAGGCTTCACTGGAGGGTTGATGCTGCTTCCTAGTTTTACCTCTGATTTGGCTTGGTCCTCAGAACTGTGGAAGCTGCCTCCATGTCAGGCAGCAGCTTTCCTGGCATGAATGGCGGGGCCTGAGAGACAGCATTCAGGACTGGGATTCCGTGTAGTCTGAATCTAGACTTGAGAACCGACGTGTACCTGAATTTAAATCTTGAATACTTCTGAGCCATATGACCTTGGGCAAATTATTTGACCTTCTCAAGCCTGTATCCCTGTAAGTAGATGGAGAGTAATGGCCGTCTCTCAGAGTTCTTGTCCACTTTAACTGACACAATAAACAGCCGGAACACAATAAGCAACCTGGAAGTCACCTTTAAGTAGCCTTCTGCTCAACAACTGGCTCTTAAGTGTGGCCAATAATTGTAGAAGGGTCTGCAAATCCATTTGTTTTGGTTTTGTTTTTAAGTTAACCAAGCAGAACTTCCCATCCATCTCTTTGTCCTCACAATAGCAGAGGTGTGTGTATGGAAGGAAAGCAGGCATCCCATGCTGCCACAGGCCTACAGTCTTGAAGTCAAGAGAGCCATCTTGACTTGGCAAGTGGGGTGGGTAGGAGGTGCCTGAGCACCATACTCACTGAGCTGTCTCCCAGCGCTTGCCCTCACTTTTTACACGTTTCTATTGTCTGTTAATCCAGGCCATTGGGAACGCCAAGACCACTCGCAACGACAATAGCAGCCGATTTGGGAAGTACATTGAGATTGGCTTTGATAAAAAGTACCACATCATTGGGGCCAACATGAGGACCTACTTGCTGGAGAAGTCTAGGGTGGTCTTTCAGGTGAGTGACAGGACTCGGCCATTTGTACCTCTATTATTGCTCCGCCCACTCCCAGCGCTCACAGAGAAGCCTGTCTTTTAGCCCAGAATCGATGTTCTCGTTCTCTCTCTTCTCTTTCGGAGTAAATGTTCATGTGGACTAAGCCTCAGGTCTCCATCCATCTTTTACACAGTATTGCTTTCCCTGTTCTGTGTTAAGCCAGCACTAGACCCAGGGCTAAAGAAACAAAAAAGAGCAGCCGGCCTTACAGCCCTATCATTTGAGAATGTTATAGGCAGCCTGGGTTTCACTTTTCAGGGAACCTGCTTGTTTGGTGGGTCAAAAATAGGTGTACGGCTAGATAGATAGGTATATATGCTGAAGTAAACCCCTCATACACACACACACACACACACACACACACACACACACACACACACACACACACGTTTGGTTTTCTTCCCTAGGAAGCGACATGTATAAACCCCACTCCCTTCTGCCCCATCGCGGTCCTTGGTTGTTCTCTGCCGACCCTCCTCTTCCTCCCACTCAGCTAGCCCTGTCCTCCACCTCACCCCTTCCTTCCTGCTTCTAGTGATGGTCTGTGCTACTAGCAACCTCAACCACCATTCTCCTGCAGCAGCGTTGCCCTCTCATCCCTGGCTAAGGTATCCTGATTCAGTGGTGACAGGGGTGGCCTGATTCAAGTCTGCAGCTCCCTTTTCCATGTGCACAGTGCCCTCCCTTCCCCGCCCCTCCCCCGGGGTTCAGCTGTCCTCGGGGAGCCCCCAGAGTCTCCTAAGCGGCTCCTTGGTGATGACTTCCTGCTAATGCATACCAAATATCCCATGACCTTTCAGACCGGCTCCTCTTCCCTCCCAGGTTGGTTGGGTGACCCTGCATCCTTCCTTCGCCAGGCAGAGGGGCAGGAAGCTCTGTTGGGTGGACTAAGAAGCTGCCTGCACTCCACCATGACTTGAACTTTTCCTCTTCCATGGCTGTTTCTACCCAGGCCTCCTAACTGTTTGTACACCACCTCTCCAACATCCCCCCCACCACACACACGCTAACTCAAGATCATTCCAGTCATGAGCATCCACTGAAAGTCCCCGGGGACCTTCCCGACTGCCTGGCCCAACACAGTGGGCAAAGCCCAGCTTTACCTAGTTCCAAGTCAAGTCCCAGAGGAGAGAGGGGGCTTCCAACAGGGAACTAAAGGTCTGAAGAACATTGGTCAAGCAGCAAGGATTATAGGGCTTGCCGACTAACCCACTATTTGTGGTGTGCCGTTGGTGTTTAATGTAGACAGGAAAGGAAAGGAAATGTCTACCTCCACAAAAGCTAAGAGGTAAAAGTCCTCACGGGAGAAGAAAAAAACCCTGTCTTAGCAAATGGAAAATACGTCAGTTGAAATTGCAAGTGGGCACGGGGCATGGAGGAAAAACCTGAGGGAGGGTGGCCTCACCTTGTTCCACCTGGATGGAACACCTGGGACCAGAATGGCCAAGGAGATGATCCCGGGAACTGTGGCCTAAAACTGATCTCCTCTTCCTTCCCCAGGCGGATGATGAGAGGAACTACCACATCTTTTACCAGCTCTGTGCCGCTGCCAGCCTTCCTGAATTTAAAGAGCTCGCTCTGAGTAAGTCACCCAGGTACACAGGGTCCTCTGAAAGGGTTGTGGATTCTTGTCACAGCTACATCCTTACTGTGGTCCTGCACCTTAGTCTCATCAGAACCTTACCACAGGTTGGTAATGCAGGGTTAGCTATAATTTCCAGGCTTCCAGCAAGGAAGGAGCTGCAGGGATGGAAGTCCATTTGGAGAGCGATGCAGGTGTCACCTCTTTAAAAGATGTATGGCAGGGCTAACAGTTCCATCATTCGAGTGCTTGCCGCACAAGCATAAGGACCTGCATTGGATTACCCACAAAGCCGTGCGTGAACACATGTCAATAATTCCAGCACTGGGTAATGGAGAAGTGAATTCCCAGAGTTCTATGGCCACCCAGTCTGTCTAGCTGGAATAGAGGTTCAGGCTCAATAAGAGGCTCTGTGTCAAACAATAGGGGAGAGAAGAAACGAAGAAGTCACCCCATGTGACCCTGGCCTCTGTGGATGCACACACCTGCACAGGTGTATATATGTGTATAATATTATATAATATATATTATATATATATATATATATAATATGTGTATGCATACAATGTAACACACAGATTTTTCTTTAAGAAAAAAGATGTTTCTTCCGTCTGCATGAGAAATCAGTCCCTTTCAGAGGACCTAGAAGTATATACAATGCTCATCACTTTCCCGTCACCAATGTGGGTTAGGTCATATCTTAGGGTTGAGATAGAGAGGATGAGAATAGTGCTGGCTATGATGGGAAAAGCTACAGACCACACAGAGGAGGCTCAAGTCACCACAGAGTCACAGTTGAGACAAGTAAGATTCAGTACTGCAGAACTGTGGATTCCTCTAAACAGGTACGGAAGCTTCTAGCATATCCATAGTGGAACCCTAGAGGGAAGTGGAACAACCCGAAGTACCTCACCACCTCCACAGCCAATGCCGTGTCTCACTTGTCCCTCATCAAATGAACGAGCCCATCCTTTGCTTAACACATGAATGTATTAGCAAGGCCGCCCTGCTTTGAGGCATTGCTATGAAGACAGCGGTGGGCAGGCTTTTATTCCAGGCATCGCTCCTGGGCCTGGAGCCCCCCCCACACACACACACACCATCTCCCCCACGCTCTATCTGTCTGAGCCTGGATAGAGTCTTGGTTTTGAGGCCTCTGAAGCTGAGTGATGACTGGAGCTGGGCAGCATCCTGCCCTTGGCCTATTGTCTATACGCGGGTCTGTGTAGGAAAGAGCCTTGGCTAAAAGATGGTGTGAAGATATGGTTATTTGACAAAGGCTTGTTGGTCTTTGCAGCTCTGCACTAGACAGATTGTTGAAGCTATGCCCCCAGATCTTAGCCATCTTAAGGGTACAGTACCAGATCCTGCTCTATCCCCAGTGACTAAAATCTGTCAAGTGGTGTCTTGGTCACTGCTCTTTTTTTTTTTTTTTAAGATTTATTTATTTATTATATGTAAGTACATTGTAGCTGTCTTCAGACACCCCAGAAGAGGGTGTCAGATCTTGTTACAGATGGTTGTAAGCCATCATGTGGTTGCTGGGATTTGAACTCAGGACCTTCAGAGTAACAGTCAGTGCTCTTAACCACTGAGCCATCTGAGCCATCTCTCCAGCCCAGTGACTCCTAATGACATCTTGTTTTGTTTGTTTGTTTTTTGTTTGTTTTTCAAGACAGGGTTTCTCTGTGTAGCCCTGGCTGTCCTGGAGCTCACTCTGTAGACCAGACTGGCCTTGAACTCAGAAATCTGCTTGCCTCTGCCTCCCAAGTGCTGGGATTAAAGGCGTGTGCCACCACTGCCTGACTTAATCACTGTTCTATTGCTGCAAAGAGACACCATGACCACAACTAATCTTATAAAAGAAAAATATTTACCCAGGAGCTTGCTTATAGGTTCAGAGGTTTAATCCACTATCATCATGGTGGGAAACATGGTGGCCGGTATAGCACTGGAGCAGTCACTGAGAGCTATGTCTTGATCTGTAAACTAAGAGAGAGACACTGGGCTTGGCATGGGATCTTGAAACCTCAAAGCCCAACCCATGTGGGAAAGTGTGAGATCATGGGAAAGTGATGAATATTACTTCTTCCAGCAAGCTCACACTTCCTAATCCTTTCTAAAAGGATTTATCTATTTATCTTATGTATATGAGTGCACTGTAGCTATCTTCAGACGCACCAGAAGAGGGCATCGGATCCCATTCCAGACAGTTGTGAGCCACCATGTGGTTGCTGGGAATTGAACTCAGGACCTCTGAAAGATCAGTCAGTGCTCTTAACCACTGAGCCATCTCTCTAGCCTTCTTCTAACCCTTTCAAATACTGTCACTCCCCATGACTAAATATATAATTAGTTGCCTCTGGAAGAAACTCTTCAGAGCATAAGTGGTTCCAGGACTTGCTTCCTTCCCGATACCTTCCTATAGTATTTGATTCAGGCCATGTTGATACAATACTGTATGACCTAGCTGTGGGCTCTGCCATAGCTTATCCTGTCCATTTCAGTATTCAGTGGGAAGTTGTAGTGTTGTGGGGAGCGCAGTCTAAGGCAAAGTCTCCCCTAAGAGAAGGCATAGCACCCCGAAAGGACATGTTGGATGGTCCCCATGTGCTGGTCTGTCCTGCTATTGCTGTCAAGTCTGATGCTTCCAAGGATAAGGAGTGCATGCTGCCAGCTAGTCAGGGCAGGTTCTCTGGTCCGACCTGGGGCCTTTTAGTCACAAGTGGCCAGATACGTGGCCATGATATGGACAACTGTCATTTTCCTCTTGTCTTCCCAGAATGGGGAGGTCAAGGTTTTCATGGTCAACCTGCAGAAACTGTTTTTCTAAAGATTGTTTTATGGAGAGTCAAATACTGACAAGCTCTCTCTGGCTGGCCACTTTATCCTGAATAGAACTTTAATAGGGAAGTTGTCTAGCTTTTTCATTTACATGCATTGTATCAAGGTTTAGAACGTCTTTTCCTTCTTTCCCATTTGTGCACAGTACAGACTCTCTGAGCTTCTGCCAGAATCCTTGAAAATTACCCAATTCAATCAACTTCTTACATCTCGGAGAGCATCGTGGTGTGAACTGAAGAGCCTATGATAAGCTCTTGTGAGGCTCTCTGTGGCCTGTGGGTGGATTGGCTGTGGGCCCTAAAGCTTGTTTTTGTTTTTTTTTTGGTTTCCTTGATAACCCTGATAAATAGCTGGGAAAGTCAAATAAATGAAGGACTAGCCTGAAGTTCCAATGATTCTCTAGACACTATAATCCTTCTCTTGTTTGTAACCTAAAACACATTATACAAAAATCTCTGCTAGTCTGGTACCCCGGCATAACTTGTATATTTGTTGGAAGGCAGAGGATGTGGGTGTGTCTTGTAACCCACGTTCTTCCTCCATCCCATTGTTCTGTATGTTTAAAGTGATCGCGGGTTTTTAAAAAAAGCATGCTACCTACTACTTCCTTTGCCCGGTGCCACAGCCTGTGCTCTGACCTCTCCCGGTTCCCTTTGCTCCATCTGGCTTAGCCTGGGATTGAACACAACCAATCCCCAATCTGGGAAATCTGGGTGCTGCTGTCCACACTCCACCGGCCCCTCTCTTGGCTAGGTTTGCCAAGCTGCCAGTTATCGCTCTGGCTGCTCTCCTGCCCACCTATCTCCGAGGAAGGAAGACACTAGACAGCTTTATTATTTTAAAACTAGCCAGATCACACATTTGCTGGCCTCTTATCAGCTAACCAATTTCAGTCGATCACTGGTGGCAGAGGCCACCATTTCCGGACACCCAAGATATTACGTAGTTGTAGTGTGCCTCCCGTTCCAAAATCTGCTGAAAAGCCTCCCTTTCCCTGCATCCCTTCTCTTCCTCCTGGGACCCAGAAATCCCACCTTTTCCGCTTTGCCCAGAAATTGCCTCTTACCTTCTTTATTGACCAAATCAAGAGCTAATTAGGAAACCAGATTTTAGTATCAGCTCCTCCTTCAGTCATGGGAAATTCACAAAGTCCTATGAAAATTTTGTTCTGGAATAAGTACTAGTCAAGTTCCTGTCCCTTTCCATTCACTCTCATGGGTGTATTAGAAGATTTATTTATTTTATGTATATGTGTACATTATAGCTGTCTTCAGACACACTAGAGGAGGACATCAGAGCCCATCACAGATGGTTGTGAGCCACCATATCGTTGCTGGGAATTGAACCCTGGAAGAGGAGTCAGTGCTCTTAACCACTGAGCCATCTCTCCAGCCCCACTGATACAGTTTTATAAGAGCTACCGTGGCCTTGCACAAGTCAGAGTACAGCCTCCCCCAGTGAGATCCAAGCTCTTCTACACTGACCTTGACGTTTGGTGTTCCAATCATAGAATAATGACCTCTCTGTGATCTGTTGACTGCTGGGGGCCGGTGTCTGTCTGGTGACCCCAGCTAATAGACATTGTGGTGTATACTTATACTTGGAACTTTTTGGAGGGAGGGGAAAGGAGGAGAGAGGGGTCATAGCTGCATGGTGAGGGAAGGTGTTGTGGGTAGGAAGGAGAATGCTGGCTTCATGGACCTGACTGGAGGAGAGCTGAGCTACAGCCAGCCAGGCAGATAGGGAAGGACTAACTGTATGCTGCTTGCCTGTTTCTTACTAACAGGGTCTGTGGTGTGATAACTAGTGACCGGGGCAAGTAGACGCAGGGGGGAAGGAGATGGCCTTGTTGGTGGCAGTTGGATGCTTAGGCAGATGGCATCTGCAGGGAGGAGCCTCAGCCTAAGAGATTGGAAATGCAGAGCAGGAAAGGTGGGCGTGTTCTGTCAGCCTCAGAGCAGCAGGCAGTAGGACTCTAGCTGTTGACAGTGAAGGATCTTTTGAAGATGCTGCGAATGCCTCCCCTCCAGTGTGGGAGCCAGATGTCCCCCTTTAGTCTCCAGTGACTCTGCTGTCTTGGCTGACATTCAGTAATGAGGGTTTTTTTTAAAAAAAAAAAAAAATCAAAGTCATGGGATAGTAAAGATCAATCATCTCTTTGGTGAAATGTTCAAGTAGTGGGCTCCCCAGCCTGGTCATCCATGGGAAGCCTGTGCAAGGCCTTAGCAGGCTGGAGTCCTCAGTTTACATGCTGAGAAGTGGGCGCAAATGTTGTAAGCCATCTTATGCAGCACTGGGAAAGGCATGAGGTAAGCTGTTTTTGAGAAGTCGCTGTAAGAGGAGGGATTAGCCTTTGGGATCTATTGCTCAGCACTTGCAGCTCATGGAGTAATTAGCTATGAAGGTGCTAAATATGTTTTGAGCATAAGCCATAAATTTTACCTCAGTTGGACCTCTGAATGGGTAAATTCTTGTCTCTTCCAGTTCAAGAATCTCTGCCTCCATTCATCTAAGAGTTCTAAGTTTATCCTCCAGGAAACCTCTCTTACACAGTGGATGGTCTGTGCATTCCCCTGTTCGAGTATTGGTCTAGTCTATTGTAGTTGTTGGCTGTATTGTCAACATGAACTTCATTGCTGACCTCTGACACGTTCCACCTGTGCCTGGCTGTGTTTAGGCTAGGTCAGACCCACAGCAATTTCCAGAATTGTTGGCTGAATTCACTGTGGCCTGGAACATCGATGTTACATCAGAGCACCAGGATGTGGATAGAGATGGGAAAGGAGAGGTGCATAGGGGTTGTTGACAACATGACAAAAGGAAAGGCTGTGAGGTGACTGTCTTATACAGAACCCCAAAGACAGAACAGGAACCATCCACAGATCTGGAGGAATGGGAGTGGTCATATCACAAAAGGCTTAGGACACGAACCCCTTCCTTGAGGGCAGTGAGACTGTCCAAGGGCTTAGTGCAGGAGAGGGATGTGGCTGAAGTTACCAGCATTGCAGGCGGGGCTTGGGAGAATGTAAGCCAAAATCCAAAGACAGGTTTAGACTCTTTTGCAACATTCCCCTAGACAACACTTGCTGAAGGTCAGACCCACAGCAATGGCAGTCAGCAGGGAGAAAGGAAATGGACCATAGATGTTCTTGGGAGATAAATCAAAGGGCATGATGTTGAAAGGCTTGGAGTTGCTGTGGACGGTGGTTACCTGATATGCATTCAATCTGCATGCCCAGGTCTCAGGAAAAGAATTCAGTCGGGAGGTTTCAGGGAAAGAGGAGAAGCGGCGCGTGTCCAGTCTTGTCATCCCATAGAAACCAAGCTCCATACACTCAGAGCATGCAGTGCCACTAGCTGGATGCCCTCACTTTTTGTATGTCCCGAAGATATTTTTTTAAACATTGTGCGTGTAGATATGTGTATATTAGTACCACTGCCCACAGAGGCCAGAGGCGTCTCTGGCTCTCACAAGTTGGAGTTACAGGAGGTTTTGGGCCTCCTAGCATACATAGACAGTATCAGACTTGTACCCCCTGCAAAGAGCAGTGCATGCTCTTAACTGCTGAGCCATCCCTTCAGCACCCCACCCCTACTAATACATTTCATCACAGTCAGTCGTTGCCCTTGCTTGCTGGATATTTGCCCTCTGTTAAGTTCGTCTCTCACTTGTAAAACACCACACTGACTCCCCTTTCTCACTAGCTGTCAAGGCTGTCAGAGGTGTGGCTGAGGGAGAGGGAGCCCTAGAGGTGAGAGAACACATGAGGGATACCAGCCCTTCCTTTTCCTTACATCCGAGTAGCTCCTGTGTGTGAGGACTCTGTAAAATAGAGAAAACCAAGTCACTGACACCCTCCGCTGCCCCTCATTAGTCAAACGTGACTGCTGCATGAGGATCTCCTAAGGCTGTAAGAGATTCTAGGGTGTGACTCTAAGCATACATTTTCGTTGATATGAGGCCCTTTGAAAACACAAATCTGAATGGCACGACGGTAGACTGGCCTTCCCATGACTCGGTTAGCCTACTCACCATGCCCGCTCACCATGCCAGTCTACATGCACACAGCCACACACTGTGAGTATAATATAAGTTGCTTTTGATTCTGTTTTCTCTCCCATTTCCCATTGTGGACAAAGAGTATCCTGAAGGGTTATACATCAGACCAACAACAGAATTCGGTGTGAGCTTGCATGAGCTAGAGGAGACATCCTCCTAGGTGGAGATCTATGGGTGACAATGACTGGAGCTCTCTCTGTTGCCTCACGCCTTTCTTCCTGCCTCCCACAGCATGTGCAGAGGACTTTTTCTATACAGCCCATGGAGGAAATACAACCATCGAGGGCGTGGATGATGCAGAGGACTTTGAGAAGACTAGACAAGCCCTCACGCTCCTTGGTAAGGAACTTCTGAATGAGGGTAGCCTGTCCAGGGGTCCCATGGACAAGGGTGGGATAGAGTGGGGTGAGAGTCCTCTGAGCCTTAATGAGTATCTCCTTACACCCTCATCTCTCTCAGTCCACAGGCCTGTAGTTCAGAATTTGGAACTTTCTTAGAAATAAACTTTTGAGCCAGGTACCGCAAAGTATCCCATCACTTGCTTAGCTGTTGAAACACATGGAGGAAAGCCCAGTGAAGCCATATCCTTGTGTGCTGTGCTCTGAGTTCAAAGGCGGTGTATACCCCCGTGAAGACCCCCTCACTGAGCCAGACCCCCTGTGCACTAGCCACAGAGTCTAAGCTGAAGCAGACCCCAGCATCCAGAGCCCTGCGGGCGATGGAATGCTGGTGTGTTAGCCGTGGGTGTTGCGATCCTCAGAGCAGGGAGTTTGCTGTGACCTTCCGTAGCAGAGGGACTCAGTAGAGCTGGGGAGAATCAGCCCTGTCCCCAGCCTGTTTGGGGGGGGAAGCACTCCCATGTTCATGAGACAAAAGGTAAATCTTTCTTGATTGGGAAGATGAAGCAGTCAATCCTGAGGCCTGTAGCCAGGGAGAGGGGAGTATACAGCAGTCTGAAACTCAGAAAGCGACTCAGATGGCCCCTACATCTTCCCCACCCCTTCCGGACCGAGATGCACCATCTGGCTTCTCTGTCAGGTCGCTCAGAACAGCATCTGTTCAGTTCGGCGGTATAAGCCGAGTTCTGCGAGTGTCCAAATTAAATGTGAGCAAACTGGACACACCCTCGTCTGTACGGGGAGGAGATAAGGGGCTTGTGTGCTGTGGTCAATCTCTGCATAGCTGAGGCACAAGTGGAAGTCATCTTTTGCACCTGTGAATTATCAGGAGCAGGTTATTCCAGCATGAAAACAGTACAGCGATAACCAGAGCAGCAGTGAGTGATTAGCTGTGGGAAAGGCTGAAGTGGACTGAGGACAGAGGTCACAGAGGCAAAAGAAGCACTCCTATGGCTCGCACAGGGGGCCAAACATCACAGGGACTGGTGGGTAGAGGAACCAGAGTTGTAGGTGAACTTCAGACCCATCCAGAAATGTGTGCTCAAGACTCAGGAAGGACCAGCACCCTATGCTTGCACTGAGTGTGGTGGGTCCACAGGTCTAGTGGTGTGCTTAGCAAGAAAGTTGTTGGGCTCCCAAGTGAGTGGTGATGCCTAGGAGGGACCAGAACCAGGATGGGGACCACCTTTCTGCTGCCCTTGCGTCACTGACAGGACTTCTGTTCAGAACCCTGATGCCCTGCCAGTCGGCACAGAGCAGCTGACTATTTTGATGTCTGCAAGTCTCGCTTCCCCCGGCATCACACACCCTATTGCTCTCCACAGTCAGAGACTTAGGACGATGCCTGGTGTGGTGAGCGGGATGTGTTCTACCCAGCCAGCCAACAGGAGATGCACCCACCATGGGGCCGGTGCCCGTCCTGGGCGGCTGTGAGCAGTGAGCAGGAACTGATAGGAGGGGGCAGGTACCTCCCAGGCTCTGAGATAAATACTTTAGTTCTCAAAGTAGACCACATTTATGGAATTCTTTCTTCACTACCCTTTAATAAATGTCCTCATTCTTAATTACCAAGGTTGTAAGTAGATCATCTTAAAATACAAGATAGTAAAGCGTTTATTTAGGCCTTGTGAAGTATGTGGTTTCTGCTGCTTCTGCTCATCTCTGCTGCAGTAGCCTGCCAATAGCTTCAGATAAAACACATGGGCGTGGCTATTATATGGGTTTATACAAACATCCTGTGCACTATGGATATGGGCTGTTGGCCCTTGTTTTAATCTTAGGTTTAATTGGCAATTTAAAAATAATAATTTCTTGAGAATTTCTTTGTTTTTTTGTTGTTATTTTTTTGTTTTTATTAGACATTGTCTTTATTTACATATCAAATGTTATCCCCTTTCCTCCCTCATTTCCCCTCTGAAAACCCCCTATTACATCCCACCCCCCCTGCTCACCAACCCACCCTCTCCTGCTTCCCTTTCATGGCATTCCCCTACACTGGGGCATAGAACCTTCACAGGGCCAAGGACCTCTCCTCCCATTGATGACTGACTAGGCCATCCTCTGCTACATATGCAGCTGGAGCCATGAGTCCCACCATGTGTACTCTTTGGTTGGTTATTTAGTCCCTGGGAGCTCTGAGGGTACTAGTTGGTTCATATTATTGTTCCTCCTAAGGGGCTGCAAACCCTTCAGCTCCTTGGGTCCTTTCTCTAGCTCCTTCATTGGGGACCCTGTACTCAGTCCAATGGTTGACTGAGAACATCTACCTCTGTATTTGTCAGGCACTGACAGAGCTTCTTAAATCACTACTGTATTTATATCATTTCTACTCTTCCTGTTCCCCGTGGGCCCATCCTGTGCCCCCCTCCCCAACACTCATTTTCAAATTTATGCTCTCTTATTTAATTATTTTTGTTATCTATGTGTGTGTTCAGACCATTCAGTGTTGCTTGTATGCTCATTGTTGAGACAGACCACTGGGATTAGGTAACCTATCAGGGAGGATAGGTTCCTCTCTGAGGAAACTGATCCCCTCTCCCTTAGCAACCATAGGGTACCAGTAGCCAGTCCTCTAAGCTCAGGACCTCGTGACATAGTCCACCCTCATTGGCATGCCAGCTACTGTGGTCACTGTGCAGGTCTGCTTTAGGCTACCACATGGCTGAAATTCACGGTGCAGCTTCCCCGTCGTGTGTGATAGAAGGCATCCTGCTTCTCTGGCCGTTGCCGTCTTTCCGTTTTCTCTTCATGCTTCTCCTCAGCCTTGGGTTTAGGGTGCTGACTGTCTGTTGGGTCACCTACTCTTTGTAGTTGCTTTTCATGGGGTGTTTGGTTTCTGCTTCCCATAGTATGGCACAGCTTGTTCAGAGGGTCCATGGTGATAACAAAGAGCTTACTGAGCTCATGTTTGGGCTGACTACTTTGTGGATTGCCTGGGGTAGTTTTTAATCCTAGTAAGCCCCATCTCTGCCTCCCATTTATATGCGGGTGCACTGGCTGTTGAAGCTTGAGTAAAAGATAAGTAGATATGGCTGAGGAGGAAGTCAGGGGAGCTACTGCCTTTTCTTCAATAGAAGCTAGCTTTACTAACATTCATGCAGTTCTGCCAGCTTGCTAATAAGTTTGAGATCTTTTGAAACGTAGAAAGAACTAATGCCTTCAAACTAAAACTAAATTTTAAGGGGTATGCCTTGCGTAACTGATGCAGGAAAAGAGCAAAGCTGACCATCGAGTTTGTGGCCATAGTGTTTCTGGGCTGTGTGCATTTCTGTCAGTGTTGGGGCATGCATAGAAGACGAACGGCTACACCTCAGCTGGCACCGACCATAAGCCAGCTGGCCAGCCAGTCCCTAGAACAGTAATCCCAGGGGTGTGGTGGCAGGTTCTCTTTTCTTGTCCCTTGTTGGCCCTGTGTTTGTGCCACAGATGTTTGCCGGATATTGGGTTTGGGAAAGAAAAAAAAAAAAAACCAACTACAGATAAATGGCCATCCTTATTAAACTCGTAAAAACATCCATAAAGTATCTGGTTGAAATGAAGCCCAAAATGAGTCAATCCTACCGCCGCCCTTAGAGCAGCTCAAATGACAACGTGCCCCATCTGGCGTGATCCAGACAATCAGTGAGGATATTTCCCCTTCGATCCACGAGCCCCTCGGATGCCGAGATGCTGTTTTGAGTGGTAATGACTCGGCCTGTCTGGGTTTAGGAGTCATTAACCCTAACCCAGGAAGGGAAACCAAACAATTTTTAAAGTCCTTGAAAAGGATAAAAAGTCCTTTCTATCATAGCACAGATGCCGAGTGTCAATTCATGTTTGTCTGTTTATTCCCTTCAGGAGTGCGGGAGTCCCATCAAATAAGCATCTTTAAGATAATTGCTTCTATCTTGCACCTTGGAAGTGTGGAGATTCAGTCCGAGCGGGACGGGGATTCCTGCAGCATTCCCGTAAGTGGCACCAGAGAGAAAGGGTGCAGTCAACTTGGATCCCCCAGCCTGATACCATGGGCATTCGCCTCTGCGTTTAGAGGGCACCCCTGGGTTATTTAGTCTAAGCAGTAATAACTTCTGTTTTCTCACTGATAATTTTTTTTTTTTTTTAAAGAACCAATTCATTTCAAATAAGCTGCCTTCAAGATTCTATCACTGGGTCAAGGGATTTAGTGGCCAGTCAATAAATTTGTCTGATGAGTTTATTTTCCAAGAACTCTGAGGTACATAGAATTCTACGACATGTCATCAATCTATTGAGTACCACTCGGGCTCCGGGCTGATGAAGTCTTTGCAGCAAGCAAATGGAGGGTTGGGCACCGTAGACGGTGACTGCATCTAAAGAGCTTGCATTGTAACTGGGTAGCCAGGATGGTACGGCGCTGGCTGATCTTTTCCCCATAGAAGACAGAAGATTAAGTGAGATATCTTAGTTAGGGTCCTCTACCAGCTCTGAGAGTTCCGTAAAGGCTCATAAAGGTCCATTCCCCCGAGCCTAGTGTTGCAGTTGACCTGTGGTAGACAGGAGGTGGCTGTGTGGGATGAGGATGCTGAAGAGAACTCATGTTTAGGATAGACATCAGTTTCTATCTATCTGTGTCCTGTCTGAAAATCAATGCTGTTGGCCAGAGCTAAAACTCCTCTCTGGCCTTGAATAAGTACATCCGCCATGGTTTCACTTTTGTGCCTATCTGTGGCTAGCCTGGAAGGAAGCAGTAAGTGTGATTCTTATTTCTCGGGATGTGGAATTTAAATAACCAGATTCTAGGAGAAGGACGCAGATATATCACTAGAGAATTCAGATGTGGGTGTGCCCGTTCCAGCCACAAGCTACAGCGACTATAGCCATTGCTGTGGGACAAGAGTTAGTAGACATTCAAAACATCCCTACCTTTAGAGAAGGAAAGATTAGAACTCATTAGGTTCAACAGAGCTCCTCCCCAACCTGCCCTCCAGCCCCACATGAGAGCTTTGAGGTTCTCCCCATGTGCCTCTGAGAAAGGTACAGAGTCAGGGGCTTGCAGTATGTGTCCCAGAGCAGTCTCTGACATCTGACACTACAAGTTGCCATGCCAGTGTGTACTGTAGGGTGAGTAGAGATGGCGGTTGGGATGCTTCGATGCCAAGTGGGGAATTCCAAGGAGAAGTAACCCCCCTGGTAAAGACAAGCCCTGGCTGACCCTAGCCGTCAGTGTGTGAGGCTGGTGAAGAGTTGGCCCTTCGCCATGGGGAGAGAAATGTGCAATGTTTATGCCTCCCTTCTGCACACCCCTTCCTAGCCAACGCCCTACGTATCTTTAGGGAAGCTGTGTTCTGCAAGGGACAGAGAAGACTGGGAGGGTGTGCATTGACAAATTCCTGGCTTAGGCTGGGGATGTGCAAGAGAGGCGACCAGTATTTCCTTAATCTCTAGCCACATACCACCCCTGTTCTTGCCAGTGGTCTCAGAGTCACGCACCCAGCCACAGAGCTTTTATTGGGTTGGTTTTGGTGTGTGCATTGCTGGAGATCAAGGCTTAGGCTCCACGGCACACTAAGCCTCTTTGCCACGGATTCTTACAGCACTCTAAGCCTCCCTTTGCTCCCAAGTCTTAGCACAATGATTTTGCATTCCTTGTGTGATTATTCTCCCTCTCTCTCCCTCTCTCTCCCTCTTTCTTTCCCTCCCTCTCCCTCTCTCTTTCCCTCCCTCCTTCCTTCTTTCCCTCCTTCCCTTTCTCCCTCCTTCCTCCTCCTCCTCCTCTACCCTCTTCTTCCAAACTGAGAGGGAAGTAAGTCTGTGTTCTTAGTCACCTTTGCAATGTTCAGGGCCCAGTAGCTACTCTAGAATGAATAGCTGGGTGATTCATTGAGGCTGTCTAGGCTTCAATGGTAATAAAGATGGGAGCCAGTGTAGATGAGATGGAGCTCATTGGGTACCGGTGAGGAAGCAAAGCTCTGAGCTCTGTGCTGGAGGACCATGGCCACTTTTTTAGAAAGTCCAGCCTTGGGCTTGTACGTATAGTGTCACTGATAGTCCTTCACTCCTGGGCATTCAGATGAGGAGCAGAGGTTTGGGGAAGTCATTGTCCTCAGTCAGTGTCCCACCACCACCACTAACCTGTAGGGCCAGATCTATTGTGCTCTGCTGGATGTACTGTTGTACTATGTATTTGTGAGGTCTGCACAAAGTATGGGACCATCAGGACAGAGGATACAGATGAGAGCTGAGATGGTCTGAGATGGGAGGCTTGTTAGCATGGGTTGAAGGTCTAGGCTGTGGGAATGATGACAGCATCAGGGTTGCCAGGGTTCAAATCCTGACCCCACCATTTCTCAGGATGTAACTTTAGAGACGCTCCCTCACCTCCCTACGTCCATTTCCTCCTCCACACACTGAGTGAAGGGAGAACAGGCCCTGCATGAAGGCCTTCCCTCAGAGCTGGTGGTGTTAAGTTCTAAACCAGTACCGTTCTGGTTGTTGGGGCCAGAATGGACCTTAAGAGCATGCTTTTTCCAATACAGAGCAACACCTAACAAAGGCCAAGTAAACCTAAATAAAGCCCAGAGAGAGGAACCTCTTTCTTTAAGGGCAGGATGACTAATGTCCCTGCCAGGACAGGCGACCTGGGCTACCCACATACCACACACACACACACACACACACACACACACAGCTGCCAGTAACCCAGTGGTCCTGAACTCTGTGCTCAGCCCAAGTATGAGCAGGAGAAGTCTGCTACTGTGGACACCTTTCAGCCGGATCCTCCGTATGCTCGTCGGGCCCATAGGTGGGTTTACTGTTTACTTACAAGCCGCGTGCCTTCTGCTCTGGAGTTTTTACTTTTAATTAAGGCATGGGAATGTGTTCCATGATTGCCGGGGTTACCTCAGAGATGAAACACTGTCCAATTAGTTGGACACCAGAGGCCATTTTTTTCCCCTTGAATTTGGCAATGCAGGCCCATAAAACTAAGCTGCTGTCTGTAATACTGACTGTTTTAATGGATTTATCATCATCTAATTATGCTTAAATGTAATTGCATGACGTTCAATCAGTTTCTGTTAGTGCCTCTAATCAACAGTCAGAAGTCCCACTGTGGTGTCTAGAAACCTGTTCCCTGGTGGCTATTAAAGAGTTAGCTCCCTTACTGCAGTTCCATCAGTGCCACACTCTAGCAAGAGAGAGGAGATGGGGGAGAGGAGCAGGAAGGGGGAGAGGGGTAAGGAGAAGAGAAGAGGGCACGTGGGAGCAGACCCATGTTGTTTGCTGCAAGCAAACCACTCAAGTGTCAGGTGATCCGTCTGTAGTGTGTGCGTAGCAATTAAGAAATCCCTAAAAATAGGTCAGATGAAGAAATTGGGCACTCGCCACCTATGAACTTGTTGCCTGCCAAGCAGGCTCCAAACTCTACCCTGAACAGTAGCATTATGTTGGAGCGGGCAAGGGTAGGGTGGCTGCAGATGGAACCTGTGGCCAGAAGTAGCCATGACACCGTTAACAGCTTAGTGAGCGGGAAGGACGGATCTCTACACACCAAGCCCAGCAACTCAAGCAGCCTGGCTTGGTGGTCAGGGAGCTTTCCTCAGCCCCATTTTCCTCAACTGAGTAAGGCAGGACAGACCAGAATGGCAGCTGCCAAGCAGGAGCCTGACCCCAGAGATGAGGATTCTTGGTCCAGATGAGTCTGGGAATGTTCTTTAACCTGCCTGGCTTTCGGGGTTCATGGGGCGATCTGTGCTGAACCTGGTTTAACACTGGTTAGGGATCTCTCCAGGCTGTATCCCTACCCATGTTTGGAGAATACACTGTTCTCGAGATCTGGGGGAGGGGCATTCTTTTCTAACATCCTATTCTAATGTTTGCTTTGGCTAGATGGCTACATATTGAGAGGGGCAAAGGGCCTGCAGATATGATGTGAAGGGGGAAGTTATAACATTATCTATGTTAATTTTTTTTATTAAGTAAGCCCTCATTTCAATGCTGCAAGCGGCCTCATCAGAAACTGAGACCCATTAGCAATCTAGAGCCGTTAGGAAATCATGTTCTGAATCTAACAGATTCTCTTCCAACCTCAGAGTTAATAAGCTGGCTTAGCCACTTTGCCAAGTACAAGACGAGGGTGTGAGTAACCAACCACAGGGATGAGAGGTTTTCTGTGGGGTTTCCTGAATGGCCAGCAGGGATTTTCCAAGAGACTTAGATGGCTTAATGAAGTGAAGTATATCCCTGTGGGGACATTTGGTTTTCTAGTAGTTCAGAAAGCCAGGCAGTATGACCGTAAGCACAGGTCAGGACCCAAAGGAGGCCCTCTGTGGTGGCCGGGAAGCCGAGGCCCTCTGTGGTAGCCGGGAAGCCGGTGGGTATACTGTGGAGCCTGTTTGCATGTTATCATTGCTTAGAGTCGCTGTGCACTAGGTTTGGGCTTGTTTCTCACCAGCACCTCTGAAAACACCCAATGAACTCACACACTGTTTAAGGAACTAGATATAAAACACCAGGACGCTTCCCATGTCCTGCCTACCTGTAAGACAGTCACCAGTCCAGTCCCTATTACTGGAGGGGGGACTAAAGCCCTGGGACTGGTGGTGGCCAAGTGCCAGGCAGACCTAGAGCTTTTACGCGAAGGGCTTTGAGTGGGGAAGCCGAGATCTGTTTGCTCTGTGAGTTCTGTGAGCGGCGCCTGTGCCTGCTACAGATGCGTTCTGCGTGCTCAGCTTGCACCTGCTACTTTCTGGCTCCTGACTCTGGACTGCTTCTGCATCCCTAGTCCCTTCCCCTGTGCTGTCCCCGTCTAACCAGTTACCTGGCAGATCAGGAAGGGCACAAGCTCGGTGCACAGTGATTTACCTTGTTAAGGCTCCATAATGTGGTCGTTGGCAGATGCGAGGATCCGCCTAAGCAGTACCGCTCAGGCTCTACCCGTACCTGATATGGGGTGTGGAGGTTAAACCGGCAGGGTAAAGACGGGGTTCCATGGGGGCACTTGGCCTCTGGTAGGGTGGAAAGTGTGCGCAGGAGCCTATCTCCCATTCCCCTCCTGTCTTAGTCAGGGTTTCTATTCCTGCACAAAGTATCATGACTAAGAAGCAAGTTGGGGAGGAAAGGGTTTATTCAGTTTACACTTCCACATTGCTGTTCATCACCAAAGGAAGTCAGGACAGGAACTCAAGCAGGTCAGGAAGCAGGAGCTGATGCAGAGGCCATGGAGAGATGTTCCTTACTGGCTTGCTTCCCCTGGCTTGCTCAGCTTGCTTTCTTATAGAACCCAAGACTTCCAGCCTAGGGATGGCACCACCCACAAGGGGCCCTCCCACCCTTGATCACTAATTGAGAAAATGCCCCACAGCTGGATCTCATGGAGGCACTTCCCCAACTGAAGCTCCTTTCTCTGTGACAACTCCAGACTGTGTCAAGTTGGCACACAAAACCAGCCAGTACGCTGACCCTGCCTTTCTTTCTCTAGCCCCAGGATGAACACTTGAGCAACTTCTGCCGCCTGCTAGGAATAGAGCACAGCCAGATGGAGCACTGGCTATGTCATCGGAAGCTGGTCACCACCTCAGAGACCTACGTCAAGACGATGTCCCTGCAGCAAGTAGTCAATGCGCGCAATGCCCTGGCCAAGCACATCTATGCCCAGCTGTTCTCCTGGATTGTGGAGCACATCAACAAGGCCCTGCAGACCTCCCTTAAGCAGCACTCCTTCATCGGGGTCCTGGATATCTACGGGTAGGCCTGCACCCCTAGGGCTCACCCTACCTGATGGTCATACTCCTTCACCGGGGTCCTGGATATCTACGGGTAGTCCCGCACCCCTAGGGTTCACCCTACCTGATGGTCATAAGAATGTTCCTGTTGGCGTTTGGGAGCCAGCAACGGACTCAATGGATTCCCAGTGGTTCCAGCCAGGAGAGTTAATGAGATGTATGGGCATTTGGGGCTGTTGGCCCGAAACCAGACATGGCAAGCGTTTTACAGTACAGGTGACAGTTCCCAAAGGAGAATGTGCCCTGTCAAAACACTGATATCCCTGCCCCTCTCACCAATCTCTATAGCATCGTTTTTTCTTAAGATTCAGTCTTACTATGTGGCCTAGACTGGCTTCAAACTTGATATCATCCTGCCTCGGCTTCCCAGTTATAGAGATTACAGCTGTGTGTACCACCATGGTCAGATTAGGCATCCTTTTTTACTACTAGGAAACAGACCCTGAGAAGGAAATGGGCTGTCCATCCTCATTCTGGATGCCTCCATTAGTTTCTGTATCTGCTAGGTTCTGTTTCAATCAGTCTCTTGATCTCACTGTCTTTTACTGAGGTGATTGCTTTAGTATTAACTTTGCCCAGTTCTGTATGGACTACTGCTGTATGTTAGCATTTGTGTGGGTTCTCTTCCTTTTGGAATCTAGAGGGAACTGACAGGCCTTTATTTATGACTGATCTCTTGAGGGTGAGGCCATGTGGCTTGGAGGCATGTACTCATGGCGAGACATCAGGCTTTCTCTAGCCAGGCTGCCACCAAGAGCTTTCTGACTGTAGATCATAGCTGCTCTCTGGCTGTTCTATGGCTTTAAGGGAGGCTGTGAGCCAGTCTTGATGGATTATTATTATCTCAGACTCATCTAGACTCACATGAAGTTATGTGGATAGGGCTGCATCCCTCTTGCTCTTCTCTTCTCGAAACTGCGTTGACCTCTGTAAGCTAAGAATAGATTCCATTCTCCTAGAAGTACTGCTTCTGTCTCAAAATAGCAACCCAAACTCATATAGGTTGCATGGATAGAAGAATAGAGCCACTTGAATGACACACAGCTTGGTGGGCTGGAACTGCTGGAAAGCCCCTGCGGGTAGCATAAAGGAGAATCTCCTTCAAAGTGGCCATTTCCCATGCAGACAGGCTCTCTCACTTCCCACTCGTGCCTTGGCTCAGCAATGGTTTTCATGTCAGACTGTATTGCATGGGGCATAAGAAAAGAGCTAAATTGTATTTATGGAATCACAAAGACCTCGGGAACATGCTGAAGAATTGAGTCTTATGCACAAGGTAAATAATGCCAGAAGCCTTAGAAACTGTAGAAGGTTCCACCCGGGGTTTAGGTACTTGGTGATGCCTAAGATTAGAACCAGAGGCCATGAGTGCTTATACAGCCAGGAAAAATTTTCTGTGGAAGGTGATATGAATCAGATAGAAGAGGATAGAATATGGGAAGTAAGAAGGAAAGACAAGCATTCCAGCAGTGGGGACAGGAGGATGATCAGGATAAGAGGGAGCTAGAGACATGACCTGGGTTCAGTTCCCAGAATCTGTATGGTTGTTTACGTATCTGTAACTCCAGCTTGATGGGGATCCAGTGTCTCACATGGACCCAATGCCTTCTGATCTCTGCAGATATCAGCTTCGAAATCAGCCAAAACACTCATATACATAAACTTAAGTAAATTAAAAAAATTTAAATGTGAAAAGAAGCCATAGGGTTGATGAAGAACAAAGTGGGAGGTGCTTCCTCCCAGTGGCTCCTCAGGGCAGGCCTCTGTCCCTGGGGTCAGCAGAACACCTGCTCTGCTCAGGTTTGCTGTAGCATTGTGAGAACCCTGCATTATTTAGAGAACTTGCTGCTTAACTGTCAATAGCTGGTTCTGCCTTAATCACACATCCCCCAACACACACACACACACACACACACACACACACACACACACACACAACCCTTGAATATTTTCAGGTTTCAGGTGAGAAGACCTGTTCACTGTTGCTGGTGTCACTCCCTGGTCTAGAGTCCTGGAGTGTATTAAAATGAAAAATCGAGTTGAACACAAGTATTTATTGCTCTGTGCTTCTGGATTGCAAGGCACAGTGTGACTGCCTGCCCAGGCTCCTGATGCCGTGACTTCCTTCAAATGATTGACTGTAGCCTCCAATTATGAGCCCAAAACCCTTTCTTCCTGTGTCGCTTTTGTTGGGGTATTTTATTACAGCAACTTAAAAACAGCTAAGACATAGCGGTTAAGAGAATCGGATCAGGTGTTCTAACCTGGTGTCTCCGGGTCTTCCTTCCGAATGTGGCTCTGAGGGCCAGCCCTAAATCTCAGCATGGAATTTGAGCTGACAATCGCTCTGAACTAGGAATAAGAGGCTTCCTTTTTAATCTATAAACGTGAATTCTTCACAGATCAGAGTCCCACCCTGAAATAAGCACTCCATTCAAGATACAAGCAAGCACCGCAGGAGCCAGCATCACGCAGCACATCTATCTGTATTCCACATACACTGACTAGCAGGTAGAGTAGAAAAGGCTGTGGCCCCCTTAAAGCCTGGGGAAGCCTGCTACCCACCGGCCGTCTGCAGGCCTCTCGACAGAGCAGTTCCAGACATCCAGTGCCTCTGTATAAGAACGGCTTCTCTTTCTTTAGCTCCCTTGTCTGCTCTCCAAAATAGTGCAAAATAGGCAGTACCCAGAGCAATTATGCCAAGCCAAGCTGTTCTAAGGACCCGTGAAACTCCCTATGGGATGTTCCTACCAGGCAGGGCTAGATATTGATAGAGGGCAGCCTGACAGCTTTTGGCTGGAGTTTCCTTTGGTGTTGATTAGCCAGCATTTACCTCTCTTGGGTTTGTTAGTCTCAGCTAATTTTTTACACCTCTTCCTTCCTTTGAGGCATCAAGAAGTAAATAGCTTGCGGGGGTGGGGGGGG
>NW_022196895.1:70472118-70537477 GCF_008632895.1 Mastomys coucha
AGAGAGAGAGAGAGAGAGAGAGAGAGAGAGAGAGAAAGAGAAAGAGGAAGAAAGAGAGAAAGAGAAAAAGAGCTCAATTTGGAGAAATATACATTATTGTTTTAATTGACCTCGGCTTTCAATATGCCAGGATTTGGCTCTAGCCAGTCCATTTGTGCAGGGGAAAGTGCAAGATGCTGCAGGCCAACCTGTCACTCTGAGAACACTGCAGGAGAGGCTGGGGTGAGAAGCAGGCAGATTGAACTCTGGGAGGAAGGTCATGGAATTTGTTATCTTGGGTTTTTTTTTTTTCTGTTGAAACACTCTGGCAAAACTAACCAAGAGAGAAAATGTTTATCTTAGCTCACCATTCAAAGCTGAGTCTATCATGGTGGGGAAGTCAAGGCAGGAGGAGCCTGGAGCATCTCATCACGTGGATGCCAGAACCTGGATGAATGTCAGTGTCCACTGGGTTTCACCGTACAGCCCAGGATCTTTTAAAGTTTGCTTTTGTTGTTGGGTTTCAGGAATTTTGTGCGTATCCTGAACGTTAACCCCTCAGTGGAGCTGGGTTACTCCGTTCCTATTCTGTAGACTCTCTGTCCTGTAATGGTGAACCCACTGCCTTCGTTTTTCTGGTGAAAGAAAATCTTTGTGTCCTTCAATTGTTTTGCTTTGATTCCACTCTCCAGCGCAGATGACTGTACATGCCCAGTGCAGTTACTCAAAGAAGACTGCCCGGCCGCTCCTGGCCTTTGTAAACAGATGTTGTAGGGAATTAGGGGTACCAAACTGTGACTGATTTACCCTTTGTCATGTGGACAGCAACCCAGTTCCTGGTGGCCCAGAAGGTCACAGGACAGTGTCCGCTTTAGAGCAAGCATATGGAGTTAGAGTTAGACCTCACAGGTCGCATGGTTCCGTGCTGTTGCTCTTGTACAGCCCTGGCATCTGAAGAGAGCTTTACATCCTGGGGTAGTCCAATGCCGAGTCCAGTCTTCTAGACTCATGCAGGAGTGTCCACCTTTTTGACATTGTAAAACAGTGTTATTCTCTACGAAGTTCATGCTCAAGAACTGTGCAATTGAGTTATCAGAGAAAATCATGGAAAGATGGCTCCACTGGGAAAGTATACAACATCCATGCTTGAGAACCCAATCTTGGATTCTTGAATCCATGTCTTTTAAAAAAAGAAAGAAAGAAAGAAAGAGAGAAAGAAAGAAAGAGAGAAAGAAAGAGAGAAGGAAAGAAGGAAAGAGAGAGAGAAAGAGAAAGAGAGAGAAAGAAACAGAGAAAGAAACAGAGAAAGAAAGCAAGCAAGCAAGCTGGGCATGCTGAAGAGACAGAGATGTGAGGACCCTTGGGCTCCTTGGCCAAACAGACTAGCAGAATCATTGAACTTTAGGTTCAGTGAAAGATACTGTCTCAAAAATAAGCGGAAAAGTGATTGAAGAAGACCACTGCATTGACCTCTGCCCCCCCCTGAATGCTTGAGCATGTGTTCACTCCATACACGTGTTCCCACACAAGAATACATACACAAAAGCCACAAAGCACAGCATTCCGAGAAAGTTTACGATTTTTGCGTTAGGGGATGTATTCACACCTATCCTTGGCCACGTGTGAGCCATGGGTTGGGAACATCTGGTCGTCCTTTGGAATATTCCCAACTAAATGCTCAGATGAGGCCCCACTCTTTTCCTCTGGCTATTCCCAACCCCCCTAACACTGTGGCATCACCTCTAAAAGCCTAGGAAATGAAGGGCTAAAAGGACCTGGGAATCCAGGGACTGGCACACTGCTCCCTTCCAATGGTACCTTGAACTGGGTTCCCTGTAAAGGACAAGCTTGTGGACAGGAACAGTTGGAAGCCCTGCCGTTTGAAAGTCCAACGAGCAGTCTGGCAGCGGTTGGCAGACAGATGGAGTGTGTCGGCTTCTCCAGCAGACCCTGGGGTGCCCATCAGAGTTCACAGCTTCAGGTGGGGGAAAGGTCTGGAAAAAGAGATTGGCTCATATCTCTGGCATCCATGCATGATGACTCTGTTTTTAAAGGTTCGTGTAGAAAAAGAACTCCCCAAGGTAGGCTTCCGGTATGCCATTCAGTCCTCCCCTGTGCCTATATCCACATTCCGCCAAAGGCAGAACCTGAGGTCCTCGTTCCTCCAGCCCGTGCTCCAGACGAGACGCTGTTGCCCAGCCTTCAGGTGCCACGCACCACTCTGCTGGGTCTCCAGGCTGTGGACAGGAGGTTCGTGGAGGTAAATAATTAGCTCAGAGCCAAGGCATGTCCCTGTCACAACTATTTCATCCTGCAGGGGCTTTCACTTAGTGTTAGAGACACCTGTGGCTCTCCCGTCTCCCTGAAACTGGGTCCAATAAGAAGGAAGTTAAAGATATACTCAAGTCAGATATTAACAGGAAACTACAGGTGGTCATTGCACAACCAGGAGGACAGATGTCTTGTGTCAGCTTTGTTCTCTCTCTCTCTCTCTCTCTCTCTCTCTCTCTCTGTGTGTGTGTGTGTGTGTGTGTGTGTGTGTGTGTACCTTCCTCCCACCTTCAAATTCTGGCCAAACTCTTCCCAGGACAGACCCTGTTCCCTCTTATATAGACTCGCATATATTTCCTTGCGGCATTTGAATGCTGTGGATTAAAAGTGTATTTATTTTTAAGAGTTGTTTCTGTTGATGGACAGAATCACTACAGATATAATTTGGTTGGAAAGGAAGCATCATCCTCCCTCCTTGGCTGTGTGTTTCTGAGGTCAGCTGTCTTACTCATCTCCCAGTCGGCCCGGCTGCTCATTCATCTCCAGCATTACAGTAATTACGCTAGATGGCAGAGGAATTGTTACCAGATAATGTCTTAGAAACAAGGAAATTAGGAGCTAATTTCTGCCATCTCAAATTAATGAGAATGTTCTCTGTGGAGTGCTACCAATGTAAACCTTTAAAAAATGACAAGTGTGAGATATTTAAATCTTCAGTCTGTAGAGCTCAGCCAGGGCTGGCTCCGCCAGAACACCCCGTGCCCATTATCTGGCCAATTGCTCGGCTGACTCTTTAATCTTCCATGTAGGTTATGTTAATTAAATTTCCTCTAGGCTTGGACTGTCATCAACTATCACTGTGGCTGGAAGTGGGGGTGGATTGAGGTTCTAAGTAGTATAACTCGGTCTACAGAAGCGCTATCTGGACCAGGAGGGCCACTTTATGGGGTAATAGCTGTTGCCTGGTCTGTGTTCTACCAGGACTGTGATTCATCATAGCATTGAATCTTTGATCTAGTTTTATTAACTTAGAGTCATTTTTTTTCCCACGTGGGCATAGCCAAAGGGGTGTACTTTAACATGGCTGTCTCCAAGCAATTGGTTCCTTTGATCTGAAGGTGATTTCCCGCTTTTCCATGTCTTGAACCTTGGTGGGGTTTGGGGGGAGACCCTGAGACTCTGGGCCTGTTAGTAATCCCTCCACACAGAGAGCTGTCTCCCCACCCCTGTGTCTCTATTCCTCACCAGGGACAGGACTGCCATCCCTTCCTGAAAGTAGTGTTTGGGGAAGGGTTTGCAATGATGAAAAATTCAGTTGTCCATATTTGGAAGTAGGAAGGTGCCGGGTGGGAGGGTAGGGTGGCTTGCATGATGAAGAGGCCAGATAAAGCCTGTACCTCCAGCTTCTCCCTATTGGTAGTTCCTCTTCCTCTCCCACACTCCAGGCCTCAGGTACCCCCCCCCTCCCAAACATACTCTGTTCACAGCCTTTCCAAGCGATTTCTTCTAAATCAAACATTTGCCTCTCTCAGAATTAAGATTTTGACTAGAAAATTCTCTGTGTTCGAGTAGACAGGGCCTCTTCTCTCTGCTGCATCAATCCTCCCCTCCCTCTTCTTCCCTCTTTCTCTCCCTCCTCCTCTCCCTCCTTCTCCCCTCCCCTCCCTCCTCTTCTCCCTTCCCTCCTCTCTACCTCCTTCTTCCTCTTCCCTCCTCCCTCTACCTCCCCCTCCCTCTTCCTTTCTCTTTCCCTCTCTTTTCCTCCTCTCCCTTCAGTAGCTTCTCTGCCCCTCCTCTTCGCTGTACCAAGCCCTTCCCTACCCTCTTCTCTGTAGGCTTCCCTCCCTGAGCCCATCCTCCAGCCACATTGTGGATGCTTATGTTGAACAGTAGAGTATTGGCCTTCTGAAGAATGAATATGTCATATAAGTCCATTTGGGGGACTAAAACCTAACAAAGTTACAGAGCTTCCTAAATGATTCAGAAGAGAAATGTTGAACTCTGTTAATTATCAAAGCTATTCAAAGTCATTTTTACACCAAGTAACCAGAAATTAAAAAAAAAAAGTTTGAGAATTTCATGCATGAATATAATGCATCTAGATCATATTCATCTCTACCCCCTTTTGCTCCCCTCCAGTTCCTCACCCACTCCGCTCACCTCTTTTCCTTCCCAGCTTCACTGACTCCACCTGTGTACACATGGGTGCAGGGTTTTATATTGGCGCATGGTAGCCTCTCAAGGCTCACATCCCTAAAGAAAACTGACTTCCTGTCTTCTAACAGCAACCAGTTGCCAATAACTTCTTGGCTAGGGGTGGGACGTCATAAGCCCCTCCCCCTTCATCTTGGCTTGAGCTTGTATGAGCCTGTACAGCAGCGGTTCTCAGTCTGTGGGTTATGACTCCCTTGAGGGCTGTCTCAGGTTGGGTTTCATTGCTAGGAGGGGACACCATGACCAAGGCAACTCTTGGAAAATACTTAATTGGGGCTGGCTTAAAGTTTCAGTAGTCCAGTCCATTATAATGGCAGGAAGAATGGCAGCATACAGGCAGACATGGTGCTGGAGAAGGAGCTGAGAATTCTTCTACCTTGATCCAGAGGCAGCCAGGAGGAGACTGTTCTTCCACACTGGGCAGAACCTGAACCTAGGAGCCCTCAAAGCCCACCTACACAGTGACAAACTTCCTCCAACAGGGCCACACTTCCTTCAGTAAGACCACACCTCCGCATAGTGCCACCCTCTATGGCTGAGTCATCAGACACATGAATCTACATGAATCAAACCACCACAGGGGTCAAGCCACCCTCTCATGGGGATCGCCAGAGACCATCAGAAAACACAGATATTTAAATTATGATTCATAACAGTAGCAAAGATACACTTATGAAGTAGCGATGGATAGAATGTTATGATTAGGGGTCACCACGATATGAGTAACTGTACTAAGGGGTCCTAGCATCAGGATGTCTGAGAACCACTGCTGCACAGGTTCTGTGCCAGCCCTCACGGCTGTGTGAGCTTACGTGTGCAGTGGCACTGTCATGTGCAACAAAGACTGCCCAGCTCTTCTGGCTCTTACGGTCTTCCCAGTCTCTTCTGAGATGGATCCCTGAGTCTTGCGGGGTAGAGCATGTATTGTAACTGTCCCAGTTAGAACTGGGAATTCCAGAGCCTTGTTTTCACGTGTAGGCTACTCTTAATTGTTGGAAAACGATCCTTCTCTAGTGAGGCCTGAGAGACTTACTAACCCATGGCTATAAAGGTGAGACCTTGGGGAGACAGTTTATTACCATGTCTGTTTAGCAGTCAGTAGTGCTAGATTTTCTCCTGGGGCTTATGACCTAGACAGCCACTAGTTTGCAGCCCAGTTAATGGTACAAGGCATGAGTTCCATCTTGTGGAGTGGGCTTTAAATCCTACCAAACATTTTTTAACAGCAGACTATGGTAATATTCCTAGTGAGGTGTGGGGAAGAAGTAGACGGACCGGAAGTCTTACATGTTAAAAGAAAAATCTCTCTCGGATGTATGTTGTTTATCTGGATCTCTGTGATATATTGTATAGGACATTTGTAAAAAATATTATCCAAATATTGAAGCCTACAGATTTAGATAAGCTCAACCCAGGAGGAATTATGTAATAAAATAAAATAACACTGTTGACTGGCGTTAGAATGATACTCACTCATCATGACAAGGCATGGGTAGAGAAATAACAAACTACTTGAACCTTTCTGGTGATGTGTTGGTGTCTGCCTTCCATGAAACACTGCTCTGGACACGGGGTAGGGGGTAGGGGGTGGGTGGTTCCATGGGTAAGAATGTTTACTGTGCAAGCAACAGGACCTGAGTTCAAATTCCTGGCACTCATATAAAAAGTAGGGCATGGCTAAATGAGCAACTATAACCCCAACATTATCAGGGTGGAAGCAGGAGGATTGCTGGCCACCAACACAAGCTCCAGGTTCAGAGAGAGAATTCTTAATGGAATAAGGTAGAGAGTGGTTGAGCAAAATACCCCCATCCTCCTCTGGCCTCTTCCATGTACACACAGATGCATGTGGCTCCCTAAACACCTGCATGCATATGCACATCACATCTAACACCCACACGCCATTTTTTTTTGACATAGTAATTCTCCTAGGATAATATCCCAAGGAAAGAATCATGAAGTTGAAGAGGTATATAAGATTATCGCAATACTGATAGCAGTGTATGATAGAGAAAGAACCAAATGTCCTTCACTGGGGATTAGTGAGTTAATAGATCTATGTGTCAGCTCCTGGGTTTCTGAAAATTGGGGGAATGTGTCCAATGTTTGCGAAGTAGCAACAGACCTGTCTGTCCTCTGTCTGCCCCCAATCCAGGAGCCCCTGCAGTTCCCAGGTCTCAGCCCACAGACTCATAACAGACCTAAAACTGGTACCTTTCAAGAATAGCATGGTGGTGTTTTTAGATTGGAAAGTTAACCAATAAAAACACGAGGCAAAATATGAATTTGATTTTCTTTAAAACTCACCCAAACCTACCAGTATGCACAGAATCATGGCTGACCTTGTTGTCTGTCTGTCCTCACTGTAATTTCCTACTCTCAGTTCTTTATCGGTTGAAAAGGCACTTAATGCCTGTTTCTAATTTTCCAAGACTTCTGATATCCACATCAGAAGTCTGTGCACAGGGCAGAACTTGGCAATTCAGTGCTTATTGCTTGCTCAAGGAGAGACATAGCCTTGTTACGTCCCAGAGAGCACTTCACTGGTGGTGTATCTTACCTGTGGCTTCACCCCTTTCCTTCTGCAGGTTTGAGACCTTCGAGATCAATAGCTTTGAGCAGTTTTGTATCAACTACGCCAATGAAAAGCTCCAGCAACAGTTCAATTCGGTAGGTTCAATGTATGACCTGGGTTGCTGGGGTCAGGACCTCACTGTCCCCTTGGAGTGACAGCCAGGCCACTTATCTTCTGAGATTGGTGTGAATCTGCTCCACCCTTCCCTTTCCTTTGCTTCTTGGTCACACTCCCAAGAAGCAAATAAATGTCCCTTGACAGTGACCCACTTCTCTCTAAGCCTGAGCTTTCAGGGCATCTGGGGAACTGAAGGCCAGATACACAACCCCTTTAGTTGTCTGGAATCCACAAACCCATGCAGGATTTTACTATCCCAAGACTGGGGTGGGACAGGGATGGGAAATTACCTAGCTGAGCCTTGCCATTTCCCCTCATGATTGTGAGTTAGTGTCCAGACCTTCTGTGGCACTTAGGTGCCATCCTCTAAGACACAGAATTCAACAAGAGCTTAGGGGAAATAACTCTCAAGGCGTGTCCACAGTGCACTCACTGTGGCCTTTTGCTTCTTGTCTTAGCATGTGTTCAAGCTGGAGCAAGAAGAATACATGAAGGAGCAGATCCCGTGGACCTTGATTGACTTTTATGATAACCAGCCGTGTATAGACCTCATAGAAGCAAAGCTGGGTATCCTGGACCTGTTGGATGAGGAGTGTAAGGTAATGCTGCTCCTGCAGTCACTGAGTGGCTCGGGTCTAGGCTTTGGGCAGAAGGCACCTGTGTGATGCGAAGACCCAGTGAAGTCTCATAGCTGGATTGGAATCTGATTGTCGGGAAGAAGCGTCGGCATCCGCCATGCTAGCTAAAAGAGAACCTGTCGAGTGTATCTGGCAGATATTACTACCCTAGTCAATGTATGCCTCTCTTGGCAGAAAGCAGGGGCCATGTTGGCGGTATGTGTTTGGTCGCACAGGTCTTAGATGCCAAAGATGCAGCTAACATCCAGATAGGTATTCTGCCAGAGGGGAAGTACTCGGGACCCCAGGGTGGTCTATATAGTATCAGACGGCTGCGAGTGGTAGAAATCCAGGGATGGTGAGAGACAGATTCCCTCCCCCTCTGAATTTTCTGGACTTTTCTGATATAAGAGAAAATTGTGCCAATAGCACAAGAGCACCTGGCAGGTAGGATGTGGGGTGAAGGGATGCAGCTTTAACCAGTTATCCAATGCCCTTGGTCTCCTGCACTATGAACTGCTGGAGACTGAATTTGATGTTGACAGTCTCTCCCAGTTCTTTGGCTGATTAGTGAGGTGCGTGTGCACCAGCCCCTTCCTCCAGCGTTAGACGCCTGCATCAGAAGGTATAGAATTCACATGGCTTGGGGCAGAAAGAGAAGAGCCAATTGCTTTGATTTAAATTTTCCCATAGTTTTCTGGAAGGGCACTGAGTGTGGCTGGGTGTTTATGGAAGAAAAGGCATTTCCTTCCCAGAAGGGTGTTCTTGAAGCATTGCCTTGAAGGGTGCACACGCGTAGTCCCAGCACTCAGGATGCTGAAAAATGACTCAAGTGTGAGGTTAGCCTAGACTAAAAAGAGAGTTCCAAACTAGCCTAGGCTAATTACTGAGACCCTGGCTCAACAAAAGAGCCTCTCCTGCCCCTGTAAAAAAGTAGAAGATAAGTCTGGCAGTGGTGGCACATCCCTTTAATCCCACTCGGGAGGCAGAGGCAGGCAGATCTCTGAGTTTGAGGCCAACCTACTTTACAAAGTGAGTTCCAGGACAGCAAGGGCTACACAGAGTGAAACCCTATCTGCGGGGGGAAAAGTAGAAAATATATCAAATACTGTAGCTGGCACATTCATGGTTCTTAGTTTTTTTGGGAGGCAGGGAGAAATTGGGAGGCAGAACTCTCACTCTGTAGCCCAGAATGGCCTAGAACTCTCTTTGTAGCTCAGACTGGCCTCTAACTAATGATGATCCTCCTGCCTCATCCTCCCCAGTGCTGATACTACCAGCATATACCACCACACCATGTTCTCTAAATGTTTTTAGCAGCTCTGTGCAGACATGGGCTTTACCATCTAAGTCAGTGCCTGGCATAGAGGACCTCAGGTCTGTGGCTTGTCTAGGCTAGCCCAACATGAGAAGTTTTGGTCAAGGCGGGACAGCTGCCCCTGGAGTGAATGACACTGGCCAAGGTCAAAGTCCAGGCCCTTGTGTTTGCCTTCTTCTGGTAGCTCCCTTCTAAATCTCTTGGGCCAAACCCTACTGGGACCGTGCTTCCCTCCCGCAGGCCCTTGAGCCCTTGACTCCTAGCAATAACCACCTCCTCCAGCTGCAGACATTTAAGCAAGAGGCAGCTCCAGGTTCTGAGTCCAACTCAAACCTCTGGAGGGCTGGGCCTGAGTAGCGGCTCTTGTCAGACTGCAACTCTTCACTCTGCTTCTGAGGGGGTGGGGGGCTGAAGGCCACACCCTCTTGAGGGACCCTAGAGGATGGCTCTTTCTGGCTCTCTGTGAAGAATTAATGCATCGCAAAGCAGGAACTCCCAGGGAAGATGGCCTTTCATATCCCATTTACCCACAGCCTGTCACAATAACACCTCAGTGCTTCAGGACAATCTGTTCTGAGACTTGAGCAGCTGTGTGATGGTGTGCAATGAGTTGCGCACGTCCCTTCGCCAGCAAACATGGCTGCTCGCGGGCTTCTCTGGCCGTGTTGTCAGAAGCTAGTACAGAAACCATCACACAAGGTATCAGGATGTCCAATATTGGTCCCAAGAGTAGGATACCAGTCCCCTGAGGGAACCCCCCAGAGCAGTGCTGGGTGGGGAGCTGGTGGCTTCAGGGGCAGCATGCCAGCCAGCACACGGCAGGTAACCGCAATGGAGAACACAGACAAGCAAACCTTGCTCAGCAGTTGGCAGGATGACACCCGGGGTCCCTGCCCTAGTCTAGGAAGTGCTCCTAGGTCTCTCTTCATTTGGAGGTACACATTCCTGGGGTATTCTGCTTGGGACCTACCTGAAAAACTATATAAAAAGAAAACTGTTTCAACCTCAGTAGCCACAATCTGTGAAACACAAAAATGTGATCTCTATACACCTTATGCTGTGTTTTGAGACCATGGTCCTCCAGAACAACGGGGCAGTGTTTGCAGAGGCGCCAGGGCCCATGGAGGCACAGCCCGTGCTTGGAGTCAAGAGTCCAACCACAGACAGAGAGGCACATAAGCTTGGAGCCATGGAGTGGTGCCTAAGGAGCAGTAAGGGAAGCGGTGCTTCAGATACCGAGCTGCGTGGCTGCTGTATTTCCACGTGGGTCTCCCTGCTCCTCAGGAAGGGTGGTTTGCTGAAAAGACCGAGTCGCCCACTCATGAAGCTGGTGGGGATGTAGACTGTCAGGATGCCAGGCAGTGCTGCCTGCCGCCTAGGTCACAGGTATAGAAGAGGAGGCCGGGTGGTCCCTAAGTTAGGGAAGAAGAGAAAAAGTCTGCAGTGTGGAAGGATCTTGTGTGGTGGCATTGTCCTGGACATCTGGACTGTGTGCACAATCTGAAGCAGAGTCTGGCAGCTGTGGGCTTGAAGGTAGCGGATGCTACTCCATTTGTCAAAGTCACCCAAATGAGCCCTTTAAAGGGACATATTTTGCTGTTTGGAAATGGTACATCGATGTGTCAAAAGTAGGGATCTCTCCGGAGCACTGGTTCCCGACCTTCCTAATGCTGTGACCCTTTAATACGGTGATGACCCCCAACCGTAAAAACTATTATTGTCGCTACCTCGTGACTGTAATTTCACTACTGTTATGAATGGTAATGTAAATATCTGATACGTGACCTCCAAAGGGTCTGCAACCCACAGGTGACAGCACTTGCCCTAGACTCTTCTGGGAGTCGCTATACCATGGTTCTAAGAGAACTGAGGGATTTCTGTGCTGTTGATGGCCACGTGGGCCACCTGGTACCCCTGTACCCCCTGTGGGAACCACCCCAGACATGTCCTTTACTTCCCTTGTCTCAGATCCTCTGAGAAAGAATGATGAAGTGGTGCTGAGGAATTGAGTTCTGTGACCTTCGCGCAAGAACACACAAAGCCAAATGAGGACAGGGCTAATGGTGTGACGCAGCCAGGGGGAAATCACGGTCTTGGAGATGTCGAAGGAAGCAACTCACAGCCGCTGCTTTTCATTTGACCGTGGAAATGTGGCCTTGAGAGGGTTCTCCTCGGCCATCCTCGGTTGTGAGGGTGGCTAGGAGCTAGGGGGAGTCGGGGAGGAGACATATCATTAAACCAATTGGTTCCTTCAGGAGGAAAAGCCCGAGCATCTGCAGTGAGATCGTCACAAGCTTCTGCTGTCCCCAGGGTGCTAGAAGATTGTCTTAGGGTATAAGTGGGCATGAGATCACATGCTCTGCTCGTCTTACCCACTCCTAAGCCTTGTCAAGACTGGGCATTTTCAGAATTTCACTGTCCTGCATGTCTGACCCTTCCCTCCTTAGGGAGCAAGGTAGTCTCACTGATAGGATATGATAGGTGTGTCCTTCTCTGCGGTGACATTTACATTCGAGGATATAAACACTACCAGAAGCTGGAGAGAGAGTCTTAGAAGCCCACAGAGTGTGGCACAAATGAAAGAGGCGAGACCTGGCCCGTGCAACTTGCATCTTTTGTTTCGTGGATCCTGAGAAGAGCTGAGCGAACGGACTCACTCCCCTGATTATCAGGTCATGGTTATAGTGACACTGGCCAATGGCCTTGGAGCCTCGGCCCTCCTGTTCCCTTACCTGGGCTGCCTGCTTTCAGAAGTTTCTTCATCCACTCAGTTTTTTTCCTGAGGTCTCAGGAAGCTGAGCTGGAGCAAGCCAGCTTGAGCAGAGATAGGAAAAGATATCAACAATGGGGGGAAAAAACCTCCTAGAGTCTGTTTGTGGAGATTATAATCTCCCTTGAGATAGGGAGATAGGAGTGTGTGGGATGCTGGCCGAGAGGGTAGCCCTCCTCCCTAGGAGAAGGTCATAAGTAGGATGCAGAGAGACTGATAATATTTGCGCAGGGATTCCTTTTTGTCTTTTTAAATTTGGAGGGTAGGCCGTGGGATGGAGAGTTATGCCAGGGATCAGTCTCATGCAAGGCCAGTTCTTTTCCGACGGGGAAACTGTATCCATCTCTGCAGTTTTTAATTTTCTGCCTGGCAACCTGGATTATCTGTGGAGACAAAGAGGCCTCTGCAGACTCACAGGCTGCTAGCATGTGGACACAGTCGATCCTGTGAACAGGAAGGGAAGTGAGATAGGCGCAGGTATGGCTGCTGAGGTCAAGGACCTTAACCAAAGAGAGGACTGCCGGCTTGGCGCCCTGCTTCCAGCTGGGAAGCCGAGTCTCAGCTCACAGGAGAGATTCTCAGAGGGAAACTTGGTCCGCCCATGGCAGCTGCTGTCACTCTAAATCAGATCCGCGGGGCTTGGCAAAAGTGAGGGCGAAGTGATGCAAGAGATCTAACTAATGTCCCTGGGTGAGGGAAGTGGAGCACAGGGCATGACTAGATCGATCGGGTGGCGCTCTGTGATTACACACTTGCTGAGGTGGTGTCGAGCCCCACAGAGCATTGCAGTATAGTCAGGTGTGCAAGAAGCAACCACTCCCTAGAAAACTAGGGGACCACAGAATCCTGGGCCCAGCTGGGCCCTGTGACACTTGAGGGGAACAGAAGTATTCTGTAGGGCTGGGCAGAGTGGCACACTTCTTTAATCTCAACTTGACTCAAGAGGTGGAGTCAGATCTAAGACTGACCTATTCCACATAGAGTTTTAGGCCAACCAGAGTTACCTTTGTCTCAAAAAACAACAAACAAACAAACAAAAAACAAACCCAGAAAATGCAAACAGAGATAGGAGGAGGAGGTAGTAGTTAGTGGTCACAGCTCTTCTTCAGGACAGGGACCTGGAGAGGCTTTGATGCAAGAATGACTTGTGTGTCTACAGGGGACAGCGGGGAGGGCACTGGGGTATAGGGTAGGACAAGATAACATATAAGTAACCAAGAAAGCCGTCATCGTAGCAGTTCCCAGGGGGACAGGAACAAAAGCAGGGTTGAATAAATATGGTCACAGAGCCCTAAGCCTTCACCTCCGGTCTGTTGTCCCGTTGGCGGCAGGCTTTAGCCCCAGGTGATATCTCAAGTAAGGACAGTGTTTATGGTGAAATAATCCTTACTCAGGACATTAGAGAGACGTTTCCATTCCCCAACACAGCCACCTTTAAAAAAAAAATACTACTTTATCTTAATTGTAAAGTGTCTTTAGGAGCTTCATGGAGGTGTAACGCACACAGTGTGAGCATGTGAGGCTCAGTGGCTTTCTGTGCATCCAGCACTGCAGACATCATTTCCTGAGCATCCTCCCTGCCCTGAGATGAATGGATAGGCGCTTCTGCCCGTTGTCACCTCCCCTGTCTGTCTCCTGTCACCTCACCTGTCATCTCCATACAGTTGCCTATTCTGGATGGGTTATGACTCCTGAGAAGGCTCAGCCAGCACCACAGGCCCGAGGGTTTAGGCCTCTGAAGGATGGAGCTAGACCCAGACTCTTGGTCCAGTGTTCTCCACGATGCATCAAGAGGGGTGTAAGGAACCCTGCATGTAGCCGTGTATGGACTCCTTTTAAAGGATTTGGCCCCCTGTATACTCGAGAGCTAAAGATGGCTATAATCCCAGGCTGTGCTCAAACACAAGATTTTCTTCCCCCCCCCCCATGCCTGATTAAAATTTATATATGTGAAAATATTTTTGGAGAAATCTGTCTTTTCACCCGGTCCTTGTGTTCACGGTTGCCTTAGACACTGTCACCAAGCCAAAAAGCATAGTATTGAAGAACATATGTCCCAGAGCCAGCCTTCCTTGACTTGGACCCCAGGCCTGCTACTTCTAAGCTCTGTGTCTTATCTAACCTCTCTGCCTCAATTCCTTGTCTCTGGGATCTGTATAAACATAATACCCGGCTCGTGGGGCAATACAGAGACTGAGCAGATGTGGTGAATGTGTGTTTTAACTATGGCTGTTATAAGCACCGTGGACAAGGACTGTAACTGTAATGAGGATCCTAACTGGGAATCCCAGCTGACTGATCTCAGATGGAGTGGAAGGAGGACTGACGGGAGAGGTGGATCTTAGTCAGAAAATACATGTACCCATGATTCTGGTCATTGGTGTCCTCTGATTGTCCCTGCCCTTCTCAATTTGTGGCTGCATAGGATCATAGGATTTTCACCTTGAAGTCCAAGTGCATTGTCAAGGGTTGCTAGCAGACGTCACCATTTGCTTAGAAAAGCTTCTCTTTGTAGTTCTGTCTGACCCAGTTGGGCCAGTTCCCTGGGGTCCTTCTTGCTCCTAGGCTCTGGCCTGCCTGGTCCTGACAAGCCCCTCCTTCACCCACACCTGGTAGTTCTAAAACAGAACTCTCAGGGAGGACTATAAAAGGGTATATATAGAAAGTGCTGAATTAAATATATTTTATTGTCTGTCCAACACAATTAATAGCCTCCTTCAAGAAAGAGGGTTTCTTTCTTCGAATCTCCTATACCACATGGCACAGGAGATTCAGTGCTAGTTAGGCCAAATCGAATCTTGAGAAAAATCAGTTTGCTTACAAAGAACCTAAGAAGTTTGTTCCCGCATCTGTAAGCATTTTCCTTTTGGGAACCTATCTTATTTACTGAGAAAAGCCCTTTTTACTTAGACGCAGCAAGTAACTTAGACTTCCAATCTTGCCCGATCTGAAAGTCCAGTGTAAAGTCATGAAGGAGTGTCTGGAGGCTACTGAAACTGAGGAGTGTTGGGGGCTGTCAGGATAACAGCAGGAGAATGGCTCTCGGGATAAGTCACCATCATCACTGGCCATTTCAACAGCAGGCACTGTTACTGTGTTACTGTTTGCTCCACCTCACTATTACCCTCTCATTTCCCTGCTGTCTCTCTGAAACTCTTCCTCTTCTAACCAGCCCCCTCCCCCTACTCCAGTGCCTTTGGGTATGAGTGCGTGTGTGTGTGTGTGTGTGTGTGTGTGTGTGTGTGTGTGTGTGTGTTGGGGGGAGTGCTATTTTATGGAACATGGGCAGTTTATCAGTGGCCACACCATGGAAGAAAATGAGTCCTTCCACCTATTCTACCTATTGTTTGTTGACCCTAGGGAGAGATGGAATTTTATGAGGCTCTCCCCCATACATGATAGTGGGCCCGATCATCAGTGCTCAGTGTGCTCAGTGAGAGGTGGAGTCTTTTGAGTCCCTCCCCGGCCCCAACAGCTTCAGTGAGTCCATGACTGCAGTACCATGCCACACCAATCACTGTTTCATGGCACACCTCCAAGAGTTCCGGCACTTACATTATTTCCACCCCCTCCTCCTGAATGTTTTCTGTGCATGCACACCCCCAGCCCCATGTTTGTGCGTGTCATGGGATGTCTTACTTATGGCTGGGCCCTGCACTGTCATGTAGTCGCCACACTTCAACCAGTTGTGACTCCATTAGCTACCACCCACTGCAAAGAGAAACTTGTCTGACGAAGGCCGGGAGCAACAGTAGCCTCAGAGCACAGCCAGCAGTCTGTGCTGTAGCTTTAGCGAAGCAAGTTGCTTGCTTGCTTGCTTGCTTGCTTGCTCGCTTGCTTGCTTGCTTTGGAAGCCATCGAAAGAGGCTGCCCTGAGAATTTGTCACACAGCGAAACCTCTAAGTCTAGATCTACATTTCGGGAACAGGGGATAGGCCAAGCGTCACCCAGCATGTGGCCAGGAAATAATTCTCAGTCCTTTGAGGGGCGGGGAGAGAGCTGAGACAGACCTCTGCCTATGGATTTATTCTATGCAGTAACCGTATCTGATGGTGAGCTGTAATGGTGTGCCTGTGTGTGTGTGTGTGTGTGTGTGTGTGTGTGTGTGTGTGTGTGTTCAGTTGTTAGGAATTCTAAAGAAGAAAGACACAAGACCAGAAATGGCCAGAAAAAGCCAGAAAAAAGGGCAGCCTGAGCCAGGGCAATAGCATGGATGAGCTAGAGGAGAAATATAGGCTAATTATGCCAGTCTTCTGAGTGAACAAGAGCATGGTGCTAAAGGGGACAGGAGCATCTTCAGACAACTCTACAGTCGGGATTCTGCCCTGTGGCCTTGATGTCCCTCTTCATCCCTTCCCTGGACTTCCATTTTCTGCTGGCTAGCTTGATCTTTGAGGCTCAGTGCCCTCCCATGGATGCCAGCCCCCACATAGCCAGTCAGTGGCCTTTCATAGCAGGATCTTCAGAGTTCATGGTTGAGTTGTTCACACTGTCCAGTTCCAAGTCCTGGCACTGTCCTGGCTTGAGAGCTGAACCCAGACTCCAACCCTCTGCCAGGATGTTTCACTGCCTTGTTCTGCTCTGTGAGACACTCTACCCGGTCTTGTGCTTCTCCAGGTCCCCAAAGGAACTGATCAGAACTGGGCCCAGAAACTCTACGAACGACACTCCAATAGCCAGCACTTCCAGAAACCACGCATGTCCAACACGGCCTTCATTGTCAACCACTTTGCAGATAAGGTAACTGTCCTCTTTGCTGACCTGGGACACACACCTTAGGCCTGCAGTACATAGAATAAAGGGTTTCTAGGCTAAGAAAGCTGGTTTTGTGAGTTCCAGTGACCTGAGATTGAAGGAAGGTTCTTCTCTGAAGATTTCTTCCCCACCCTGCCCTGGGCCCAGACTGTCAAAGACGAGGCACAAGCAGAGCCTGTACTAGCGCAGTTGTCCTTCCCATGCATAGCAGGTAGTAACTGGGGGCTGCTGTCATGGGAAGAAAGCAGCGACAGAGCAGAGTCTGCTGTCGCTGAGCCTGACAAGAGGGAGAGGTTAGAAACAAGTACTAACATTGTTTGGATTCCTTCTGGAGTAGCCCACCCTGGGTCCCAGTGATGGGCAGAGATACGCTGAACCTCTCTAAATGGATTTCTATTGAATTCTCAGGTGGTAATGTGCATGTAATTGCATATCCTGACTCAATGCCATCTGGGCCATGGTGGAGAAAATGCTTTCATGGTGTGCTAGAGAAGCCTTCTCTCGTGGGATTTCCCTTTAAATACAGCGTTTTCTTCTGCCAGACTAATACTCAGTAGCCTCTGGATAAATCTCTGCGTATCAGACTTGCCCCAATTTCTTATCTCCTTATAATACCTGGCTCCGTGGGGTAATACGGAGACTGAGCTGATGCGGTGGAAATGTGTTTTCATTATGGCTGTCCTAAGCACCGTGACATGGGCTGTAACTGTGATGAGGATCCTCACTGGGAGTCCCAGTGGGCTGATCTCAGTTGGAGTGGAAGGAGGAGTGACGGGAGAGGAGGATCTTAGTCAGAAAATATGTGTACACACAACTTGTGTGTTCTTAGCTCTTTTAGAAAATACTATAGATGAGATGAAGGGGCTGCCAGAGCCCCGGAAGCACTGACTTAGTTTTTCGTTGCCATGGCCCTAGGTGGAGTACCTTTCAGATGGTTTTCTGGAGAAAAACAGGGATACAGTATATGAAGAACAGATCAACATCCTGAAGGCCAGCAAGGTAAAAAACAAAAACAAAACAAAACATAAAAACAAAACCTGGGAATGGGGCTGGTGACATGGGGAAATACTTGCTTAGTAGTGTTAGAATACTTTTACAGGGCTCTGGGTTCAATCTCCAGCACCATAAAAAATAAATACATGGGAACTAGGTGTGGTCTTGCTTGCCTGCTGTTCCAGCACTCTGGAGATAGAGGCAGGAGGATCACTGCAAGTTGGAGGCCAGCCCGATCTACATAACAAGTTCTAGGGCAGCTGGGGCTAAATGATGAGACTGAAGAAAAAATAAAATATACCAACAGATCAGAGATGGGGATGCTATTGTGAGCCCCACTGTGGAGCACAGGAACATGGAGCTGGGTTTGTTGGTTACACTTGGTAGAGAGAAGAAAGCAGGAAGGTATTTCTCTGTTCCTAGAGAGAAAACTAGGCAAGACACCATAAATGGAAGGATATCAGAGAGGACAACCAGGAGGAGGCGTAGGTGTAAGTTGTGCTGAAAGGTCTCCTGATGTTCAAGTCACCTCTCTTCTGTCTCCTACTTGCATAGCTAAGACCATTTGAACATCTCTAAGCCTTGTGTGTGTGCTTCATCTCTCTTCAGCCATCTGGAGGGCAAAATCTGAATGTAATTGTATACAGGACCAGTAGGAGGAATATCTACAATGTTTTATCATAGCACGGCTTAACGGGCTGTGGTCTGACCCATCTGGCAATGGCTGTCTCCCAGGAGAAAGTCCAAGGATCCAACACGTTTTTGGCCCGTGATATTGGACATGTCAGCTGGTCTTCACACGTGTTTGGCCCGTGATGTTGGACATGTCAGCTGGTCTTCACACGCGTTTGGCCCGTGATGTTGGACGTGTCAGCTGGTCTTCACATGTGTTTGTCCCGTGATGTTGGACATGTCAGCTGGTCTTCAGAAAGTGTCAGAATCTCAGAGATGTAGGCTCTAATGCTAGTGAGGAAATGGACTGGCCATCGAGAGGGGACCAGCAGGCAAAGGCAGGGCTTCCTTCTTCCATGGCCTTTACACTGGCTGCCACCAGAAGGCATGGCCCAGATGGAAGGTGGAAATCCCATCTTACATGATCCAATCAAGAAAAATCCCTTGAAGGTGGTGTGCCTACGTGCTTTGGTTTGATTTAATTTCAGATGTAGTCGAATTGACAGCCTAGAATAGGTATCCCGGTAATAAAAGGTGAGATTTCCAGGACATCTCGATCTATTTTGGAATATTTGCTGTCTCTAAAATTTCATCTGCTCCTTTCTCAGAAATGCAGATAGCGTGCCCATCTGCACCCCCACCAAACACATTTGTTAAGCACTTGCCTGTGAGTCACCACCCCAAACCCATATTTGCATTCAGAGATGAATAAAGCTACATTCTTATTGTCCCTGGATGAGCTGATATAGATCTGCTCTGAAAATATGAAGGGAACAGAGACTCAGGGAAAGTCTGCAGCTGGGAGAGGCCTAGATAACATGAAGGGACAGGAAGTCTGAGAGGAGGAGGCACAGCCGAGAGAGGCTAGTGCACCTGTATTCCAGCAGCTGATGCAGATACACATGGTGCCTGCCAGCCTCGGCCTTTATGTAGGACCCAGGAGAACTCTGCAGGGCCTTTCTCCCAGACCACGTGGCATGAAACTCACTGCAGGGCCCTGATAACACTGGGGAAATGACAGAATAATTTCTTTTTGTGGTAAGCTTTAGAATTATGAACGCAATAGAGAAAAATGTAGCAGTGGAGAAAGTAGGGCCACAGCCTCAATCCACGTGTTCAAAGCCATCCCTTTTCCATCGGGGGCCCAACATGGTATGTAGGGAGGGACCGAGTTAGCGGCAGCCACTGTTGTCATCTCAGAATAGCCACAGAGACAACCGCAGAGACAATCAGTTGGGCATAAGCATGCATACATACTGTTTTGGAATTCAATGTCAGATTAATGTCTTACATCTCAAGTCTGTGGCAGTTTGAAGGAGTTTTTCCAGTTTTGACAAAAGCAGGCGTGGGATGTTGGTTCCTATACTACTCTTGCCCTTGTTGCCTGGGAGTCCAAGAGGTGGCCTTCGGGCATGAGAGCCTCTGTCGTCTTGATAAATCTATGATTTAATCTAATAGAGTTCTGCAGTTTGAGTGTCTCAGTTTGAGGACTTCCAGGGATGTCATAACCTAAACTCATAAGGAAATATTCGTAATACTGACGAGGCAAGTATTATTATTAGCTGAACAGTTTTAATTTAACACTTAATTTTATTGAACAGCTTCACTGAATATGTATATAGAAAAACATATAGACCCATATAGACAATCCCTGGAATCTTACCTAGGGGGAAATATATAGTTAATGGCTACGTGCAACTGCAGAAGGCTGTATGTGACTAGGATGCAGGAGAGTAGAGGTCAAGAGGAAGGTTTTATAGAAGACAGAAGGTTGGGGGCCTCAGGGTCAGTGGTTTGCTAGGAAGGCCTGCAGAAGTTGGATGTGGTTTACTTAGGGTAGCAGTTACTACAGTGTAATAACGCAAAACAAGCAAAGAAGAGGTGTATGGGGGGGTAGGAGAGAGCAGGTGTGAGCCTCCTAGCCTGTTCTCCCAGGGAATTCACACAGGGTGTGCTCAATTGCCCCCAGAGAAGCAAGTGCAAAGATAACTAACAAAATGTTTGCCAGTGGGTACTTACACAGGTACCCTTGGTTTGGTCTCATGAACTGAACACCTAGCATGGACTAAATTCCTAGACTGAGAAAAGCAGATGTTCACCATGAATGATATTGTTTGCATAGTGAGCTCTGTGCAAGGAATGTTGCACAGGTATCAGGGAATGTTGAAAACTTGCCCAAAATCCAAGTTGCCAGGCATCAGCCAAGACTTGACCTGCAAAGCAGGCATTGTTAAGAATGGTGGTCTTGGTTTTTTTCTGCAGATGATACTGTTTTGGATGAAACATGCTGGGTATTTTTTTTTTTTTAGAAATTTAGCCATAAAAATCAAGTATCACAGAGTTATATACAAGCCCCCCCTCTAGTCCATGAGCCATCTTCTGATGAATGCGTAGCCTGTGTCTTTTTAAGGGATACGCATCTCTAGTCTCCTCTGACTTGGCATACATCACTGTGTCTGGGTTGTCCTTCCATGTGAGCACACACATGGCTTTCCTTTCTTAAATAACTCTTGGTCATTTGCTATTACTTTACAAATGAAGTTGATAACACAGTGGGATGCACAACAGTTGTAGAGTTACTAAATTACAGGGCAGAACACTCTGCGCTGTGTTTTTGGAAAGTTGCAGGCTCCCGTTTCACCCCAACCCCACTCCCACGTTTCTACCTTTCTCTTCTGCCAAACCCTTGTGCCCTTGTGTCCTTGTGCCCTTGTGTCTGCCTCCTCTGTTGAATATTTACACACTCTTGTTTACTAAGCCACTCTCATTTTTCAAAAAAAAAAAAAAAAAACCTTTCACTGTAGTAGCAGTCCTCTGGGGCTTAGATTTCAAATGCATGCCAAAAATAGAACAATAAAGACCTAGAAACATTTAAGACCCCAGGATATAAATTTAATAATGTAATGCTATTTTCATGATAAATTTTACTCTCTAAACTCAGCTAATTCTGAAATCCTTGTGTAAAGCCATAATTTTTATCTCAGGTACTTTTATTTTATGAGAAACTATTGGCTTTTAGCCTTTGTGTGTCTTACTTGATAAGAAATTATCAGCTTGTCGAGAGTAATTAAGTGGTGTGAAATGGAGGAGTCCTACCTGTGAACTGGAGGGCTCCCATCTGCCAGGCACTGGGGTGTTTGCAGAACTCTCACTGGGGAGAGGGGTAAGGCAGTGGTAATGAGAGTGATTAGGGAAGCCTGTTACCCTGTGAAGACTTAGAGTGGAGTCGATTGCCTTCTCGGCTATTACAGAGCTATAAAAAGGGACACGGGGGGTGGGGAGGGGCTAAAATAGGGCTTTAACACATTCATTTCTTTTAAACACTAAAGATGACAAGTTTTCTCTCCCAATTTTTGCTGCCAATGAGAAGGAATTTTTTACTGTATGGGGATGCTTGGAGAGTGTCCTAGTTAGGGTTTACTGCTGTGAAGAGACCAAGTCAACTCCTATAAAGACAACATTTAACTGGGGCTGGCTTACAGGTTCAGAGGTTCAGTCCATTATCATCAAGGCAGGAGCATGGCAGCATCCAGGCAGGCATGGTGCAGGAGGAGCTGAGAGTTCTACATCTTCATCTGAAGGCGACTAGGAGACTGGCTTCCAGGCAGCTAGGGTGAGGGTCTTACCACACCTCCTCCACCAAGGCCACACCCACTCCACCATAGCCAGACCTACTCTAACAAGGCCACACCTCCTGAGAGAGCCACTCCCTGGGCCAAGCATATTCAAACCACCACACTCCAGGGAGTGATCCTCAAGAGGGCAGTACTTTTCCTCCAAAGATGTTCTCTTACCCACTGCGTGTAGGTCGGGGGTCAACTATTGAGTTGGAATATTATGTCCGTGTGAGTCAGGCAACCTGGACCATGGATCTAGATGGACACAAGTGTCACTATCTCTCCACTGCATGTCATCAGAGAAGTAGCCTCAGAAACATTATGGTTTGTAAGCCGCCTTACCCGTCCAGTTAGAAGTAAGGAGGCAAACACCGAGCCCTTCTCCATGCAGTTTAATCAGGAACCTTCATTTTTACTTCTTCTCTAGCTAGCTTCTTTTATATTCTTCTATATCTTCTTCTTACGTCTTACTTATTACTACTTACATCTTATTAGTTACATACTTATTCCTAATTCTACACCTTACATCTGTCCTTACATCTTACTTCTATATCTACATCTTCTCTCCTATCCCAATACCAGCCCCAATTCTACATACTTACTATCTCTACATACTTACTCAATACTCTTCCAGCCCCCAGCCCTTGTGGGTTAAATACTTTCCCTGGTCCCAATCAGCATCAGCTACGTGGCAAAGCATAATAGGCTGCGGGAAATCATGCCAGCTTGCATCACAAACTAGAGGCACTTAGCTTCTCCAACTAAGGGCTTGATTATCAATGCTCTCTGCTCTGGCTGGAAACCAGGTGTTCAAAATATATGTATATAGGGTGGCAGCTGTGGCTCCCCACAATGGTTCAGAAGGTCTCTGTCCAAAGCCTGGTGATCCCCAGAATCCAGCCATGGGAGAGGGCCAGCTCAGACTGAGCCCCAGTATTCCACTTGAAAGAAAAGTTTGTGTGGTGGGGTTCTCTGGAGCAGGGCCAGGAGAGAGAGAGACAGAGACAGAGAGAGACAGACAGACAGACAAAGAGACAGGGAGAGACAAAGAGACAGAGAGAAGACAAAGAGACAGAGAGAGATAGACAAAGAGACAGAGAGAGACAGAGACAGAAGAAGAGACAGAGAGAGACACAGAGACAGATAGACAAAGAGACAGAGAGAGAGAATTTGTGAAATAGTCACAGCAGTTCTTCTTGCCAAGCGTCTGAACACCTGGTCGATGATCAGCCCTTGAGGCCAGTGCCTCAGCAGTCGGAAGAGTCCCACCGTGGCTGTCTCATACCAGAAAGGCCCCTCCCTCCACAAGGGTTCCACAGCCATGAAGGGTTCCTGCCACATCCTTAGTCAATGATGGACCCTGGTTCTACTATCAGTGAAGGAATCCAGCAGCAGCAGCAGCAGGACGGGCCAGCTCAGTAGCAGGAAGGAGGGCCAAGTGAGCAGAAGGGTGCTGCCCACATGTGGGGTGCGTCTGCCCACATCAGTCAAGGAAGTGAGGAGAACTTCTGAGTTGTTTCCCTACCCAGGTGATTCAACTTTGTGGCAAGTCGACATTAAAACCAGCCACCACAATTTGCTTTTCAAATTTCATTTTTTTTTTAATTTAGTTTATGTATGTGAGTACACTGTCTTCAGACACACCAGAAGAGGGCATTATATCGCATTACAGATGGTTGTGAGCCACCATGGTGTTGTTGGGACTTGAACTCAGGACCTCCAGAAGAGCAGTCAGTGTTCTATGTCAAGTTCCATAGTCGTTTATTGAGACAGTGCGCTATGGCACGCGTGTTCCTCGGTATGGTTAGCATCCTCTACGCTGGCTCTGGCTGTTGGAAAATGTACCTGAGAATAAGCAGACTAGAACTCCAGTTGATAATCGGTGTGTTCCCTTCCCTTTTCCAAGGCTGGACTGAGTCTTTCTCTCAAAGCCCACTCAGTGACCACTTAAAATCCTCTTTATGTAAATGTTGAAGATTTACCACCTCCCACCAAAGTGTAATGTTAACCATGTAAAAGAATTGACTGAAAAAGAAGTGCATTTTGTCATGCTCGCCTCTGGTCCTGAGGAAGAGCCCTCCAATCAAGCTGTTGTTCTGTGTCCTTGTTCCATGTCATATGTCTGTGTGAAAGGAAATCTCCAAAGTATTCTTATAAACATCAGTGAATAGGCGTGGTTTCCAAGGAAACGGTGTGTGTGCAGCTATAATTGAAATTTTCTTAAACTGTCAAGCAGCCTTTCAAAGGTATTTTCCAACTTTTCTTAATCCCTGTGCAAACAGATTTGCCTCGGGTCTTTAAACTCTCCATCTAGGCTTGAAAAGCAGACGTTAGAGAAGCCAGTACCCATGGGGACATTTCACATACATGGCAAACAGGATGAGCGATGTGTTTGGTTTGTCTGAGCGTGTAGCCGCGACTGCTGTGGAGTTAGAAAGGAGCAGCCCGTGGAAATGTCTGGGCGGGCTCCTTTTGGTGGCTGCCTTAGGGTAAAGCTGTAGGATTCAGCTAGCTTACAAAACAGGCTCTTCAGCAGCTATGCCAGCAAGGTTGGCATTTCTTCTCGGCCTTGCCCGGCAGTGTGGGTATTCTGTCCTCTGAGTCCCTTGTCAAGTTGTGATTTTTGTTGTGAGTTCAAGTTTGCTTCTATTTGGGGAATTCCCAGGTCAAGTTCCTGTCTATCTCAGCCCTCTTGGTGGATGGGTGAGTAGAGGTCACGGTGGGCATTTTCTGTCTGGCTCTTTTGCTGGGGCCTGCATTCCAGTATTTTGTAACCGTACCTCTTAGCCTTTAAGTCTCATGATCAACCTAGGTCTTCTGTATGACCACTGAGTTTGTAAAACAAATCCTGCACATAGGAAGCCTGCTGCTCCTTCTCCCTAGATGCAGTCTCAATACAGGGACCTGCATTTAAAACATAACTTTGAGGGCTGGAGAAATGGCTCAGTGGGTAAGAACACTGACTGCTCTTCCGAAGGTCCTGAGTTCGGATCCCAGCAACCACATGGTGGCTCACAACCACCCATAATGAAATCTGACACCCTCATCTGGTGCATCTGAAGACAGCTACAGTGAATTACTCCCCCCGGAGCGAGAGGGGCCGGCAGAGGTCCTGAGTTCAATTCCCAGCAGCCACACATGATGGCTCACTGACATCTGTACAGCTATAGTGTACTCATACACATAAAATAAATAAAATAAATCTTTTAAAACAACAGCAACAAAAACAACAACAACAACAACAACAAAAAAAAAACATGGCTTTGAAAACAAAGTCCAAATTCCTCAGATAAATGATACCAGGATAGATTCAAATATCTCTTGGACAGTTGGCATCTCTTGAGTTGTTATAAACAAAAAAGGGCTGAATGGGGCTGGTGAGATGGCTCAGCGGGGAAGAGCACCGACTGCTCTTCGGAAGGTCATGAGTTCAAATCCCAGCAACCACATGGTGGCTCACAACCACCCGTAATGAGATCTGATGCCCTCTTCTGGTGTGTCTGAAGACAGCTACAGTGTACTTACATATAATAAGTAAATAAATCTTTAAAAAAAAAAAAAGGGCTGAATGTGCAAAATAACTTATTTTTCAGTCTGATTTCTACATCCTTCATGAAACCCAACCCTGGCACCTAAAAAATGTTTCACGTAAGCTGTTAATGACTTCTGCTAATTAGATCTCTCCTATAGTACAATTATGTAGATTGGGAGCACTCACCAATGCTACAAAGTCTTAGTCACCTATTACCTCCCTGTAGAGGTTCTTGAGCACCGATCTACCCTTGCTTGGATATGCCTGGGCACTCTGGTAGAATCGTGGGAGGCCTGGGACTGGCAGTCCCCTGCCTGCAATCCCTTCTGACCCTGTTATCCCTACACGCTCAGCAAATCTTGGTTGTTTCCTGCCACCCACAAGCCCTTAAGGAAGGGACTTCTGGGTAAGGTTTACATTTAGAGGGAACTTTGACTGTTGGTGAAATCCATTTGGATTGTAGTTTACAAAAGAGCCGAGGGAGGGCAACCACATGTGGATTCAGGCTTCGAGGGTTCGGGAATGAGCTACCACAGAACCTGAGTCTAGAATGAGTCAGGGCATGGACTCCCCCTCGGTTTCTGAAGTGAGCATGTGAGGGCGTTTTCTGCCGTGTTGAGTTTGGAGCTTCTGTGGCATTCGAGAGAGGAAGATGCAGAACAGAGGGTTGGAAGGAAACAGGGATCATGATGGGAAGGGGTCTAGACTGGAGAGGCAGGGTGGAAGAATAGTAGAGGTGTCAGGCATGAAGGAGTCTGTGCAGGGGGTGAATGTTAGAGAACACGCCTGGGGATCTTGCACAGCGGTACAGAGGACAGAAAGGGGCCAGAAGCCAGCCCGTGGAAAGTACTGGAGAACTGAAAAGCAACAGGGTTTGGCAGTAAATGGAGCTGCCATGGCTCAGAGAAGACATCTATAAAAGGAGGCCTGGAAGCCATCAGAGAGGACGGGAACCCACACTACGTGTAACCCTCTGGGCTTTACAAGGAGGGCTCCAGAGAGTCTGAACATTCATCTCAGCAGTATGGGAGGAGGCCCAAGGAGATCTCCTGAGGCTGGTCTGAGGGGGAACATAGGGAAAGGCAGTGTGGACAGTGGGGTGGCTGTGGTATAGAGCAAGAGGCAGGATAAAGAGCTAAATGAGGAGAAAAAAAAAACCAAAGCAGCAGCAGAGAGACTTGAACTTGTAGTAAGCAGTGGCGAGGGACGGATGGAGGTGAGATGATCAGAGTCCAGGTCAGAGACTAATTTAGAGGGATTGTGTCAGGCTTTACCTTACAAACCAAGTGAGATAAGGAAAGAGGCCACACGACTAATGACAGCCCTGGGCCTTTCACCCTCAGCCCAGCACTCTTTCGATCATATCGTACTGCTTCTAAGATGACTGCAAGGTCAGAGGCTCTGCTAGTCTTGGCTCCGTGAGCACCTTGAACAGGGACAGCACCTCCTGGGCTACCTGGGAGCTGAGCTGCAGGCAATGATAATTTCCAGAACAGCTCAGGTAGCTGCCGCTCTGTGGGTGGTGCATTTTGAAGAATAGGCTCTCCAGCCGGCTGGCTTTAGGTCTCTCCTCTTTTCCTCATTTACTAACTCTGCGGTCTTGGTCCCCAAGCCTCAGGTTTCCTCCCTTGTGGAATGGTATGCAGTTGGTACTTAGATCACATGGTTGCGGGGCAGCGTGAATGTGTCCAGGCATGCCCAGTACATGCCTGTTCTGTTTTGTTCCCTTATGTTATCGTCTTTCGGTTAGGATTAAAAATAAAAATCCTTCACCAAGCTTGATCCCTCTTGCTTCCCTCTTGAGTACAGTGTGCCTGTACTGGCTTTATGTTTTTAGTAGTTCCTGGATGTTCTGAGTTCTATCTCTGCGGGTACTTCCTCATGCCATGTTGTTCTCCCTATCACACATCCTATTTGCCCAAACATGGCAATGTGGGGGCATCCTTAGTCATTCAGACCTGGGCTGTATAAGAATGCAGGCCAAGCCAGCAGAAGGAGGCAAGCCAGTAAGCCTCACTCTTGTGCGTCCTTTACTTCAGTTCTAGGCCCTGCCCTGGCTTCCCTGCTGATGACAGACTGCAACCTGTAAGCTCTAATAAACCCTTTGCCCCGGAACTGCTTCTGGTCACGTTTATCACAGCAACAGAAGGCAAACTAGAACACTCCCCTGAGAGAATCCCCTCCTGGCTTCCTCACCCCAGAGCTCTGATTTAGTCAGCTTTGCTATTTTCTCCTTCCCCTTAAGACATCTTCTTGTCATCATACTTTCAATGCTGTGGGTAAGTGATAAGGGTCTGCCTTCCGTGACGGACCATGAAGTCCTCAGTGTGTGAAAAACTGTGTTGTTCACTTTTGTGTTACCAGCCCCTAGCACAACACGACTGGCTATCTGGGGTCAGGAAGGATTGATTTTATTTCTACGGTATCATGTGGAATCGAATACCTAGGGAAAAGTAACACCACTCTGACACACTGACATTCAAATACATTTCTCAGCCAGTTAGGTCCTTTCTCCTTTAACGAGATAATATGTGTCATTTTGAAATGCCGCACGTGAAGAGAATCCACTGCAAAGAGGCAGAATTGCCTCCTCTTGGCAGCCAAGACTTAGAACCACTATAATTATGTCACTGGAGGACCCTCAAAGCCAACTGCCTCACAGTGTTGTCCTCAGTATCCTTAGTAGCGACCGGCGTCTCTCTACTTCCTATTATGTAAATACTTGGCCCCACATATTTTGGATGAGATTATCCCTTCCAGGCCCTGGACCAGGATTTGGAGTGTTTTGCTCATGGCTTTGCTCACAGTCTCTAGTGTTTATTGTCACCAGGCCATGACAGCCACGAAGCAGCCAGAAGACTGTCCCCTAGCTACTCACAAGACAAGGCCTTTGAATTTACGTTACTGGCTTATACTTTTACTCATTCATTTTATTTTCTGTGGTGCTGATGATCAAACCCAGGGTGTTTCATATGCTACACAAACACAATGTCTAACCCCAGGCCAGATTGGAAAGTGCGCTTAGACTTCCTGGATCGCTGAACTCTAAAGTTACTTGGCATGCAAACTGCTATGCCAAAAACCTGAAAGTTAAGGTGCTTCTCGTGGCTGGTTCTATGAGAAATGAAAGGTGTGAGCAAAGAGCAAGCAGGCACGTTGATTCCAATACACGCACACGCACACACACACACACACACACACACACACACACACACACACGCATGCACGCACACACACACGCACACACATACAACATGCAGCTTTGTTGCTTATAAATGACAGTTATACTACTATGCAGTGTAAAACACTTATATGTGTTTAGAATACTCTTGAATTGACCTTAAAATGTAAACTTATAATACCTCAGGCTAAAGTAGTGATTTATGGGCTGGTGAGACAGCTCAGTGGGTAAGAGCACTGATTGCTCTTCTGAAGGTCATGAGTTCAAATATCAGCAACCACATGGTGGCTTACAACCACCTGTAATGAGATCTAACACCCTCTTCTGGTGCGTCTGAAGGCAGCTACAGTGTACTTATTATAGATAAATAAATAAATAAACTAAAATAAAAAGTAGTGATTTATAGCCTTTGTCTTACTTTAAAATCCTTGCTATAAGAGACAAGCCTTGGCTACTGGTTTTGCACATCAGTTATCACAATCTTGTATTTGTGGGTGGATACACCTGTGCTGATCCTCTCAGAAGTTCGTGCATATGACCAGGCCCGATGATTGGTGAAAATTAGTACTTTACTCTTTAGAACTTATGACCATTTCTTTACTATGCAACAAATGCCAGAGGTCATCCCACGGGGTTAGCGGATGCTTGCTGAGCTGTGCAGGATTCTCCCAGTCCAGTGGACATACACCAACTTCCAGCCAGCGCTCTTCTGTGACTCTGAGTGTGGTTGAGTTGTAAGAAGCCCTAGGGGGATGGGATGGTCAGTGACTTGTGTTGTAAGCTTCTGCCAATCAGGGCTGCAGAGCCTCTTTTCAATGAGCTACATCACCCAATTCCAACACTCAAGTTCAGAGAATGTCACTTGCTGATTTACTTAGATGCTGTCCACCTACTCACGTTGACGTGTCATGTTATGGCTGTATTGTCAGGTGTCTGTGATGACCAGGAGTGGAGATGATGTAGGGCCTCCTGCAGATTGTAATGGTAATGGAAAGTCTAGAGGTGTTGCCTAATGCCCACAGGCTTCTAGGACTGGGTTGTGGTTAATATTGATTCTCAACTTGACAGGATCTAGAATTACCAAACAGACGAGCTCTTGGGCATGCTAGCAAGGGATGATCTTGATTAAGTTAGCCTCTGGGCAAGGGATTATGGAGATTGGGTTAATTGGGGTGGGGAGAGCCAGGCTCACTAGGCTTGGATCCTGGACTGAATGGAAAGTAGCAGCGTTTGTCACTCTGCCTCTTGACTGTAAATGTAGCGTGACCACCCACCTCCAATGGTGACTTCCCCACCAAGAAGGACTAAGCCCTTAAGCTGTGAGCCAGAAGCAATGTTTCCCTGGTGGAGTTGCTGTGTCAGGGTACTTCATCATAGCAACAGGAAGAGAAACGAATGCAGACTCTGCAAACACCACACGTACATGTGAAGGACTAATGGTGTGTGCTCTTAAATTGTCACTCCCTCAGCTACGGACATGACAGCCTGCTTATGTCCTCTAAGCGCCCGATGAATACTTACCTGCTGACCTCAGACTGCAGACCCAGAAGGTCTGGGACATGTGTTGTAGACTGTGATCAGAGCATGAGCGGCTGTCACTGCCATGTAGGACCTGTAGCCTGATGCAGAGATGCTGTGGTAGGGCGGGGCTTCCCCTCTTCTCCTAAGTCTCCCTCTCTGAGTTCAGAGGATGTTGCTAACAGGAGGGCTCTTCTCCCTGGTGCCCTCTCTATGTTTAATTCAGATTACAGTAACCTTAAGGAAGCAAGCTCTGCTTGTGTGTTCAGGGACCAAGGCTCTAGCTTGGGCTTGGCCTTTGCCTTGTAGCCCTAGGAGGGCTTATGCCAGCTACTATATTTCGTGGGGGGTGGGAACAAAGGTCTGGTAGGTCCTTTCTTCATGGATTTCTGTTGACTCATATAGTTAATGACAGATATAAGATTCCTTGCTGCTGTATTTAAAAAAAAAAAAATGACTCCCTTGGTGCATTAGTCAGAGTCTTCATGGCTGAGGCAAAGCACCGATCAAGATAACTGAAGGAAAAAAACTTTATTTTGGCTTTCAGTTTTGAGGTGTTAGTCTATGGTGGTAGAATGAAATTAACTTTTTCCTTCCTCCCTTTTATTCCATCCAGGCCCCAGCCTAGGGGATGGTGCTGCCATTCAGGGGCAGGGGCTCTTCTCCTATTGGTTAGTCTTAACCATATGCAATGGGTATCTTTGCATACCTAGGAGACAATTATTAATCTTGAAGGTGTATCCAATCACATTCACCATCAAGATTGATTATCACACCGAACACCTGAACTTTTGTCACATCCCTTTGTCATGAGGATATGAAGTCTACAAAATAGTGGATTTCATTGTGACCTTTCATACGCATATATAATGAACTTTGTGTTTGCTCCAATTACTCTCACTTATCCCCTTCCCCAATGCCCTTCCTTTTCCTGAACAGCCCCTTCTACTTTTGTGGCCTCTTTTCTAGAGCCCATGCATGATATGAAACATGATATATCTACCTGCATTTTCACGGTCTTTGCTGGTTTCGTATATATAACTGAATAATAAACCTAGGCAGTGTCTCAGTGGTAGGCATCTTCTGTGTGCTTACATGGGAAATCTCATATTGCCCTTATCTCTGTGTTGGGAGCAGGGAGGACACAGTAGGCTCAGCAAGAATAGGGTTCTAGGCCCATCACAGGCGAAAATGGCTTCTTTGTGCTGTAGACTGGGTCTGTGGGATGTAGATTAGGAGTGGGTAGAGCATGTTGGGAAAGAGTACGCGGGACTTGGGCTGGTCCTGGAGAGACAGGCTTTAAGGCCTGCAGAGAGATTGAAGGGTGGGATACTTGAGATAAGATGAGCACAGTGAGCAAAAGTGGAAGGGTGGGATAGGAACATGATGCTTAACATCAGGAAGAGCAGGGAGAACAACTCAATGGCTGAATCCCATGTACCTTCTGGGAGGGGACAGGGCCAGACATGCTTGCCTGGGGCATCCAGATGTGGTGTGGGAGGAGACTCGTGCATGTAAGTGGGCTCTGAAGGAAGACAGTACAGAATGGATCAGAGGAACCTGGAGTCTGAGGCACACACTCTCCCTTTGCCTTCCTTCTATTGTGATTCAGGTTGACAAAGGAGCCATCCGGACTCATTTTCCTCTGCACTGTCAGGGGTGGACCGGAGACCTCCCAGTGCGCCAGTACTGATCCGCTCAGGGAACGAGGGCAGATGTGCCCTCATCAGACTAAGGGTCTTGATGGACAAACTCTCCGTGTCATCAGCGCCCTGTCACACTAACACAAAGACCATATAACAGAGTCCTCACAACAGTCCTGGATACTAGATGCCGTCTTACCCCACTGTCCTGATGGAAGACCCAGGGCTCCAGGGAGCTAAATAACCTTACAAGATCCCAAATAAGTGTTAGAGAACAATCAATCACCTGTAGACGTAGTTCTGTGAGTGACTGCCTCTGCCTCCTAGGACACTCCAAGGAACTGAAACTATGTCTGCCTTTGTAGATGAATGTTTAATAATCCTATTGGGGGAAGCAACCTTTTCCAACCCTTTTAAACATTGAGGCGTCACTCACCGCATACTGTAATGCCCACCCTTGTGTTAAACTTGTGGTCTTTAGTTGTGCATCCGTGCTACCAGCTCGAGAATATTATCATTCCTCAAAAGTGAAAAAGCTCAGTAGTTGACATTACTTTCCCCCCTGGACAGCCACAGGGCACTCTCTGTTGTCTAGACACTTCACTTCAGCGAAACAGACTCACTCACTCTATGTTCTTTCATACGTGGCTTTGACCACTTAGCATAATGTTTTCAACGCTCATCTGTGCTATGTTGTAGCATGTGAGGACTTCATCCCTTTATACTGTTAAATAATATTCCATCACACCTATATACCACTCTTTATCTATCACATGATGGGCATTTGAGTCCTTATTACTTCATAGCCTTTATGAATAATGATGTTTTGAACATGGAAACCCAGAGTTTTGTATGGATGTATATTTTCATTTCTCATTAATAAATAAATATATACATAGTTCTTACATATCTGCTTTTTTGGAAGAATATAAACAAAACCAAACTATGATATATTACCCTTTACACCTTTCTTGCTGTGATTCTGTCTAGTTCCCACTCGTGGCTGACTTGTTCCACGATGACAAGGACTCTGTTCCAGCCACCAACACAGCTAAGAATCGATCATCTTCAAAGATCAGCATTCGCTCTTCCAGACCCCTCATGAAAGTCCCTAACAAGGAGCACAAGAAATCCGTGGGCTACCAGGTCAGTCCTGGTCCCGGGCCTGTGGCATATGCAGCAGGGCTTGGGGTTGGGGGGGAGACTCACAAAAGACGGAGTTAGATGCAAGGCCCCAGTAAAGGTGTTCAGATAGTGTGAAGAGGGGAGGGCTGAATAAGCCCAGGAAACATCTAACTAGAGTGCTTGGTTTCCAGTATTTCTCCAGAGAGAAGGATCTGGTAGTCCCACCTGCTTTAATTCCTATGGATTTGCTAATTTGGGGCATTTCATACAAATCTTACTGTTTCTGGGATGTTTTGGTGGAGGCGTTACAACTGCGTTCCTCACATTCAGGGATAGCAGGCTGTGAGCACACAGCAGGTAGATCTCTCATCTCTTAGCACTCACAGTTCATCTAATTGATTCTCCTAACAATGGGAGTTAGGTACACTGTGGAGTAGCTTTCCCCCTGTTTAGTTTGAAGAGTCCTACGATGGAAGAGCCCTACAAGTTTATTCATAGCAAGCTAGGACTGTCAGCTAGAATCTAAGCCCTGGTCACCGAATGTCTTTCCCCACCTTTCTGAATTAATCATAGTCATAAGAGTGATTTCTGATGTCAGCACTAGCGAAGTTGCCACTAGTGCGTTAGTGATTCTTCACTGTGAATTCAACAGAATATTAAAAATAACTAAGGTCTGGCTTTGTCCCCTGCAGTTCCGCACTTCCCTAAACCTGCTTATGGAGACCCTGAACGCCACAACGCCACACTACGTTCGATGCATCAAGCCCAATGATGAAAAGCTCCCCTTCCAGTAAGTGCCAGCTGGGTGGAGCCACACCTGCCTCCTTACTCAGCTTCAGGAATCAGCAGGGACGGGGAGGGCTGGGATTGCTGGGCTCTGCAGAGTCATATACTGACCTGTCAGTCACTTCCAAAGTGGGCTGTGGCTGGACACAGCCTTCTCTAAGCACACAGCTTGCTTACCTGTGGCCCTTCCCCCACTCTTCGGAGGTATATAATCCTCTGTACTGTGTCTGTTGGCTTGGTTTTTTTGTTTGTTAGTTTGGGTTTTGGGGTTTTTTTTTTTTTTTTTTTTTTTTTTGGTTTTTTCGAAACAGGGTTTCTCTGTGTAACCTTGGCTGTCCTGGAACTCACTCTGTAGACCAGGCTGGCCTCAAACTCAGAAATCTGCCTGCCTCTGCCTCCCAAGTACTGGGATTAAAGGCGTGCGCCACCACCGCCCATGCTGGCTTTTTAATAGTGCTAAGGATGAGACAGCAGCTGGAAGTAAGAATGGGAGGAGGGATGTAGCAAATCAATAGTTTATGTCAACATATACAGCCATACATATGAATAGTTGTATGTGTATATATACCTGTGCTGTGCATGCAGAGGCCAGAAAATCCACCTTGAGTGTCACTCCTCAGGTGCCACCCACACCGTCTTTTCAGGTAGAGTCTTTCAGCTGGCATGGGGCTTGCTGATCAGGCCAACTGGGCTGTCCAGTGAACCCAAGAGATCTGCCTATCTCACATCTACATTGCTGGGAATACAAACACACGCCATGCCACATGGCTTTTTATGTGGTTCTGGGCATCGAACTCACACTTGCAAGGCAAACACTTTACTGCCTGTGTTGTTTCCCAGTCTATAATAACAAGAGCAAGAACATGTTTGAACCATATAAATTGTTATCCTTTTCACTAACAAGTCCCATTTATTATATCCTTGTATTTTTTTTTCAAAATCAGGATGTTGTAAAATCGTAACTAACCTGACAAGAGAGTGAAAGCTTAGCTTAGAACCAACTAACTCTGATTCTGGACTACGATTTGGGCTCTTTCTTGGTCTCGGGCTCTCTCATGATCTCGGGCTCTCTCGGTCTCGGGCTCTCATGATCTCGGGCTCTCTCTTGGTCTGCCTCTCTTATTCCATCTTATTCCCATTCGTTCTCTTTTCCTCTTTCTCATCCTACTTCTTCACCCTCAGCTGTGTGTGTGTGTGTGTGTGTGTGTGTGTGTGTGTGTGTGTCGCGCGTGCTCCCAGGCATGCTTGGGTGTATGTGTCAAGGGCAGGGATGCTAGGCTTTGTAGAATCCTTGACATCTGCTGAGTACCAGTCTCTGAAGAATGAACCAACAGGGCCACAACTGGATGGAGTAGAGCAGGGAGCAAGTGTTTCTTCTCTTCTCCCAGGACCTGGGAGCCATCTTGTCCACCAGGCTAAACAGCAAAGTCGATTTCTGACCTCTGACCTCCACATACACAGCACATGTATATATGCACATACAACTATTCCTATATTCACTGTATACTTTAACATAACTATTGATTTACAACATCCCTTCTCCCATTCCTACTCCGGTGTCTCATTGTTAGTACTCTTCACATGTGGGTCAGGTAGTATTTTTGTTATAGAAGATGGTTCTGTACATTATAGCATCGTTGGAAGTGTCCTGGCCTCTACCTACCACATGTTAATAGCATCTCCATCAGTGTGACAACCCACATTTTTACACATTACCAAGTGTTCCCTAGGGGGCAGAATAGCCCCGTTAAGAGGCTCGTCCTGCATGTTTTTAATAGCATTTCTCATTCAAAAGTATTTTCTCTTGACATTTAGTCAAGAAACATCTGTCTTGTTTCTTCTTTATTAGATGCTTGGCTATGACAGGTGGGGCGGCATTAAGATATGCCACCACCCTCCGGCCCTGCTTAAGGGGCTGCATATAAATGTCACACATAAATGACACTGCCACAGAAGTGGCCATCAACAGTTCTGTGGAAATAGTACGGGCGTAGCCATGTCAAGATGTCTCAGCTAGTGAAAGCCCATGCTCCAAGCCTGATGCCCCAAGCCTGATGACCTCTGCCCAGTCCCTGGGAACCCACAAAGTAGAATGCGGGAATTCACCTGGGGAAATACTTAGGAGACAGGAAGGCAAGAAAGGGATGAAGTGACCATCCTCTCCCCGGAGTATGTGGCTGGGCTAAGTGTCAATCTTGGCAGAGGTGAAGCTTTGCTGACTGATTGATCTCAGGATCTTTTGCTGACAGTAGAGTTGCTGTGGAGCCTGAGGAAGCCATTAGAGCCCGCACAAGGCTGATAGAGCGGTGAGTGAAGCCACTGGAGATGCTAAGCCAGGTACTGCAGCCACGGGCTCTTCCCTCTGCAGCCAGGCAGCTCCAGGCAGCTCCAAGCTCCGCTGTCCCTGCACTGTTTGGGAACAAAAAGTGTAAATCAGGCTTTCAGCAGCTTAAACCTATACCTGGTTGGGTTTTTAAATAGCCAGCTATGTGTTGGTTGTCTTCTAGATTTAAGCCTGGTCTCACTAGAAGGCTGCTTTCCTCCTCACTCCATATCGAGGCCCGTGGAGTCTCCACTGGCACAGAGACAAGATTCGAACAGTCTGGGCTTCCCAGGTCCCTGGACACAGAAAGAGAACACTATCTTCTTTGTCCAGTCTTGTGCTTTTCTCGTGAAAATTCCTTTTCCATCTGCGATCATCGTAGTTGTGTTGGGTAGATGTTTTCCACACCCACTAAAGTAAGGGAGGGGACGGGGACAAGAGCATGCCTGATGTGCTCCCAGCTGTTAGTGGGGAGCCGGGGTCCAGCTGCATCCTTTCTCCTCCACACAGAGACCACAGGTAGGATGCTGATGCTGACTGACTGGGGGGGACCACAGGTGGGATGCTGATGCTGACTGACTGGGGGGACCACAGGTGGGATGCTGATGCTGACTGACTGGGGGACCACAGGTAGGATGCTGATGCTGACTGACTGGGGGGACCACAGGTGGGATGCTGACTGACTGGGGGGTACCACAGGTAGGATGCTGATGCTGACTGACTGGGGGGGACCACAGGTGGGATGCTGATGCTGATGCTGACTGACTGGGGGGACCACAGGTGGGATGCTGATGCTGACTGACTGGGGGGACCACAGGTGGGATGCTGATGCTGACTGGGGGAACCACAGGTGGGATGCTGACTGACTGGGGGTGGGAAAGAGCAGGTAGGGTGTATTTTGCTGAATTCATCATGAAAAGAGAGGGTAAGGCTAAGCTAAGAATCAGTTGCCTCAAGCCTTGTAGGGGTACATAAGGTAGGGGGATCTTGAATTCTAGGCCAGCCTGAGCCAACAAAGCTCAAGAAGAATTATTTTCTGATGGGGCCAGCTCCAGGCACAGTGTGTCCAGCCCAAGAGAAGACTGCCCCCACCTGCAGCCTGTTCTCCCAGCATTCCACGATGCTCCCTTGAAACCCTCACTCAACAGGCCATGCTCTGGTTACCACACTGCCCAGCCCCGGAGCTTGGGTACCTAGTTGTCAAAAGGCTTGCTACAAGATGGGACAAGAGTGCTAAAGATGTGATCCACTGAGAAAAAGAGTGGCCCTTTTTAAAAAGGAAGGCGGGGCTGGGCATAGACACTTACACCATTGAGCCCAGCACTTGAGAGGCAGAGGCAGGCAGAACTCTGTGAGTTCTAGGCAGTAGCCTTGGTTGTAGTGATTGGATACGGAGCCCTGGGTCAAAAGTCCCACATTTCTCTAACACTTTCTGAAAACTCAGGAGTATCCATTCTTACTGACTGAAAAGAAACAGAGCCTGTGCCCCAAAGGCCTTCCCAGGACCATGAGTGGCCATTAAATCCTAAGAGGCTTCTTGTAGGACCAGCCAACATCCTGGAACTGTGCTTCATCTCAAAGAGGACAAAGTCACCTCCGGAGACACGGAAAGGGTTCTAGGGAGGTGCTCTGTCTTCCCTTTGTCTTCTAAGCCTCTCACTGCAGAGCTTCGGTCCTTACAAGAGGAAATTAAGCTATCAAGTAACCGTTCTGATCTAGACCATGTAAAATTCAACACTGCATTGCACATTCTTATGCACAGAATGTCATTAGTGACCTGAGGCCCTCTCATTTAGAGCTGGAGTGAGCAGGAAGAGAATTTGGAGAAGCCAGGTTTGGGGTACAGCAGAAAACAGGGGTGGTGCAAGCAGTATGAGTGAAGAAGGAAGTAGAAACAAGAACAGAGCCAGCGGTGGTGGCACACGCCTTTAATCACAGTACTTGGGAGGCAGAGGCAGGTGGATTTCTGAGTTCAAGGCCAGCCTGGTCTACAGTGTGAGTTCCAGGACAGCCAGAGCTACACAGAGAAACCCTGTCTCGAAAAAAAGAAAGAAAGAAAGAAAGAAAGAAGGAAGGAAACAAACAAACAAACAAACAAACAAACAAAGAACAGGCCTAAAGGAGTGTGTGGGGAGCCTCACACCTAGGGTCTGCATGGAGTCAGAGCGTGCCTAATATGCTGTACTAGCTTATAGTCACCAGTCCTAGGAGATGCACAGTGAAAGTAGGCAAGCCTGGGGTACCATCTGTCAGATGCCACCGTTTGATGGCTCCCGAGGGAGGCTTGTATGGCAGACAGCATGAGAGAGTGGTGTGGAAAGGCCAAGGGCAGCTCACACAAAGAGGAGTAGAAAGTCTATCTCACAGAGAGACTGGCTGAGGGTGACCTCCTCTAAGCCAGCTCCGTCATTGGAGTTCAGAATCCAGGTGGATGTGCAGCCATAAAAGCACTCCTGGGTTGTCAGGGAGTGTGATGCAGGGGATACAGGGGTTTGTCGTGTGGGCGCATGCAGGTCCTCAAGCCGAGATAGTTCCCACCTCTCTTCACCTGCTAGGGCAGGACAGCTGCCTATAGCCTCACCAGGGTTTCTACTAAAACCACTGTGTTCTCCAGGTTCCCAGGCTGTGAGCCTCCTGGGCCCTCAGATTTGTTCTTTCATCTCCAAAATGCAGGAACAAAGCAAAGACACTGGCTTCAGTTGAGCCAGTCAGTCAGAAAGAAAGGGCTTGCACATTCCTCAGCACTTCTCTGAGTGGGACAATAATCTCAACAGATTCGAAAAGTGACTAAGTCTGGGTCAGTTTGGTTCCCAATAGGACTTGTGATCATGCTAATCTCCTGTTAGCTCTCCTCGGAGTTTCCCTACAGCACCTTCGCCGTGAATCTTTTTTTTTCTTTCTATTTTTTGGGGGGTTTTTTTCTTTATTTTTTTTTTTTATTTACGTGTTATACAATATCTCCTTTTCCAGGTTCCCCTCCAAAAAAGAAAAGAAGAAAAATTAAAAAAACAAAACCAAAAACAAACCCCTGTACCCTCCCCCCCTCCCCCTGCTCACCACCCCACCCTCTCCAGCTTACTGGCCCTGACATTCCCCTATACTGGGGCATAGAACTTTCACAGGGCCAAGCGCCTCTCCTCCCATTGATGACCGACTTGGCCATCCTCTGCTATACATATGCTGCTGGAGCCATGAGTCCCACCATTGTACTCTTTGGTTGGAGGTTTAGTCCCTGGGAACTCTGGGGGTACTAGTTAGTTCATATTGTTGTTCGTCCTAAGGGGCTGCAAGCCCTTCAGCTCCTTGGGTCCTTTCTCTAGCTCCTTCATTGGGGACCCTATACTCAGTCCAATGGATGGCCATGAGCCTCTACTTCTGTATTAGTCAGATACTGTCACAGCCTCTCAGGAGACAGCTGTATCAGGCTCCTGTCAGCCAGCACTTGCTGGCATCCACAATAGTGTCTGGATTTGATGATTGAATATGGATAGGATTCTCAGGTGGAGCAATCTCTGGATTATCCTTCCTTCAGTCTCTACTCCATAGTTAGTCTCTACGACTCCTTCCATGGGTATTTTGTTCCCCCTTTTAAGAAGGAACGAAGTATCCACACTTTGGTCTTCCTTCTTCTTGAGTTTCTTATGGTTTGCCATGAATCTTACAGCATGCCTCTTGGCATAATGCCCCTGAGCCCTGTCCCCTCCTCTGCTCTCCTTGCATCGCACACAGGCCATTAGAAAGTCTTGTGGAAGGAATTGCTCAGGGCAAGCTCTGGGGAATAAGCAGGAATGAAGCTGGGAAGCTGCGCAGGACTCAGGTGGGCAAGTGGGCAAAGGAAAGGGTGGGATTAAGTACGTGCACAGTCTCGAGACCTGTGACTGCTGACATGGTTCTTCTGCCCTTCCGTCTGTGCTTTACCCTGACCTAGTGTGTGGCCATCTGCAGCTTGGTGGCAACAGGTGTCACATGCGGCAGGAGAGGAGCCCTCCTTTCCTCTCATCCTCTTTCTTGTCCTCTTGTCTCCCAGCATCCCTTCATGATGTTTTTTCTTACTTGGCAGCTTCGACCCAAAGAGAGCTGTGCAGCAGCTCCGAGCCTGCGGCGTGCTGGAGACCATTCGGATCAGCGCGGCAGGCTACCCATCCAGGTAATGTCACCAGCCATTTCCTCCTCAGGCTGCTGCAGAGCATCCAAGGGCAGAGCCCCGTGAGCTACGGTAGGTGCTGTCAGTCACACAGACCCTAACAGAAGCTCCTAAGCTGGAAGACCCAAATAGGGTGCTGACCGAAATCAGACTTGGCTTGAAAACAGAGTCAGTGGGGACATGATTTGGGAGAGCATTTCAAATTAGCATCAATCTGGGTGATGAGCTAGCTAGGGTTCTTAACCTTATCCCTCATCTTCTCCCCAGTTGTGGTGAAATATGATAGAGTAATATCTACTCTCTTTACTATTTCAAGTATGCACTCCAGTGGCTAAGTATATTCAGAGGTTTATACCTCCTCCTATGAGCTACCTCAGAAATTGGTTTAATCTTACAAAACCAAAGCTCTCTACCTGTTCAAGATAGCTGGCCATTTTAGTCCGTCTTCCCTTACTGTAACAAAATACCTGAATGAACAAAATGAGTCCGTACAGACGAACTGCCTTCTCAAAACGCCTTCCGTTGGTCACAGTTAGCCCAAGGCTCTGCAAGGAGGAGTAAACACACAGCCCAACAAGAAGTGGAAGTGTAACTAGGGTCTCACAGTGCCCCGAAGGCCAAGCAAATTGGCCATCTCCATCATTGCCCTCATCCCAGCCTGCCTTATTTCTCCCCCCTCCCAGCACTGCCATTCTGGGACCAAGCCTCTATCACAGAAACCTTCAGGTAGTAAACCATATCAGACTATAGTACAGCACTCCCATCCCTGCCCACAGCCCCCACAGCCACCCTTTCTATATCTGTCTTTCAGTTGGTCAGCTCTAGATGCTTCACCTATGTGGAATTACATAGTACCTGTCCTCTTTGTGACCAGTTTATTTTGCTTTACATTATATCCTTAAGGTTGTATACTGTATGTAGCATGTGATAGAATTTCCTTTATGAGGAAGGATAGAGACCCTTTACATGTTTGTTGTCATGATTCGCCTGTCTTCTCGACTAGTGGTGGATCTCTTTGGCTTTCAATGTGAAGTCAAATCCATCACAGAAAATACAACTTGTTTGAAGCTTTCATGGAGACTGGGGAGATGTTACTCAAGGATGATGACCTGAGTTCAGATACCCAGCTCAAGAAGTATTGCTGGGGTGGGGGTTGCGGGGCACCAGAAACAGGCTGATATCTGGATCTCAGTGGCCACTCTAGCTATTTGATGAGGCCCTGGTTCAGAGACCCTGTCTCTAACTGAAATAAGAAATAAGGTGGATAGCAATCAAGAAAGACACCCAGTGTTGACCTCCAGCCTCCACATGTAGATACACATGTACACACACACATGCCATGCACAAACAAAATACATCTCTTATAATCTGACCTATCATGGACATCCCACAGAACTATGCTACAGCCTGGAGAAGCCACACCAAGACTGTCACTCTCCTCCGGGTGCTTGCCTCAAATAGAGGAGGTGACTGCATTGGCTCTCCCCAAGTCACACTGCACACTAATAACGATATGGAAACTAAATGTCTTCCATGGTCAGCTAGAACTGGGCAGAATACTGTGGCAGCCCTGGGGCCTGTCAGGATCCACTGCTCTGAGATAGCTCTCTTTAGAGGTAAAAGGAACCAGCCTGTGGGAACACAGGCCTCCTTCCTGCGTCTGTACCTGGAACTTTCCCCTGAAGTGGTTAGTTGTCCACAAGCAGCTGAACCATAAACAGTTCCCACAAGTCCGGCCTGGAAGAGGAATTGCTGATAGAATCGGGCATTTGCACTTGACCTGGAAAGCGTGGGAATGGTTGCTAATCTACAGCATCCAGGCTACTTTTCAAGGGCAGAACGGTTTAGGCATCATTCAGGGTAATTGCTGGAGCCATGTGGAAGGCTTTGCAACCCCAACTTTCCCTTAGAAAGCAAGTAGTGGTGTCCTGGGACCCCATCTCATGTTTCTACCTGAAGGTCTGAATAGAAGTAGTTACAAACTCCACCACCACCACCACCACCACTACTACTACTACTCACACACACACACACACACACACACACACACACACACACACCATCTGTTCTTGCAGTATCTGACATTGCCTTTTGATTGGTGGAATAGGATTTGATCGGTGGAGTAGGATTCGGGCCTGGCATTGGTCATTTGTGTTCTCATCACCTCTGCTACCTTTCAGTGCCTATCACAGGCCCTGGGTTCATATCTGAGAGCTTCATTCAGCTGAAGATCTAGAGGAGGACCTGAGGGTGTTCCCAAGCTACATTTTTAGGGGCACTGCTCTCCTGGCCCTAATGGGCTCCCAGATCACATCACTTAATGAAACACATTGTTGGTGCAGCCATTATTAGTCCTCTTGTTCTCAGAATTGTGTGCTGTGACCCATTAGTGACCAGCACATGGGTTGAATGGGCTGTGACCAGGTCTTTCTTGAAAAAATTGGGTTGGAATCGTACTAGGACAGTGTGTGGAAGAAAGGATGTTATGACATGTCCACATCTCTGTGTTATGAGTCGGAAAGACATACTATATAACTTGTGTCACAGTGAGGCCCACAGAAGGATATGGGCTGCTGAGTCACCAGGCAGCCATTGAGTTTGTTCTAGAACCAACACCCTTCTGCTTGTCCTGTGTTGTTGCTCAGCAGCAATATTCAAGTCAATCGAGTGCCGCCCTTCAAATGAAGGCTTGTCACAACACACATCCACTTCTATAGGGGTATAAATATCTGAGAGAGCAGGGAATTTCTATTTTCTTCTTATGAAATCCCCGTGAGTAATGTGTGGCCTCAAGTAAGCATTCTGGAATTCTCCATAGTCTCCAGGCAACTGAAAAGGTTAGTTTACAAGTTGTATAAAAAGGCTTGGTGGTGTTGCTCAGTGGTAATGTACTTGCCTTTCATGGACAAGGCCTTGGGTTCAATCTCCAGCACCAAACACACACACACATGCTCACACACACACACATACACACACACATATATACACACACACATACATACACACACACATACATACACACACACATACATACACACACACACATACACACATACACACACACACATACACACATATACACACACATACATACACACACATACACACATATACACACACACATACACACATATACACATACACACATACACACACATACACACACACTAAGTTACTGCATAAGAAGCTAAGGGAGGAGGATTCTCGCCACCCAAGCCTGTGCTGTGCAATGTCCTGAAGTCAAGCAGACAAACCTGAGGTGTCCATCGCTATGGATAATTTGTTCTGACTCAGACATCTTGTGAAGCAGTACAATAGGATGTGTCAAGCGATGAAGATGACACAGGGAAACCATGTGACAGTGAGATAGTCTAGGGCAGATGGGACCTGGCAGGGAGGACCTGTTTCCATATAAAAGGAACTACCTCCTTCCCCAGTAGCTCTAACTGAATGATTTCGTGGTAGGAGAAGTGACTTTCAGAAAGCATCACTCCAAAAGTGTCTCCTTAGACATCAGACATCAGGAAGGATGGATGTGGCTGACATGGTTGTATCCCCTACACTATCAGAGTTCTATATCCACCTGCACCTCTGATTCATTGCCTAGGATTACACATAGCCTTGCCATGTGATGTCACAGTGACAGAGTGCTCACTGCATCCTACACAGTCTTGCCATGTGACATCACAGTGACAGACTGTCCACTGCATTCCTACACAGCCTTGCCATGTGATATCACAGTGACAGAGTGCCCCATTGCATTCCTACACAGCCTTGCCATGTGAAGTCACAGTGCCAGAGTGCCTACTGCATCCTACACAGTCTTGCCATGTAACATTACAGTGACAGACTGTCCACTGCATTCCTACACAGCCTTGCCATGTGATATCACAGTGACAGAGTGCCCCACTGCATCATACACAGCCTTGCCATGTGAGGTCACAGTGACAGAGTGCCCACTGCATCATACACAGCCTTGCCATGCAACATCACAGTGACAGAGTGCCCATTGCATCATACACAGCCTTGCCATGTGAGGTCACAGTGACAGAGTGCCCACTGCATCATACACAGCCTTGCCATGTGAGGTCACAGTGACAGAGTGCCCCACTGCATTCCTACACAGCCTTGCCATGGGACATCACAGTGACAGAGTACTCACTGCATCCTACATAGCCTTGGAGTGTGATGTCACATGACAGAGTGCCCACTGCATCCTACACAGCCTTGCCATGGGACATCACAGTGACAGAGTACTCAGTGCATCCTACATAGCCTTGGAGTGTGATGTCACATGACAGAGTGCCCACTGCATTTCTACACAGCGTTGCCATGTGATATCACAGTGACAGAGTGCCTACTGCATCATACACAACCTTGCCATGTGATATCACAGTGACAGAGTGCCCACTGCATCATACACAGCCTTGCCATGTGAGGTCACAGTGACAGAGTGCCCACTGCATCATACACAGCCTTGCCATGTGAGGTCACAGTGACAGAGTGATCACTGCATCATACACAGCCTTGCCATGTGAGGTCATAGTGACAGAGTGATCACTGCATTCCTACACAGTCTTGCCATGTGAGGTCACAGTGACAGAGTGCTCACTGCATTCCTACACAGCCTTGCCATGTGACGTCACAGTGACAGAGTGCCCACTGCATCATACACAGCCTTGCCATGCGACATCACAGTGACACAGGCTTGTCTGTTGCAGCACAATGCAGTTAGTTTCAAAGGTGGAAGAAAGGCAGATTTATTTCTGGGCTCTTGTGAGAGTTTTAAGTAGAATGGGAGCAACCTTTCGCCTTCATAGGATCCTCCTCCCCACCAGTCTTTTCCATACCTCTCTTGGAGCATCCAGACCTATATTGACACCCCTGCCCACCAAGAGCCCAAAGGCAGAAGACACAGCTTGGGGCAGTTTAAGGAACAATCCACATGCAGGTGCAAGGATGGTTCAAGCGTAGGAGAAGCTGTGGTCTCTCAGAGCTGTTACTCCGTTGGTGGCAGATGAATAGAGTGCTCTGCCAACTTTGAGCCTTCTTATACCTGTCTGTCAGTCAGTCATAGCAATCTCATCTTCTGGGTGTACCCTAAGTCTCATCCAGGCAGCAAGGAGGTTCCGTGCATGCTGAGTCTTTAGCTCCATGCTGAAGTGGCATCTACTGTTCTGCCCACCTGGCTGCAGACGGGACTGCCGTCTGCAGGGTTGACAAGCCACAACTTGCTGGCTTCTTACAGCATACCTGGTAGACATCTTTTCCCGTGTCCTGTGTATTTCAGAGCTCTTCCCAGCAGGTAAATTGCAAGTGTCTCTGCACCTTTTCTTTTTGAAATTACAGGTATCCTAGAAAATACAGGGGAGAAGGGATGTGTTTCTGGTATTGTGGGAAATGTTGCAAAAAGCTGTGGCTTAAACGCATAGGCTTAGATCCAACGCATGCTTCCTGTGTCCCACTTGAATTTGCTGCCTGAACACATTTTGCTAGGGGGTCCCAGAGAGCTTCCCTTCCCACCTTCCCACTGGGAATGTTAAAGACAGAAAGCAGCTCTTTGGAACGTGTTGAAGAGGAGTCGTGTCACCTCTTGTATTGCCCATGAATGCTATTTCCTGTCATCCTCTTGTCAGTACGAGCTCGGGCATCTAATATGCCATAGGAGCGGCCATTCTGTTGACCTGACCTAGAGAGAGACCTTCGCGGGACCACAGGGATTTGGGCAGCTTGGGATTCACCTCTCCAGCTGCTAAGAACGCACACGGGGGAGTGGTTTCCCCTGCATTTGCTTGTCAAGTAACTGCACACGTGCGCAGAGTGTTGCCCGAGCCTCTGTCAGGGAGTGGGCTCCTACGATTCAGGAAATTCCAGCTATTAACACTTTCCTGTGTTTCTCTTATTTGAGTCACACACACACACTCATACACATGGCACAGTAGTCCAGGGTTACAGAGGTCTGTGACAACCCTTCCATGGAGTTGCTTCGCAAAGGCTCAAGCCTTTCAGATAGCTTTTCCATCCAGCCCATGCGATGCCTTGAGAGGAATTCTTTCTTCTATTTGAAATGAAGATAGAACTGGTGCTCCCAAAGGTCCCAGATCTAACCAGTGAGGACAGGCACGGTGTGGTCAGCTAGCAGCCGTGTTCTCCCACCCTCCCATAGGCTTCTGGGTACCTGTCTACTTTTATCTGCCCTAAGAATTATAGCTCTCTGGGAGGCTGGCTTATAATGAAAATGTATCATTCAATTTGAAACACTGTGCAGCCGCTAAGAAATATGCTCATTGTAAAGAGCATAAAGAAAGATGATGACAGGGCTGTCTGGGAGAGCAGCTCCCAGGCAGCTAGTTCCCTGCGTCCCTGCGTCCCTGGTCCTCGCGGCTGTGTGGTTAACCATCCCCAAGCTTTCTCACAACTTTGTAACTGAAAGAACTGTGGGGCAAATACTGTTCAGCCAAAGCAGGTGTGGGAGGGCTCCTCAAACACACAGTATTTGTGTAAAGAGAGCTAAACCCAAACCTGAGGAAGTTAGTTCTCATCCTACTCTTGAAAACACAGTACTTTTTTTTTTTATCTTGAGACAGGGTCTCACTTGGCAGCCCAGACTGGATTTGGACTCCTGCAGGGCCAAAGCTAGAATCAAACTCGTAGCAATCCTCCTGCCTCACTTAGCCTTCCGAGGGCTGAGCCTACAGGAATGTGCAACAGTGAGTGAGTGGTGTTTGCCGGAAAGGCTTCCTGCATTCCCAACGTTACCTCCCCCAACCCATGTTGGGGAAAATGCTTTAGAATCATAGAATTAAATGGCTGCCATGGCAACTGCCTCCTTGCCTCCTAGCTTATCACATCTGAAGTAGACATGTGGTTGCTGCCTTTGCTTAGACTTCGAGAGTGTGTACGACAGAACTTAGGCTGAAATGATGCGGTTTCTTGTCGCCATGTGGGTACAGGGAATTGAGCTTGAGAGCTTTGGAAGTACAGTGGGAATTAAACACAGGACCACTGAGGCCTCTCTCCAGCCCCAAGGTTTTTACTTTTTAACACATATGAATGCTGCTATGAATACGTCTGTGCATACTCTTTTGTTTTCCTTTCAGGCGGGGCTACACTATGGAGCCCAGGTTGGCCATGGGCTTGCAGCCCTCTCGTCTCCACCTCCTAAGTGTTGGGATTGCCATGGTGTGCCACACGCTTAGCCATGTACATGTCTATATGCAGACATTTATTTCCATTTTTATTCATTACATAGCTGTCAGTGGAGTTACTAGATCTTAAAGTCACTCCGTTTGACCCCTTGAACCTGTCACGCTGGCTCCACAGCAGCTAAAGTTTTACAGTCACCAGCAGTACACAAGGAGCCCCATATCCACACACGGCTGTCCGGATGTACTTGTACACTTTCTATCCTAGCTTTCCGGAGATGTGAAAGGCTATCTCACTGTCTTTTAGGTTTGTGTTTCTCTGATGGTTCCTGGTGTTCAGTCTCCTTTCATAGGTTTTAGGTCATCTGTGTGAGTTCTCTGGGGAAATGTGTGTTCAGGTCATTTGAACATTTCTAAATTAGGTTATTTGCCTGTTGTTGAGTAATGAGAATGATTTGTTTTGTCATCCGAGACCATTACCAATATATGCAAATATTGCCTCTAATGCTATGATTCATCTTTTTATTTTATTTTTGATCACATTCTTTTAAATGCAAAGACTTCCAACTTTAATGAAGTCCAGTTTATCCTTTTTTTATTCTTTGGTTGTTTGTGCTTTAGAAAGCATATCTAAGAAATCATTGTCCAATCCAAAGCTACAAAGGTTTGTATTAAGGTTTTCTTCTAAGTGTTTCATGACTTTAGGTGAACTATTTTGAGTTAACATCTGTGTGGCGTGAGGTAGGGGATCCAGCTGCATTGTTTGTATATGGATTCACTGGTATCTCAGCACCATTTCCTGGACAGGTCATGTCTACTCTTGAGGTTGGCAAAATGGGCAGCGTCTTCTTATATTTTGTGGATGAGGAAACAAGTCCTAGAAATACAGTGATTGAATCAAGTACTACCAGATGGAAAGTTAAGGGTTTGTCTGCCCTTGTAGTATCCAAAAGCATAGGTTACCCTTCTAATCTTGCCCTGAGAGCCCTAAAGGATTCTTCACCATTTTCTAAGGGACCCCTGGGACTATGGACCATGGTATCTTTGGGGCAACTTCTTTGTGATCTGATATCATAGAGCTTGACTTAGAACATCATCTAAAAGTCTTACTTAGGAGGCAATCTCTGGGTTTATATAAACAAACCAATGTCCTCATGAGGAAACAGATTTGAAAACACAAAGTTGTGCACCTCTGGCCAGCCCATCTCATCTGTTTACCCCCGTTGAGTGATGGGCATTGCAAATGGACATTCTTGTGCAGAATGGCCTCACCTAGTGACAGTTAAATCCACTGTGAGGCTCCAGATAGGAACTTGGTCAGCCAAAACAATGCTCCTGGCACCTGTGTTTCCTGTGACAGTCACAGCATCCCTCGATGTCTCATGCCAACTCATTCTACAAAGGCATTTTCCAGACTAAAGGGTCTGATGAATGTTTGCCTAGCCTGAAAGCAGTCACAGCTCTGAGCTTGTCCCACACACCCAACTATGACTATTTAGCCAGACCAGAGTGCAGATGAAGAAGGCCATTTCTGACACGGAAGCATGACACTGAGGTCTAGAATGGCCAGCAAAGCACGTAGCATATGAATTGAAATCCAGGGAGAAAGTCAGGGCTAGGGAACTGAGAGAAGCCTACCTCCAGAGTGGCTAGGGCACCATAAAGCACTGTCAGGAGCTGGCGGAGTCTTAAGAGTGTTTTTCTTCAGCTATTAAGACAGAATGGATGTGTTGCAGCATACTGAGTGAGAGAAGATATGTCAGGATCACTTGACAGGGACACTCTGTTTGACACTCTGTTTAGATGCAAGCCATGGATGCTTATTAAGGCCTTCTGAACCCAAACTATTGTATATTCTATAGCAAACGTTCTTGCAGATATTGAGAGCCTCTTGTTGTTCTGGGTCTCAACGGATGAGGGAGTGTTGATGGCCCAAAGTTGCAGTATGCCCTGTGGTATATGGGACTCTCCTACACTGAAGAATTAACACCCTAAGCCCTCAGCTCCCCCTTTAAGAGACACCTGGTAGAAAAGGTTTAAGCAGGAGGGTCCAGCCATTTGAATGGCCAGTAAAAACCATTCAACTAAAATAAGCAACTGGTTATAAAGACACCGCACTAAGAGGTTTGGAGGTGAGGGGATTGAGAGAAACAATGGTTAAAGAAGGCTGGAGACTAGCAAAAGAGGGCATCCACGTGCTAACAGACCTCCACAAACAGGTCTCAGAGCTTTGGGACCCAGGATAGACTCAGGAGTATGGAAGACAGAGAGTCTACACAGCAAAACCTTGGCCAGTCTGTGGTCTTCCTGAGCTGTCTTCTCTATGTTGACACAGTTACATTGAACACGCGTTCAAGTATGTCCTGTTAAATTCCCCTTGGACACTAAGAATCAGATGCTCTTTCTATTTTCACTTTGCAGCTTTTCCCACTTCCAGCAAGGAGACTTTTCTATGACGGCTTTCTCTCTAGGCACATACAGATCCATGGAGAAGAGAACCCATGTTGATTGTGGACTCGATGGTCAATAATGTTACTGTAGACCTTCTGATGCCAGGACCTAAGAGCGGGCTCACTTCCCTTAGGCTGTCTCCTGGAGGAATGGGTTTCTTCCCAAGGCCAGGGACTCTTCTCAACAGCCCTCTTTCCCAGCTTCACTACGCCACCCTCTCCTTGTGCAGGCGTATTTCAAAACACATTTGCAAGTTGGAAAAACAAAAGGACTGGTTGCCTTGAGCAGGAAGGATCGTAGTGGGAAGTTCTCCCAACACCCTCTGATGACTCACTGGCTGTGAAAGCCCAGGTACTTCTGTGCGATGGGTGATGTTTTCGTAGGCAAAGGAGATAAGACACCCAGCCAGCCTTAGTCACAGTGATGGCCAAGGTCAGAGCCAAGCATCCTGTGCTCTGAGCTCATTACAAACTGGATTTGATATCTTTGCTGTCACATCTCCCCACCCTCACGATCTCCTTGAGTTGTGGATCTGTCAGCAGTCAGAGATTTTCAAATTAGAAACGTTTAAGGATCTCAGCCTGGCTAAATGCTGTCTTAATTATTTCCCAGGAAAACTGCACACTCAGAGACAAATAAGTACACAAATAACCAGGATGCAGAATGTGAGATGTGCCCTTCAGGACTCAAGGGAGACAGTCAGGAGGAGGTGCCCAGCAGCCTCAGGGAAAGCACACACCAAACCCCAACATTCTGAGGTGCACATGTCAGTGGCGAGGAGTGGTGTTGGGGAACACGGAGACCTAGAGCCCAGGAAGCTCTCTTTCACAGGCACTGTTCCCCTGTTCTTAGCCTCTAGGGAGACGTATCAGAGGGTAGAGCCAGGGCAGAAAGTGCCTAAGAGAGTTAGCTACCAAACAAAATGCACATCTGGTTTACATAGAGCTGGGGAAATAGGCATTTCCATCCGTAAGGGACCTGTTAAAGATGGCAGGTATCCACAGATGGATGGTGGGGAAGTTTCTGTTCAGTGAGTGGAAGGCAAAGGGCAAGGGGATTCCTTTCCTGGTCCCCAAACCAAGTCCTCAGGGGCTCTAGATAATCCACACCTTCCCTCCTTAAGAGAGTCCATGCCAGTTAAAAACCAAGAGATGTGAGACTAAGTAGGTTAGTGATTTCCAGGGTCTGGCAGAACTGCTTGGGGTAGGAGAGTTCTTTTGGTGGTTGTGAACATGTTCTAGGATTCAATACTGGGGAGAGTTCCACAATTTCACAAAAACACTAAAGGTTATTTTAACTGTATACCTTAAGGGGGGAAATTTGGGCCTGAAGATAGGACTCAGCGTCTACAAGCACAGGCCCAGGATTGATTTCTAACATCCAAATGGCATCTCACAACCATTTATAACACTAGGCCCCGGAGGATCCAATGCCTTCTTCTGGACTTCGCAGGCCCCAGATGCACATGCGGTGCGCAGACAAAATACACATAAAAAATCATAAAAGGATAAATTTACTTCACATGACTTCTCAAAAGCTTTTGCTCGTTAACCAGAAAGAACTGAGGCATGTGTGCTGCTCACCTCTAGTCCAGGTGAACGACTGAGGCGGCGTGTGCTGCTCACCTGTAATCCAGCATTTGGAAGAGGAAGACAAAGAAGGCTCAGAGATCAAGGTCATCCTTAGCTTCGTGGTAGCTCAGAGGCCAGCCTGGGGTACATGAAATCCTTCCTCCAAAAGGAAAGGAACTGTCTTTAGCCACCCACGTCATGGAGGGAGAAACGCAGAGAAATAGAAGTGTGCTTTGGTTACTTCCGCTTGCATCAGTCTGTTTCCCTCCGAGGCTTAGCTGCTGTTGAACTGGGGGGCTCTGCTGAGGGAGGGAGGGCACTTTGAGTGCACCATGCCTCCCACCTTGAAGGTTTCTCTGAAGCTTTTAAAGGACCCTCTGAGGCCAAAGAGTTCCAGGGGAAGGGGCGCAGTCTCTTCATTCCCCACTAGCACCTGATCAGGTTGGTCTGATGTAGCTAGACAGTCGCTAGGCAAGGCCACCAATGAGAGGAGATGGCAGCTGAGCCACCTCAGTGACACACCTAAAGATATCTGAACAGAGATCCGGGAGCCTGTCCCCCTACAGACTGGTGTGCAAGCCCTCCTGATGTCTCTGAAGGGACAAGCCAGCCTCACTCGGCACTGGCCTTAGAGAGATGGGGTGGGCTATACTGACCTCCTGATCAACGAAGGCTGTCCCTCCGAGACACCTTGGATGGGGGCTCATGTGGATGCTGCCACTGCATGAGGAGGCGTTTCTGAATCAGGAGGTGAAGTTGTGATGGGTGTGAGCCAAAACTGCTCTTCCTCGGGAGACTGCATTTGTGCTGTGCCCATTTAACAGATTAACAGCAGTGGGTTCACCGCTGGAGCCTAGAAGCATCCCAACCTTAGGTTCTTGGCCAGATTTCAAGTACTGGGAACATGTTTCCGTGGGTGTAGAGCAAGCCTTGAATCCAATCAGAAAGCAGCTACTCAATCTTATTAACACTCATGCCACTATTGTATCTGTGGGCACATCCTATTTCTTTTCTTTTAAGATTTATTTATTTTATGTATATGAGTACACTGTAGCTATACAGATAGTTCTGAGCCTTCATCTGGTTGTTGGGAATTGAATTTTTTTTAGGACCTTTGCTCGATCCCATCATTGGCCCTGTTCTGCTAGCTCCAGTAGACCCCACTCACTCAGTCCCTGCTTGCTCCAGCCCAAAGATTTATTTATTATAAATAAGTACACTGTAGGTATCTTCAGACGCACCAGAAGAAGGCATCAGATCTCATTATGGGTGGTTGTGAGCCACCATGTGGTTGTGGGATTTGAACTCAGGACCTTCGGAAGAACATTCAGTGCTCTTACCTACTGAGCCATCTTACCAGCCCCACATCATATTTCTTTATGATGCGTTATCAGTAAGTGTTTGGTTTGTGTACCTATTTTACATGCCCATGTCCTTGGGACCAGTAAAAATGTATCTAATGAAAAGGAGGCTAGGGTGGAAAATGTCAAAGATGACCTATTCTCTCTTCCACATTAAGAGCAGTGATCTAAGAGGTTATAATAGGAGACACTGCCTGTCATTCTCTTTTTCATTTAGAAATGTGTTCACAGAGATCATTGAGTTAAAGACAAAAACCAAGTCACATGGACAAAGCTGTGTCTAGCTTTGCCAGCTTCTTCCGTGGTGGCAGTGGAAGACAGGGCTCCGTGGGTGTGAAAAGAAAGATGGAGACCCTGGCTCTGTGAAAGCTGCCTCCTAAACACACAATTTACCCATCCCAACTTCAGGAATCCTGACACACTGCAGTCCCTCGTAGGGTACAGAGAGGACAGAACTCCTATGCAGTCCCTCGTAGGGTACAGAGAGGACAGAACTCCTATGCAGTCCCTCGTAGGGTACACAGAGGACAGAACTCCTATGCAGTCCCTCGTAGGGTACACAGAGGACAGAACTCCTATGAGACTGGCCTGAGGCCCCTGCAATAACTCTGTACGGTAGCCTTGACTCTATGAGACCGCACCCGAGGTCACCTGATCTACCTTGGCTTTTCCTCCAGGTGGACCTACCATGACTTCTTCAACCGGTATCGGGTGTTGATGAAGAAGAGAGAGCTCACCAACACCGACAAGAAGAACATCTGCAAGTCCGTCCTGGAGAGTCTCATCAAGGTGATCCGGCCGTAGGAGGGCACGGAGTTTTATTTGAATGTTATTTGCAGTTTATAATTATAGGTACTTTACTGTGATCACTTAAGTAATTGTCCGATGATTACTAGACCAAGTGATTGCTACCACAAAGGCCCTGAACCCATGACTACCATCCCCATTTTGTACCACAGTACACAAGGCCTTTGGTGGCTGGCTCCTTCCCACACCCACCTTTAATCCCCTGTGTGTAGCCCCCTCCTGACTCTTGGAAGCACAGGACAGTGGTATCTGCTCTGCTCTGCTCTTCTCTGTTAGAATTCTCCTCTGTTCTCACCTTCAATGGCTGCCCGCTTTGGTTCACATAGACCTTTGCCCACCTCCATAGACATAACTGCCTAACCCAATGGTTCTCAACCTGTGGGCCATGACCCCTTCAGGGGTCACACATCAGCTCTCCTGTATGTCAGATATTTATGTTATGATTCATAACCGTAGCAAATTGGCAGTGATGAAGTAGCAGCAAAATAAATTTGTGTTTGGTGATCAGCACAACTTGAGGAACTGTATCAAAGGGTTTCGGCATTAGAAAGGTTGAGAACCTCTGGCCTAGAACATCCTTCGTGTTTTACTTGCTAATCCTCCCCACTCCTGAAGACAATGTCTCCTGTTTCCTTTTCTATCTGCCCTCCCTGTGGTACTGGACTTTTGAGGGCAAGTATCTTTTTAATGGCCATATTCTGGGTCCGTGCCTGTCTCTCCATGAAGATTCAAGTCTGTTTTATGAATATTGAGAATCTAGGTATCACTGCTAGACAGGGGCCAGGGGGGTACACATGCAATCCGACAAGGGGTGCTGCCTGGGAAGGAAAGAGCAGTGTTCTGTGCACAATCCACTAACCAGCCAATCTCCCTCCCAACCCTGTTAAGGATCCAGACAAGTTCCAGTTTGGCCGCACCAAGATCTTCTTCCGGGCGGGCCAGGTGGCCTACCTGGAGAAGCTTCGAGCAGACAAGTTCCGGGAGGCTACCATCATGATCCAGAAGACGGTCAGGGGCTGGCTGCAGAAAGTGAAGTACCGTAGGCTGAGGGCAGCTACCTTAACCCTGCAGAGGTTCTGCAGAGGGTACCTAGCCCGCAGGTGAGCCGTGATGGGGTACATCCGGAGTCAGGAGGAAGGGGAGCGCCTCTCTGTCTAGAATGACAGTGCTTCCCCTTGGGCCTATCTGTTCTTAAATTGTTCCTAGTGGCCATGTACATCTCTGTCACTCCCTTCTTGCTTCAGGTATCAGATCTAGCTCATGTGTCTCCTGATACCCCAATCTTTCCCCAGTCCACTAAACCTAGTACCATCTGTCTACTTGGGGTACAGATCAACCATTTCTCCTTTACCGGAACCCCAAAGTAAAATAATGTCTTTTAGGAAGAAAGAGACGAGTCTAGTTAGCTTGCATGCAATCTCATTATTTATACTAGAATTTCAAATTCCCTTGAATTCCAGTTGGCACTGGAAAGGTATGGGGAAGCCCTTCTGTGATTACTCTGCAATGAGACGAGACGGCAGAGTAAGGATTTGCCTCACCCAGCCATAGCGGCTATCCTGCAATAGGGCCAGCCAGGCTCCCTCCCTACCCAGTGTCACACGAAGAGAGCTACTGTCACCACTCTCTGCTCAACTGATGACCCTTGATTGGTGAGTGGTAGTGTGGCAGAGCCCATCGCCACTGAGGTGTGCGTAAAATGTCACCTCCTCCTTTCCATGGGGTTTTCAGATTAAGACCCCGCCTACCTCACCACAGGGCTCTCTCCTTTTTTTCCTTGGAGAAATGATGGAAATTATTATTGAAATCTTATGGCTCAGAGCCAGTTTCTCAGGTGGCTGCTCAACCCCAGCTCCATGAGAGAGACACACAGACCCCAGTCCTAAGTCCCTATAGGCTTGCTTTGCGTAGTAAAGGTGGAGGTGCCTCCCTTGCGCTTGGGCTCGCTCACCCCAGGCCGTTGACTCACACACAGCCAGAGCTGGTTCATGCTGCGTCACCTCTGTACTGTTGCAACAAGCTCCAGTGCAGGATGAGAGGACAGTAGGATCAACTCTGAGTGGCTCCTTGCAATCCCTGCCCACAAATTGCATCATCAGCACTTGTCCCTCACTGGGGAGGCCACTAAGGTGGGCTTCCTGGTTAGTGACCATGCCACAGCATGTTGCCTTCTCCCTGCAGGGAGCATGTGATCCATGGACAAGGCCTTGTGTGAGGAAAGGATGGAGCTAGACTAAGGCACCCTGAACCTCAGCACATGGATGCTGGGTGGCACTGGTGGAGTGGGTCGCACTTCCTGTCCCAGGGCTGTGCTAAGTGATTTCTTTGGTCCTCTCCACCAGTTGGCATTCTGTTTGCAATGAGCTTGGTGGGAGGGGTAGGAAGTAACCATCTGGCTCTCTCTCTCACTGAGGTGGGCGGACAAGGGAGAGATTGGGAAGTTAATGAGAAATGAGAAAACCCGCAAGGGCTCATTACTGGCCTAGGGAGAGTTTTGGTTTGCTTGGTTTTTTTGTTTTGTCTTGTTTGTTTGTTTTGAGGTCTTGGGGGTCTTGGTTGTTGTCATTTGGTTTGGTTTGGTTTGGTTTGGTTTGGTTTGGTTTGGTTTGGTTTGGTTTGCTTCAGCAAACACCTGCTCTATCCCAGCCCCTGCCGGGTCCTGATCTCTGAGCTTGTGTAGACAGAGGGACAGACAGCAATGTGATCCCTTAAGAATGGAAGATACTGATAGGCTGCAGAGATGGCTCGACAGTTAAGACCGCTGGCTTCTCTTTTAGAGGACCCCGATTCTATTCCCAGCCCCCACGTGGCAGCTCACACCCGTCTATAACCCCACCTCCAAGGCTTCTGACACCATCACACAGACACACGTGCAGGAAAGTACCAATGCATGCACAATTTTAACCAAAGAACAGAAGATGCTACGGGTGTCATCAGAGGGTACCTGATACAGGAGCAGCCGGGTATGAGGTTTAGATCCAGTCTGAGGCTAACACCGGTGTCAGAACACAAGGGGAAAACTGACTTTGCTGGTTTTGAGCCCAGGTGTCAAGCGCTCAAGGCATTGGTGCACTCAGGAAAGGTGATGTGAGTTAGGCCAGTGAATTGGAGGCTAGGGAGTTCCAACTAGGGCCACAGAGGGAAGGGCTCACTCTGTGACTTAGCTCAACAGACCAGCTCCCTTCCCCTGAGGCCACCTGTTCTCCTTCCCCACCACTCCAGGCTGGCTGAGCACTTGAGGAGAACCCGCGCAGCCATAGTGTTCCAGAAGCAGTACCGAATGCTGAAGGCCCGCCGAGCCTACCTCAGGATCTACAGGGCCACAGTCATCATTCAGTCCTTCACACGGGGCATGTTTGTGCGTAGGAGCTACCTCCAGGTGAGTAACTACCATGAGCATCTCCCTTCAGCTTCCAGCTCCCCTGTACCAGGGCCACTGCCTCTTTCTAATGAAATAATATTAGGCTTCCAGAACTTTAAGCTTCCTAGACTACAGTTCCTTCTGTCTTAGTGTTTCATTGATGTGAGGAAACCACATTGATGCCATGACCAAGGCAACTCTTTTTTTTTTTTAAAGATTTATTTATTATTATAAATAAGTACACTGTTGCTGTTTTCAAGCACACCAGAAGATGGCATCAGATCTCATTACGGGAGGTTGTGAGCCACCATGTGGTTTCTAGGATTTGAACTCAGGACCTTCAGAAGAGCAGTCAGTGTTCTTACCCACTGAGCCATCTCACCAGCCCCCAAGGCAACTCTTAAAAAGGAAAAACGTGTCAGAGGTTTAGTCCATTGTCATCATGGTGGGAAGCATGGTGGCCCGTAGGCAGACATGGTGCTGGAGGAGCCAAGATCTCTACATCCTGATCTGCAGGTAGCATAAGGGGACTGTGTGCTATGCTGGGCATAGCCTGAGCATATAAGAGACCTCAAAACCTGCCCCCACCATGACATACATCCTCTAGCAAGGTCACACTTTAACAAGGTCACACCCCCTATTAGTGCCACACCAAGCAAGCATTCACACATATTGAGTCTATAGGGGCCATTCCTATTCAGACCACATCTATCTAATAAATAAAGGTAGAAACAAGAGTTTGGCAGCCGCTCTCCTGTGTACCCATGGTCTGCAGAACCTAGCTAAAACTTTCAATCAAATCCTCAGATGTTATAGGCTGCATATGCTCGGTCTTCTAAACCCAAGGCCAGGCCAGCTTTCAAACCCCAGGTAGTTACAGAAGAAGCTGTGCCTGGCCGCATCCCTCAGAGCAAACCCACAGGCTGTGTGTGCTCGTCCTCACCAGGTCCTTAAGGAGCACAAAGCCACCATCATCCAGAAGTATGCCCGGGGCTGGATGGCACGGAGACATTTTCTGCGGCAGCGGGATGCAGCCATTGTCATCCAGTGTGCCTTCCGGAGGCTCAAAGCCAAGCAGGAGCTCAAGGCCCTCAAGATCGAGGCCCGCTCGGCGGAGCATCTGAAACGCCTCAATGTGGGCATGGAGAACAAAGTCGTCCAGCTACAGCGGAAGATTGATGACCAGGTCAGTGGTAGGCATTTCCTACATGGGTGTTGAAGCTTGTGGGATACTGAGGTATGCTTGAGACGGACCCCAAGCTTTCTCAGGGAGCTACAGGTACCAGAGACCTCAGGGGCACTGCCCAGTCAGTAAGAATAGTTACCGAATGCAGTGCGCAGAATAGTGTCACTCCCCAACAAAGATACCAGGCCCTAGTCTTCAGGATCTGTAAATGTGTTCCCTCACACAGCAGAAGAAGCTCTGCAAGAGTGCCTAAGTTGGGGGTGTCGGGATGGGAGGCTAGCCTTGGGCTGTCCAGGTGGACCCAGGTGGGATCATAGCGCGCTCATGAGAGAAAGCTGCAGACAGACTCAAGGAGCAGGATGTTCCACCATTAGGAGCTACAGATAACACGGAGAGGTTCTCCCCAGAGTCTCTAAACAACCACAGCCCTGCTGGCCATCTTTAGAAGTCCCTTCCAGAGCTGCAGAATAGTAGCTTCCATTGTTCTGAGCCACCACCAGCTTTGTGGTATTTTTAATGGAGCAATAAGAAATTGATAGACTGGTCCAGAGTCCTGCCGCCCTGCCCCTCCAGAGGCTGGATGGTATAGCTGGTGTGAATACCGAAACTTTAGTCAAGCCATCTGGGAAAGGGAAGATTGATAATGCACAACAAACTTTGTGAGCTCGTGTGTTCATCAGTCCTGCTGTGTCTAGACGGCATTGTTTCCCTTGAGTCCTCTATCCCCTCTGGCTCTTGTAATCTTTCCTTCTTCAGTGATGGCTGCTGCTTAAGGAGGCTTCCTGTGTTCCCACATTGTGTGTCCCTCTTCATTCATGACTGTCCCCATGTTGGCATCCTGTCTGGTATGACATTGGTATTGCATTGTTTACGGTTTTTAAACTCTGTCTGCACTGGCTCCCTTCACACGTCAACCAGCTGGATGAGCAGAGTGCTGATCCTAAAGCCCACTATGGGTGGAGTTCTGTGAAGGGATTGGAGGCAAGCATAGAACACTGGCCTCTTTGGGGCCATGTAGACTCAGGTCGAGTACAAGTTGGAAATAGGTTCACACCAGTCAAGTGGTCCAAGTACCTGCTCCGCCACACCCCAGAAGTCCTTTGTTTGGTGCCAGATTATGTCAGGTATTCTGTTAGGTTCCAGGTAGGGTGGACCATGGTCCAGGTTGTATGCACAGACATAAATGTTAGTACCAGAGAAATTTTGAAGCTTCTCATACCCTCAGAGCAGGAAAATAGATAAGTCGTTTTGGTTTCGAGTTTTCTAAAGCTACTCTCATATGCTCCACACTAGTCTACAGTTCCCCCTCATACCACTGTGATTTTTGAGTACCCTAAAGCCTGTGGTGGGTGTTTTATGTTCACTCACGTGTGATCCATACAGTAGATGATCCTCACATGACTTTGTGAATCATTTTGAAGGATGGTGGGCTGGGGACATCAAATATCTTGGCAAAGCCACAGAGGTATAAAGTGTTTACATCTCAACTGTACCCCAGGTTTCATCGAACAGCTAGCATGGTGACGGTGCCTGGCTTCTTAGTCCCAAATGTCACCAAAGAGCTGGTCCTGTTCTGTGTGCTGTTACTGGGCTCCCAGAGACAAAAGGAGACCCACTGCCAAGCAGGAGTCCAGTGTGAGGGCTCTGGTAATAAAAATTGAGCACAGAACCCTTCCCAAAAATCAAGGAGAGAAAGGATGAAGGTGCACATGGCATGGGTGTGAGGAAAAGAAAAACCTGGCAGTGGGGGACCGGCTGTGGCAGTGGGGACCATCCATAGCAATGGGGGACAGCTGTGCCAGTCGGGAACACTTGACCTTAATGTACCCACACTATACTAGGCCTTTTTGGAGCTCCTCATAACCTGAGGGCAGGAAAATAGGTGAGTCATTCTGTTCTGGTTTGGTTTTCTTATTGGCTTTTTTTTTTTTTTTTGGTTTTTCCGAGACAGGGTTTCTCTGTATAGCTCTGGCTGTCCTGGAACTCACTCTGTAGACCAGGCTGGCCTCGAGCTCAGAAATCCGCCTGCCTCTGTATTGGCATTATTTTTAAAGATTGATGTTCATGTAGTCCAGGCTAGCCTGCAACTCCATTTATAGCCAAGAATGACCTTGAATCTCTGACTCTACCTCCCAAATGCTAAAAGCACAGGGATGGGCTACCAGGCTCAGTTTTATCCCCTGCTAGGGCTCGCCCCTGCTTCATGGAGCAGGGCAAGCATTCTGCCAACTGAGTCACATTCCCAGTACAATGAACCAATTTTTGGCTACGCTAGCTATCCTACACATGAGCCCCAGTATGGAGGCAGCTGCCAATGGGGCACTTTGCTTTCCCGCTGTGGGCAGAGAAAGCAGGCTTCTGGAAGAGCCAGTGGCCTGGATATGTGTTCTCTGGGAGTTACCCAGAGCTCTGGCTTGGGTGCTGTCTTACTTGATGAAACACCATGACCAAAAAGCAAGTTGTGGGAGAAAGGATTTGTTTGGCTTATACTTCCACATCACAGTTCATCACTGAAGGAAGTCAGGACAGGAACTCAAACAGGGTGGGAAGCTGGATGCAGGGGCTCATGCAGAGGCCATGGAGGAGTGCTGCTTACTGTCTTGCTCCCCATGGCTTGATCAGCCTGCTTCCTTATAGAACTCGGACTACCAGCCCAGGGATGGCACCAGCCGTGATAGCATCACCCATTGGGCTTTTCCCCCACTGATCACGAATTGAGAAAATGCCCTACACCTGGATCTCACGGAGGCATTTCCTCAACTGAGGCTCCTTCCTCTGTGGCCACTCTTGTGTCAAGCTTATACACAAAACCAGCCAGTACAGAGATTCAGTATAAAAAGACAGCCCTCCCAGTGTGAGCTGGAGACGCTCACTCCCTACCCGAGTCAGCAAGTCAGGGAGGCAGTGACCAGGGAGAGGTCTGTGAAAACACAAAAGTACCACAGTGTCCACTGTTTCTGTCAGGACTGTCCGTGCCAGTGACCATCTGAGTGAGCCACTTTTCTAGACACAGTGTGGCCAGAGGACAAAGCGACTAAAGCCACTGTCCCTACTAGGGAGGGGCATCTGTGTGCCCCGGCGGCCACCCTGGCCCTGGCTTCAGGTAGTGCTCAGTACTGGCCTTGTTGGTGTGTGAGGTCAACTCCAAAGGATATAAATAACACAGTATTTCCCAGCCCACGTGCTTGAACATCAGAGAGGAGCAGATTTGAAAGGCCTATTTTTAAATGAAGCTCTCGCCTTAAGCTTTCTGCTCGGCAAACATCTGTGAGCAGTGGCAGATGCTGTCACCCTGGGCAAGGCTCCCTGTACGCAGCCAGTAATCAGGGGGCATGTGAGATCTTCATCTCACTGACTCCCATGTGGTTTTCGTGCCAGGCACTATTCCCATATATTAACCCCCTGATCTTCACCATGCCTAGGAGATAAGTATTGCTATCATCCCCGTTTTAAACATGAGTGCACTAAAGGCTCAGAGGGGTAAGTAACCAACCAATGGGCGCACAGCCAGGAAGTAACACTGCTTCCAGGCAGGCTCTGGGGCTTTCTAGATCATTCCCAGTGGGAGGTTCTTGGGACATATGAGGAATGCTCTTCAGTCCAGAGGCTCTCCTGGCAGTTTGGGGTCATGCTCATAAAAGTCTCATATCCTCGGGATTGATGAGCAATATGTGGTACCTGCGGTGGCAGAAGCATGAGCACACATCACTATGGCACACATGGGCACACATGGTAGGAGAGGCATGAGAATGCATCACTATGGGCACTGGAGAGCCCTTGATAGGCAGACCAGCTATTAGGAAGTAAGTTGAGTGTCTTTTCCCCTGAGATTCCTAGGGCTAATCTTAGGCCGATGCTCTCTGCAGTCTTTAAGCCACAAGGAAAGATGTACATTGTCAGATACCAGAGACCAAGTATCCCAAGTCACCAACAACATGGCATGGGAGGCAGTGTCTCGGTCACAGGAGACAAGAATCTGGCGAGAGTATTCCCACTACCGTGGGAAGGAAAGTGAAAGGCAAACCCAGGGAAAATGAGCACCCAAAGTTCATGTCTTAAGACTGAGGACCCCCGGCTACAGAGAGCAGACTCCATTTGACAACCAGTTTGTGTGCAGTGAGCAGAGGACAGGGTCACATCTGAATCCCTCAGAAACTGGGCGATCAGGAGCCTAGAGCTGTCCCTGACGCTATCACAGTCTGCTTGTGGGTTTCTGGTCTCTGATGTCATGAGTCTCCTCCGCCGCCAAGGCACCCTTCACCATACCCTTCAGCAGCAGGAACAGGGACCAACCCAGAAACCTGGTATTAGCCCCGCCAGAACTCTATGACAGAGTTCAACCAAAATGATACAGTCCATGAACGTGGCCAGTGTGATAGAGTGACATGACCAAATTTTTAGTTACTTGTAATAGAACTCAAGGTTCTTAGTCCCTTTTGAATTTGAGGTTGTGTTTAAACATTTTTTTTCTTTGAGACAGGGTTTCTCTGTGTAGCCTTGACTATCCTGGAACTCACTCTGTAGACCAGGTTGGCCTCGAACTCAGAAATCCGCCTGCCTCTGCCTCCCAAGTGCTGGGATTAAAGGCGTGCGCCACCACTGCCCGGTTAAACTTTTTTTTTTTAACTTGAAAGAATTTAACTTTTTATTGGTTATTTTGTTTATTTACATTTCAAATATTATCCCCTTCCCAGTTTCCCCTCCACAAACCCCCATCCCACCCCCCCCTCGGCTTCTATAAGGGTGCTCACCCACTCCCACCTCACAGCCCTTGACTTTACTCTATGCTAAGGCATCAAGCCTTCACAGGACCAAGGGCCTCCCCTCCCATTGATGCCAGATAAAGCCATCCTGTACTACATATTCAGCTGGAGCAATGAGTCGCTCCATGTATACCCTTTGATTGGTGGTTTAGTCCCTGGGAGCTCTGGGGTGTCTGGTTGGTTGATACTGTTGTTCTTCCTATGGGGTTGCAAACCCCTTCAGCTCCTTCAGTCCTTCCCCTAACTCCTCCATTGGGGACCCTGTGCTCAGTCCGATGGTTGGCTATGAGCACCCACATCTGTGTTGGTCAGGCTCTGGCAGAGCCTCTCAGGAGGCAGCTGTATCAGGCTCCTGTCAGCCTTCTTGACATCAACAATAGTGACTGGGTTTGGTGGCTGCATATGGGATGAATCCCCAGTGGGGCAGTCTCTGGATATTTTTTTATTAGAAAAAAACATAACCCAAATCAATAGTTCTGTCCGTGGCCTTTAAATCTGTTGGATTAGACATAGTTAATAGCCACTGAGTAAATACTGCATTAGTCCATATTTTATGATTCCTGAGGGCACCCATGCATGTTAGAAAAACAGTGTGCAAAAAGTTGTAGCTCGGGGACTTTTCTGGCTCCCACTTTTCACTGCTATGAACTACTCAGGGTTATCAGTCACTCTCACTGAAGGTAATGTTAACAGGCATGAATTTTGCTCCCCCAAAATGAGTACTCATCTGCAGTAGGCTGTGTTGACTTCACCATGAAGATTCTCACAATGATTTCTCCCTCTTCCCACACCAGCCCAAGTCTGACTGGGACCCACAATAAGTCTGGTTGTGTGGGTCCCAAGTTTAAGATACAAACAGGCAGCCCTGGGACGCCAGACGCAGGGGCTGTTTGAATGGCAAGGGCGTGGTGGTAAGGAGTGGGCATGGGGTTGGCAGAAGGAGAGGCATCTGAGTGATACCCTAAGGGACTCCACGGAGAACTCGCCAGTCGCCAGGGAGGCTCTCTGACGGCGACTGAGCACTGACTTTGTGGCACATGCCAAATAAGGACTTTGCTCCCTATGTCCCAATAATGACCTTCTCACATGGCAATTTCTCTTATCTCTCGTCTATATGGGAAGTGGACCCACAGAAAAGTGAGTGACTGGTTCCAACACACAGAGGGCCAAGGATGAGGTGAGCCGAGGCCTGGCAGCAACAGACACCTTCTGCTCCAGTGTTTGAGTATAGTCTCTGGTCACCTCAGGATCAGGAAAGCTGGGCCTTCCAGAAACATCTGCATTCCAAAGTGCTGTATTTGACCACAGCAGGGTGAGATGTGCCTGCCTCCCCTGCCTCCACCACAACAGCTTTCCCTCTTTATATTTCAACCAGTTCCATCCAGGCGTCTCCTCAGCCACCTTTCTAGCCTTGTCAACATGGCCCAGGCCATGCCAGTGAGAGTTGACACCCGATCTGATCTCGCTTGAATCCCAGAGCAGACATGAGGACAGACAGTAGCTAGCCAAGCCTGCCTTCCACCTGTGCAGGGACCCTCTGCCTCCAGTGCGGACCCAGACCCTGGTGAATAACTCACACAAGTGTTGCTTAGCTGGATTTCTTTTAGACTCTCCAGGGGAGGCTGACGGCAAGTCCAGATATGTGGAGAAGCAGACTGTTCCCGGAGCTTGCAGAGAGAGTGGGGAATCTTGCACACAAGGAATACACACCACTTGCAGGCTCAAGCAGGGCCGTGTGAGCCATGTGCTACTATGCAGGTGCCCACAGCTTTTCTTGGAGAGCTTGTGTGAGGCTTAAGTTTTCTGTGAATGAGTCATCGATTCCTGGCTTTATTGACATTTCAGCTGATGGCTCTGTTCTGCTTGGCGTTGCTATGGAGTCCACCAATAGCGGATGATCAATGAGCGCAGCTTGGCTGCTGATTCCGAGCATTCTCCTTCCTCTGCCTCAGAGCCTCTCCATGCCCCCAGCCCTGACTTCTGCCCGTCCTTTACAAGAGCTTCATTCTGGAAGTAGGATCTCAGGGTCGGCTGCACACGTCAGCTGACTGCTGAATGGATGCACAGTCTGTAGCCGAGTGTTGTCAGATGTCAATCTCTCCGGGTGAGAGTTGTGTGAGCCATGTTGACAGGTGGCAAGAGAGACTGCTGGGGCCCCTTGGAGGGCCTCCTTGAAAGAGGGGACACTGAAGGGGTCCTTTGTCTCAGAGGAAGGGATTAGGTTACAGCTCTTTGTGCCTGTAAGCCCAAGGCTAGGAGCTCTTGATGCCAAGGGGTTGGGGAGTCCTAAGAGGCCAAAACTGCAGATCCAAGAAGCGGGCTCCATTATTCCCCCACCAGAGCAACTGTCTCTGTGAGTGTTCATGGGTTTTCCCTGGACTGTTTCGATGTCAACACTGCTGTTCATGTCTCCCTGTACTTCCAGGTCCACACACAAATTTAAAGTGTCAGGGGATGCCCTGAGACTGCCTGTACTGGCATGTAATTATTCTGAGCTTTAATTCTACCCTACAAGTCTTTTTTCTGGTGACCTTCATTATTTTTCCTAGCTTGATAACCCTCTC
>NW_022196895.1:70537487-70610073 GCF_008632895.1 Mastomys coucha
CCTTTATTCTCCCCACCCCCACCCCATTGGCCAATTCTCTCTACAGAACAAAGAGTTCAAGAGTCTATCAGAGCAGCTGTCTGCAGTCACCTCTACGCATGCCATGGAGGTGGAGAAGCTGAAGAAGGAGCTGGCGCATTACCAGCAGAACCAGGAGGCTGATACCAGCCTTCAGCTGCAGGAGGAGGTGCAGAGCCTGCGCACTGAACTACAGAAGGCTCAGTCGGAGCGCAGGGTCCTAGAGGATGCTCACAACAAGGAGAATGGAGAGCTGAGAAAGGTATGCCTGCAGCAGAGGACCAGGACTGGTGAAGGGCCAGGGCGCCGAGCACCTGTAGGAGACGTTTCTTCATGCTGAGGAAATTTCTGGGATGTCCAGGGCTTGTGTCCATAGACAAGCCACCCTCCGTTTCGTGAACGGCTGTGCGTTTGGGTCTGATCCCTGAGCAAATGGTGATTGAGCTGGTTTCATTAGCTAAGCCTTGTGGCATCCCTTGGGAGAGCAAATGGCATCTGTCTTTGCTCATCTTTCTTAAAGCCTTGAGTCGGTTCCCAGGGAAACTGTACAGATCTTAGTGAGAGAGGTGGCAGGTGCTACGTGTTCCAGGGCTTCAGCAACCTGTAGCCACCAATGCCCACCAGGAAACCCTTATTCTGGGGGTGGGGTCTACTCTGCCGGCTGTAGCTAACTTTCCCACTCTTGTTCTTGAGGCTTACTCAAGGAAGTCCAGGAAACGGGACTTCCTGTTGCTGCTTCCGCTGCTCCTGACTTTCAGCTTCAAAGAAACTCTTCTGAACTCTCAAGGCAGATCTTCCAACAAGGAGAAGTCCCACAGTGCCAGTGGAGGGCTGTCTGTGGATTGAGAAACACCTCTGTCCTCCTCGCCCATCTCTACCATGACCCAACTAGAAGAAGATAGTGCATTGCCCACACCTATAGTATCTGTCCAGTGTACAGAGTAGAGTCACATGGAATGAGAGCCTCGGGAGAGTCAGTGTTGGTTAGTGCTGGAAGAAAAGCTCTGAATTCGGGGCAGACACAGAAATACTGGCCCTAACCCCTACCTATCCCCTACCAGCCATGGTGCCTGTGTGTAGATGTGTGTATGCACATATAAATACACACATACACACGGCCTTGATCATCTGTAAGATTGCTCCTGGACCCACCCTGGCTGACACACGCAGTCTTGCGTGTTTTCTAACTCAGGAGCAGGCGCCAGCCCCGCTCTCTGGTCTTTGGCTCTTCCACTGCCCTGGTTCTTTTCCCCCAACTGAGAACTATAGACTCTCATTTGCCTCCCTGGTTCCCACAAAAAAATTTTGTATCAGGGCCTCAGAGCACCTCAAATAGCTGAGTTTTCTATCCACAGGCAAGTAAGGGTTTGTTGTAAGAAAACTTCCTTGGTAAAACAGAGCAGAGACGCCAAGTCTGCCCTGCTCTCTATAAAAAGTGGCGCATCGCCTAGGAGCCCGTTGGCCTTGGGGTTGAATAAAGCTGGGGCTTGATTGGAGCACACACCTGCTCCCCAGGCCATCTTTGAAGATGAGGTTTTTCTCTCTAACCCTGGCTGGCCTAGAACTTGCTATGTGGACCAGACTGGCCTCAGACTCACAGAGATCAGCTTGCCTCTGCCGCCTCCTTACATGCTAGGATTAAAAAACGTGCACCACTGTACCACGTTAAGACCCTCCTCTCTAACTCCAAACAAATGCCTATGTGAACAAAGGGCAGGCATAAAATGATCCATTAAGTGGGAAGGTCACTCTTTTTGGGAAATGGGAAACAGGCGTTCTGCTGCTTTCTGTAGGGTCTCTGGAACTTTTTTTTTCAGTAGTTGAAGAATGGTCAAGGGACAGCTGCTCCTGGTTTCTATTCTAAGATCTGCCTAGCCAGGGTTTAATGTTCAGCAGAGGCAGTCACCAGCCTGAGCACGTGCTGAATAATAAGATGCTTTTCTTCTGGTCAGGTCCAGGGTCTTTCTCCACATTCAGTGAGATTGATGAAGCCAGCAAAGCCCAGGGATGGAGCCGGCTGCTGGTAGATGTTTAATTAATGGGTTTGATGTTTCTGTCAGCAGAAACTGCAAATGCTGTATTGGAACTGGCATGCTGGAACACTTGGGGCTGCCACCTCTGATGATTTTACCTGGTAGACCGCACGGCAGTGCTGTGGGCTACGGCAGGAATCCATCTCTGCGTCTGCAGGTCATGCAGCTGCCCCATCACACCCCCACCTATCATTTTATACTAAAGGTGCCATTATTTACTTCAGCCTCTCCACAGAGAAGCTCACTAGAACTCTTAACTTTGTCCCTCTCTGGCTGCCTTCACACAGCTGTGCTGTTTTGTGTGACCTTGCTATTCGGAAAGGTGGCGGCTCCCTGGGGTGCCCTTGGCTTGGAGGCAATGGCTCCTAATTCATAACGTGTTCTGAAGGTTACACAGAGCCTAGCTCAGTGCAAGGTTCCAGGGGGAGAGGAAAAGGGACCCGCAGCCAACTGCTTGGCCCTGAGGCAGCCTTGGCATGGCCCAGGTGTCTAGTGGGCCCGAGGTCCTGCGTGCTCATGCTGGTACAACAGGTTGTGTGTGCCTCATTTTATCGTTCATAGAACTATGTTGATGGCTTCCCTTGGCTGATTCCAGTGTGTGGCCTTAGGTTTGAGATGTTGCTGAGCGGAAGAGGGGGATCTGTCTGGAGAGAGTACAGGGCTCTCATGTACTGAGTCTTCAGGGATTCTTGGCCCTGCTGTACTCAAAGGTTGCATTCTTATTGGCTCAGGATTTGTAGTTTCGTGAGAAGCCAACAGTTATTAGAAGGAGCTTTAACTCATCTCTGTGGATGACAGGTCTTGCACAAAATGATAGAAGTCATTGTCCTTCACCCAGCAGGCATTCATTGAGTGCCTTGTCTGTTAGAGACCAGTCTACACAGTGGAACAAAAGTAAAAATCAAAAAGATATTTTTCATTCTTAGAAAACAGAAGGTAGAGATGGAAGTTCTTTGAGATTATCCATCATGTGCTGTAAAAGAAAGGTGAGCAAAGGGGATGGAGAGTGCCCTTGGGGGGGGGGGGGTATGGTTCATGAGTGACAGCCAGAGACGCCTCTCTAAGTGAGGTGAGAGTTAACCTTGAGGGCCTCTGTGCTGGTCCTAAGTTGTTCTGAGCAGCCATGAGGAGAAAGGGTACTAACTATTTGGCAGAGAGATGGGGGTCAGACCTACCTTCTGATCTTAGGAACAGCTATAACCTGTGAGACCTCCAGCGAGAAGCAGTTCTGGCCTTAGCATTGGAGACTGTGAGCTTGGGAAGGACTGAAGCCCATCTCCTGGGCTATCTTGGAGATACGAGTTTTAATCATTATTTCAACTTTGCTCAAGTATTCCAAGGGCTGTTAATTTCAACTTTTGTGTTAAGATTCTACTACCTACATATTTAACAACAACATTGTCATGTGTGTGTGTGTGTGTGTGTGTGTGTGTGTGTGTGTGTGTGTGTAGGTCAGAGAATAACTTTTAAGAGTCAGTCTTCTCCTTCCACCATCTAGGTTCAGACCATTAGGCTTGATGGCAGTCACATTCTCTCTGAAGACACCATCTCACAGGCTTCTCACCCCTTCGTTTTTAAAATATTTTAAATTTATTATCTGAATCCATTTCTACTATTCCTTTCCAATTCTTCCAGGTGCTCTCCATTCCAAAACTTCATGTCTTTATTTTTTGTCTTGGTTTGAATAACTCCTTGAGTCCAATTAATGCTACCCATATACACATGGTATGGGGCATCCACTGGGCCATGGTCATGGGCAACCTACCAGTGACCATGTCCGCAACGGAAGTGACTCTCCTTGTCTGAGTAGACATCAGCTGCCCATAGTTCCTCCACCAAGGGTGGAACCCCGGAGTTCCCTGCCCAATCCTTGCTGGGATTTCCCTACCTTGATCATGTACAGATAACCTGTAAGTTATATGAAGTTAATGCTGTAAGTTAATGTGAAGAACAGTCATGTGCAGAAGTCGGGATTCTACACCTTTCTTCCTCATTCTCCAGCTCTTACATCCTTCTCGCCCATTCCTCTGTAGTGTGTCCCTGAGCCTTGGGTGGTGGTGGTGGGAGGACATTTGATATGGATGGCCCATCCACAGCGAGAACTGACAATGACTTAAACTTGGCATTTTGGCCAGTTATGACTCTGCATCAACCACTACCCATGCAAACAGTAGCTTCTCTGACCAAAGTTGTGAGGAGAAAAAACCGATGGGGTATAAATGTACATAGTTAGAAGGTAGTTTGACAGCAAAACAACAGTAAGTTCCCCATCAAAGCCTGTGGTCTCAGTCATGGATTTATAATACTAGCTTGACATCTCACCTATGGAACAGACCTTATAGAACATCAGAAAATGATTGGTTGCCCCAATAACCTTCATGCCGCTGTTGCATCTTCCCAGGCAGATCAGTATTGTATGTAGCATGCTGGATTTAGCACTGACTAAGACCATGAATGCCTTTCCCCCATCCCCTCAACAGTCTCAATAGTACTTTCTTGGCATTACGTAATGTTAGCCAGCAGAGAAGAGTTCTCTGGTCACTTAAAAGCTGGCATCTCTGGAAGGAGTTACAGAGACAAAGTGTGGAGCAGAGACCAAAGGAAGGACAATCCAGAGACTGCCCCACCTGGGGATCCTTCCCATATTCAGTCACCAAACCCAGACACTATTGTGGATGCCAACAAGTGCTGGCTGACAGGAGCCTGATATAGCTGTCTCCTGAGAGGCTCTTTCAGTACCTGACTAATACAGAAGTAGAGGTTCACAGCCATCCATTGGACTGAGCACAGGGTCCCCAATGAAGGAGCTAGAGAAAGGACCCAAGGAGCTGAAGGAGTTTGCAGCCCCTTAGGAGGAACAACAATATGGACTACCTAGTACTCTCAGAGCTCCCAGGGACTAAATCACCAACCAAAGAGAGTACACATGGTGGGACTCATGGCTCCAGGTGCATATGTAGCAGAGGGTGGCCTTGTCGGTCATCAGTCAGAGGAGAGGCCCTTGGTCCTGTAAAGGCTCTATGCCCTGGTATAGGGGAATGTCAGGGCCAGTAAGCAGGATAGCTTAGGTTGGTGAGCAGGGGGAGGGGAGAGGGAATAGGGATTTTTCCAGAGAGGAAACCAGGAAAGGGGATAACATTTGAAATGCAAATAAAATGTCTTAAAAAATATTTTATAAAAATTAAAAAAAAAATAAGTAAAAAAAAAAAAGTTGGCATCTCTATACCCAGCATCTCCCATGAATGGTGTCTTAAACACTAGGACCTTAGCATGTAGCCAGTTTGTTGATCTGCATTTAGCCGTTTCTACTTTTTGACTATCATGAGACTATCAATGTTATTACAGTCACCTTTGTACACGTTTTTATAGAGATTAGGTTTCTTATTCTTCTTAGGTTTATAATTAGGAATAGGATTTCTGGGTCACTTGGCTATTATTTCATGCTTAATATCAACTAATGATTTCAAAACTAATGATTTTAGAACATTCAACTATATTGTTACTTTAAAAATACAAATATTTATTTCTATAATCATAATTTTTCTCTTCATAAATCCTAGTTTGCCTCTTTTCCTTGTTTAACTTACCTTTCTATCATTTGTTTATTTATTTATTTTATTTATTTATGCCATCATATTCGCCTTTGGTTGAATCGATTTTCTAAAGTTGGGCATTTACTGATCTCCCACCAGAATTCCATCACCCCATGTTTCCTTTTTGGCAGTGTTGTCAGGAGCCACACACTGATTAGATTCAGAATTAGATATCTGAATATCAGTACCAAATGTGTCTCCTCCTTTCAGGGCCAAGAACACTGGTCCAGTGAGGCAGGAAAGGCCAGGTGGGACAAAGACCGGAGATAATATGCCCATTGTGAGCTCCTGGCTTTCCCAAGACTCAGGTTTGACAGCTCATGATCCGGCAGGAGAGAGACACATGTTCACAATCATGGAAGGCTCTCTGTTCTGTGCATTCCTCAATAAGGAAGGCGAGCTAAGAATAAACATTTTAGGGGTCTCTGGGAGTCCTAGATGACCACAAGCAGTATGAGCCATTTCGTCTTGTTGAACTTGGATTTTTTTTCTCTCTGTACATAACTTTCCTTCAGACTGAAAGCGGTTTCAGTTGAATCTCTTTTCCTAAGTAGAGCACTTACCCATGATCCATCAGAGCACCATCTCCTTCTCCTCCTCTTCTGCCTCTATATGGGAAGGGTTTTTTCAGGTTTGTTTGCTTTTGTTTTGTTTTTTTTATTAGATATTGTCTTTATTTACATGTCATATGATTTCTCCTTTCCCGGTTTCCCCTCAAAAACAAAAACAAAACAAAAAACAACAAGAACAAACCCCTGTTGCCTCCCCCCTCCCCCTGCTTGCCACCCCACCCTCTCCCACTTATTGGCCCTGGCATTCCTCTACACTGGGGCATAGAACCTTCACAGGGCCAAGGGTCTCTCCTCCCATTGATGACAGACTTTGCAATCCTCTACTATGCACATGCTGCCAGAACAATCAGTCCTACCATGTGTACTCTTTGATTGGTGGTTGAGTCCCTGGGAGCTCTGAGGGTACTAGTTAGTTCATATTGTTGTTTGTCCTAAAGGACTGCAAACCCTTCAGCTCCTTTGGTCCTTTCTCTAACTCCTTCCTTCATTGGGGACCCTGTACTCAGTTCAATGGATGGCTGTGAGCTTCTACTTCTGTATATTAGTCTTCTGTATATTAGTCGGGTACTGTCAGAGCCTCTCAGGAGACAGCTATATCAGGCTGGATTGTCCTTCCTTCAGTGTCTATTCCATAGTTAATCTCTGCAACTCCTTCCGTGGGTATTTTGTTCCCCCTTTTAAGAAGGATGAAATATCCACATTTTGGTCTTCCTTCTTCTTGAGTTTCTTGTGGTTTGTGGGTTGTTCTTCCTGTATTCTGAACTTCTGGGCTAAAAACCACTTACCAGAGAGTGCATACCATGTGTGTTTTTATGTGATTGGGTTACCACACTCAGGATGATATTCTCCAGATCCATCCATTTCCCTAAGAATTTCATAAATTCATTGTTTTTAATAGCTGAGTAGTACTCCATTGTGTCGATGTACCACAATTTCTGTATCCATTCCTTGGTTGAGGGACATCTGGGTTGTTTCCAGTTTCTGGCTATTATAAATAAGGCTGCTATGAACATGGTGGAGCATGTGTCCTTATTACATGTTGGAGCATCTTCTGAGTGTATGCCCAGGAGTGGTATAGCTGGGTCCTCTAGTAGAACTATGTCCAATTTCCAGAGGAACCGCCAAACTGATTTCCAGAGTGGTTGTACCAGCTTGCAATCTTACCAGCAATGAAGGAGTGTTCCTCTTTCTCTACAACCTCTCCAGCATCTGCTGTCACCTGAGTTTTTTATCCTAGCCATTCTGACTGGTGTGAGGTGGAATCTCAGGGTTGTTTTGATTTGCATTTCCCTGATGACTAAGGATGTTGAACATTTCTTTAGGTGCTTCTCAGCCATTCGGTATTCCTTAGTTAAGAATTCTTTATTTAGCTCTGTACCCCATTTTTAATAGGGTTATTTGGTTCTCTGGAGTCTAACTTCTTGAGTTCTTTGTATACATTGGATATTAGCCCTCTATCAGATATAGGATTGGTAAAGATCTTTTCCCAATTTGTTGGTTGCCATTTTATCCTATTGACAGTGTCTTTTGCCTTACAGAAGCTTTGCAACTTTATGAGGTCCCATTTGTCAATTCTTGATCTTAGTGCATATGCTATTAGCGTTCTGTTCAGGATATTTTCCCCTGTGCCTATTTGCTCGAGGTTTTGTTTCGTTTTTGATTGTTTTATTTTACCTGTTGATCTCTTCCAGCGAGTTGCAGACCTGGAACATGAAAACGCTCTCTTAAAGGATGAAAAAGAATACCTTAACAACCAAATCCTGCGCCAGTCAAAAGGTAAGCGCTGAGCCAGCTTTTCACACTCTGCACCCGTTTCCCTAACCTACTAGTCGATGAAGAGGGAGAAGGCCTTCCTAAGGGGAGAGCTGGAGAAAAGGGAAGGCCAATTTTAAGATCCTGCTGGGACATTTGTCTGTCGAAAGGGAAACTCATACTTTACGTGCAAAACCACGCATGTGAGTTTGTCTCTGGAGATCTGTATTCAAAGCATGACTATGCGCACACCTCTGTAAGCCTGTGCAAGTATCCATCTGAAAATAGGCAGGAAAGACTTACACGGGAGGACTTGAAGGAGGCATGAGCAAGATGCACGGGTGAGGTGCCTAAGCTGGCCCTCAGCACAGTAGCACCCGTGTGCTGGTTTTACGTTTGTCTTGCTCATCCTTATCACTGTGTCTCCTGTCAGATGGTCACTGTCATGTCTGCTGAAAGACAGGGTCTTTGATTAACCCCTACATGAACTTCTCTCAAGTGTCCTCAACTTCCAGGCTGCCATGTACCCTGGCTGAAGGGGAACAATGGAGCACGTAAATCCAGTTCTTGTCCATCCAGTGGTAACCAGGTCCCTGCCCCCACCCTTAACAGTCCTCACTCATCTCACCGGGCAGCCAAACTTTGTAATGCCACAGCCCCCGCCAGCCTGAGAGCTTGTGAAAACACAAGCTGCTTTCAAATTGCCCTTTAAAAAAAAAAAAAAAAAAAAAAAAAACTGACTTGCATTCCGTTACTATGGATACAAGGTTGGCAAGAGAAATAAAAGACCATCAGAATCTCTTAGGTTCCTTGCCCGCTTCTCCCTATATCACCTCCGGTCTGGTCTCCAAGGGCCTGAAAGATAAGGATTACAATGAGAGTTTAGAATGGTTCAGCCCTAAGTGCTGCCAGTAGTTCTTAATGTCAGTTGTCACAAGAGAGGCAGACACGTGGACAGGGTGGGGATGCTCATGTATATTGAGAGTCTCTCTCCCTGCCTCCCTGAGAGCAGGGTCCCTCCTGTCTAAACCCTTGGTTCAGAATAACGAGCCCCTCCTCGACTCCACAGTAGGTGAGGAGCATTAGAGACTCCCCCACAGCTTCTGGGACCAGCTGTGGTGGGCAGCCTCTAAACAAGAGATTAGTCAGAATGCTCCTAGCAGGGCATGCGCATTTGAGGATCCCCTCCGATGCTGAGACCCAGTTTCCCATGCCTGCTTTCTAGCTGAGTCCTCACAGAGCTCTGTGGAGGAGAACCTCCTGATGAAGAAGGAACTGGAAGAGGAACGGTCCAGGTACCAGAACCTTGTGAAGGAGTACTCCCAGCTGGAGCAGAGATATGAGACCCTTCGGGACGAGGTGACGATCCTACAGGCAAAGGAGGTGGCTCTGCGGGCTGGTGGAAATGGTCCCCCTTTCTGCCCTCTTAGAGCTGGCTGTCTAGCCCTTGCCCTCTGGCACTGCCATGCTCAGTAAACGTGTGTGTGTGTGTGTGTGTGCAGGGGCCACTTGTTCTTCCGTTCCTATGTGAACGCTGGTTAGGAAGCTGCCAGCTGGTGGTCACTTTCTGAGGATGCCCTCAGAAAGCTGAGGTCTTGTTGAGATCTTAGGAAGTTAAGAATTGTTTTCCTGTATGTGTGTATTGTCATCTGCTGCTGCTTCTAGAAAATTCCACTGTTGAGACAGTGGTGGTATAGGCTCTGACCTAAGTCGCATTGGTCCATGTGGAGAAGAGACCCTTGGAACCGGATTGGGTCTCCTAATCTCTGACAAAATACAAGATATTTTTGTGACATTTCAGAATTTGACACTCTTCTTTACCCATGTGAATACTCCCTCCCAAACATACATATTCAACATCAGTGAGTTAGTTGCATGGAAACCAGGAAAGGAAGCTGAATAGGAACTGAAATAGAAATCTATAAATTCCACCAAGCTCGGTTTTCACTCTTAAAGACAAACCAGCTGCCAAAAAAAAATAAACGGAGAGGTCTTTTTAAATGGCTAGCACTGAAGGTATGTGCTCGTTCTAATTGCTGTCATTTTCATGAGCAGAATGGAGTGGAAGGAGAAGCTGCATGGGCTAGGGCTGCAGAACGGTTCCTTTCAAGAGCGTGGAGAGGACACACTGTGTGCGATCTGAGGGCATGGCTTGAGTGAAAGGCTCTTCTCGCCTCGCTTTCTGGGTGTTGTGGGTTGTGAAGCATGGGTAGAGCATTTGCCTGGCATACACGGGAATAACTATCCACCGTTTCAAGGAGCAGCTCTGCCCAGTTACTGGCATGTAAAGCAGTGGCTGATGTCCAAAGCTTCTTGAGAAGTTACTCTGTATTAATACGAGCTGGTTATGAGTTGTCACATTTTTTTTTCTCCTTGAGAAGTTACTCCATATTAATATGAGCTGGTTATGAGTTGTCACATTTTTTTTCTCCTTGAGCAGCAAACTCCGGGCCACAGGAAGAACCCATCAAATCAGAGTAGCTTAGAATCTGACTCCAATTACCCCTCCATTTCCACTTCAGAAATCGGAGACACCGAGGATGCCCTTCAGCAGGTGGAGGTAAGTCTGGGGCACCGTTTACCGTTGTCCCGCCGGGGACATTTAATCGCCTGCATGGAACTACCCAACAGAGATATACTGCTCAGTTGGTGGTGGCTCAGAGGGTCCAGGGCACAGACGTGAAGACAGGATCACTGGGTTGCAGTGAACTTACTGACACACAGTCAGATGTATGGCGCGACATCTGTGTGGATGCTGTTTCCAGGTAGATATGGGCACTGTCGCCCCCACAGCTCTGGGGCTCACAGGCAGTGAGACTGATCCTGACCTGTGCTCACTACCTGAGGTAGAACATCCTCATGCTTCCATCATGTAAAAACAGGCTGCATATGCGCTCATACACATTGCCTGCCGACAGGCAGACAGTCACACGTTTGTGTACATACATAACCAGCATTGTAAAAATCTAGACATGGATCCGAAAGGACAGAAATATACTGGGAAATCGACGTATTAAGATCTGTTGGAGCTCCACGGCAGGGCAAGTGTTACTTGTTTCAAGTTACGATCAGGTACCTGCCAGTGTCACATTGACAGTGACCGGAGGCCACAGTGATTCCCATCAGGAGGCGCTATGGTCCTGAGATGGTTTCGCTCTGGTAATGCCATTTTCCAGACGTGAATTCCCTTTTCCCTTCCTTAGAGTATGTGATCAGTCATTTAAGGGGCTTACACAGGAGGAATGTAAGGGCTGAGACAGAGAGAGACGTTAGTGAAGAGAGTAAGCCTGCAGCACCAGCTTTCCTGTGGGAAACACTAGTGGTTTGACGCTGGCAAGGATTGGTGTTGGGGAGGAGCAAAGAGGCAGATGGCTGATACAGAGGTGGGTAGCGAGGCCTTGTGCATTCCCTGGAGCATTTGTGCTGTGAAAACCTCCTCCTAACCACCCCTCTTCCTTGGCAGGAGATTGGCATAGAGAAGGCAGCCATGGACATGACCGTCTTCTTGAAGCTGCAGAAGAGAGTGCGGGAACTTGAGCAGGAGAGGAAGAAGCTGCAGGTGCAGCTAGAAAAGGAACAGCAGGACAGCAAGAAAGTGCAGGTGCGTGACAGCTCCGTGAGCCGTGGGGTCTCAGTGGTGTTGGGCTTCAGAGCTTCCTCTTGTTGGAATCACATGGATCACTCCTTGTGAGGGTCCCACCCTATCGCCTCTGTGCAAGGTATGCTCCCTGGATTTCCCAGGGCAAAGGATTTCCACTGGGAGGCAGTAGGAAGTCTATGGGAGCTCATGCCTGGAGGACTGGCATCAGGTGCAGAGAAAAGAACACAGCAGAAGTCAAATTTAGTAGAGGAAGTCTACCACTCTTTCGTTCCTGGAATCGAACATGAGCTCAGCCACCTGGCTGCGAGTCGGGGGGGGGGGGGGGGGGGGGGGGGGGGGGGACCCTTCTTACCTATGGCTGTGCCTTTATGTCATCACATCCAAAGCCACCCTTATCCTCTTGAGTCTTGAAAAAATACTGTGTGAAACTTTACACCACAAAGTAATTTCTCTGTCTCAAGGGCTTTGGGGGCACCTAAGCTATACACACAGAACTCTGCCAGTATCAGGCCCATAGCATACAAAGTGGGCGTTACAAAAGACAGTATGGAGCCAGGAAGCTGTCTCTTGGTATTTGTGAAGGCACCTAGTGCCAAGCCTGCTGGCCTGGTTTTGATCTGAGGAGCACACATGATGGAAGGAGAGAACTGATTCCTGCAAGTTGTCCTCTGATTTTCTCACAGATATCATGTCGTAGGCAAGCCATAACAGGCACACATACACACACACACACACACACACACACACACACACACACACACGCACGCACGCACGCACGCACGCACGCACGCACGCACGCGTGCGCGTGCACACATACATAGTCGCTATGTATAGTCTCTTTTTTTTTTAAAGACAGGTAAAAACGCAGGAAACAAACTTAGCCATCGGGGAATTTGAATCGGGTTTGGAGTAGCAATTGTAGCCCAGGTGTGAAATAAAAAAATGTTGTAGTGTGGCTGTGAATGCCATTGATTACAAAGCTATCAGCGCTGCCACAGCAGAGAGCTGTCAGGAGATAAGAACCACTTTTTTCTTACTTTGAAGTTGTGAGGAACCCTTCTTGTGGAATTCAAGTCCATTGCTGGGTCGTATCACTAGCAGATCTATTCTCAAGCCTAAGCTGAAAATCGTGGGATTTGACCCTCCTCCTCTTCCTCCTCCTCCCCCTCTCACTCCTCTTCCTCTCCCTCCTCCCCTCCTCCTCTTCCTCCTCCTCCCCCTCTCACTCCTCTTCCTCTCCCTCCTCCCCTCCTCCTTTTCCTCCCCCTCCATTCTTGACACCCTCCCCCCATCCTGGACCCAGACCCTTTTTTTCATCACACCTTTCTTCGCTTTGCAGTCTGATGTGCTGCAGACCGGGATGGCTTGCGGTCAGAATCTTGGGGGGGGGGGGGGTTGTTTGTTTTATTTTGTCTTGTTTAAAAAGCATTAAGTGAAGAGGTGAATCTTGGTGGTGGTAAGTCTCCAGGTGGATTAGTTAAGAGGGGGCGGTGAAGGCATTAGGTAAATAATTCCAATTCTAAGGAAAAGCTATCCTGCCAAACAAATGCAAATCAAATACTGGACAGACACTCTTAGAGTTGTAACCCCAAAGCCCCATTGTATGTTGAAAATGCACATCGTTAAAACATCCTTTAGTCCTCCAACCTTGCAGACACTCTAACTCAGCAGAAACGCACCCACAGGGTGCTGGCAGTTCACCACCATGGCCACTGGGGGCAATAGAGAGCTACCACTGCTCTGTGTGACACTGGTGAGACTCGGGTGGCAAATCACCTTCCTGGGAAAAGGTCAAAGTTCAAAACGAGGGACAATTTCTAGTGAATGCTAGTTGCGCTTGTGCCCTCTAAAGTCAAGGGATTTTAAGTCAGCCATCATAAGTCGTGGACGATCTGAATGGATGGCATTTGATACACCCAGCACTCTACACACTCTCCCGAACCTATAGACATGATTTCTGGATTCAGAAATGCCGAATTGCTTTGGAAGCTGGGCTTCAGAATTGGTGTGTCTGGATGCCAAAGTATAAGGGGAAATCTCAAAATATAATCACCAAACGAGAACTGTAGGCTCTGCCCTGTGTGTGGTCGCCCACAGCGGGGGGGTGGGTAATAATGTGGAATCCTCTATCATCTCCTGAGGTTCAGCATGCAGAGATTGAGTTTCTGAGGATTCCACTAGGAATCCTAAGACGCCTAGAGTGATGTAGCCCCAGGTCCCCAGCCTCAAAGGACTCAGTATAGCCTGACTGGGGTGCCTGTGAGTGCCCCATCCATGCAGAGTGGCTAAGCCACCATGAGTGGGGCCTCTGGATCTGCCCCCATGTATCCAGTTCCTTTACCCCTGACCTGGCAGTTACCCTTGGTCCCTTTGTACAGCCCTTCAAGTATGAATATGTGATCCTCTTGCTCTGAGAGTCTAACATATTCAACATTTAGAGGGATTGCGTCTATGCCACACAGAATGCAAGTGCCGGCCACGTACCTAACAGCAGGGGTGCTGACTCAGGTCATTCGGTACCCTGTGCCTCTGGTGATGGAGGGAGGCAAAGCAAAAGTTGGTACCCAGGCTGGGCTTTTCCCGGCTTACATTGCAGGGAACAGCGCAGCAGCCATACATGTCCTTCATTTGGAAGACTTTGCAGGAGATGCTCGCTCTAAACTCAAACACCCTGGTCCACCCACAGCAGTGACGGCTTTACCTGGCCTTCAGGTTGCAAGGACTTAGGCAATCCCACTAAACGCCCATTAGGTCTTAGTTCTAGAGATCCACGTTCTTCAGGGATGACTTCCCCCTTAAACTCACTCCAAGCCATTAGGAAGTTGTTTGTGCCCCGTTTCAACAGCCAATTCTACCCTAAGGACTGCCCACATAATCTGAGGTCCTTGGCTGGCCTGAGTCCTGGGAGACTTGTTACTCCAGTTACTGCTGCCCACTGTGACGTCTGCTGCATGCTCTGTATGCCTACTATGAGCCAGCCACTTCATAAAAGCTGCTTCGAATTACCTCATGAGTGCACACCACACAAAAACACAAGTACAACATTAATATTCAGGTTGTACAATTCTTGGGAATGCTGAAACAAAATACTTCCAATCCAACTTCTTGCTAACAAAAATGTATTCTTCCAGAGGCCAGAAGTCAGAAGTGAAGGTTTTGATGTGACTGTCCCCTGCAGGCAGCGGGGACGACTTGCCTCCTGCCTTTCTCTTAGCTTCTGGTGTTCTGGACTTGCAGCTGGCTCCAAACCCACCTCCATATTAACATGTCCATCTTGTCCGTGTGTTCTTTCTTCCTAAAGCATTAGGAATCACTTCACTACATCCCCTAAGACCCTATTCCCAAGGGAGGTCCCATTCACAGGGAGAGTTTAGGACTTGCAGGTACTAAGATTGTATGATGCGACCCATGACGTAGTGTTTGTGCTACATCTTCGACCTATCAGCACCTGTGAGGACCATGTGATAGTGTGGGGGCAGGAAGGAGTTGTTGGTGGGGGGACTCATGGTGCCGGGCTACTCTTTGGAGGAGGTGGAGGCTACGCCTGTGGAGGGTGAGGTTGCCAGCTCTTCACACAAAAAGTAGAATGAGAAAGTTTGGCTGTCTCAGAAATGTCCGCAGAGCATGTGCCCTGTGATCTGCACTCACCCTTCTGTCCTTCTGTGCAGGCAGAACTACAGAACAATGGCTTAGATGTGGACCAGGATGCAGATATAGCCTACAATAGTCTGAAGGTAAGCCATGTGTCCTCTGGTAGAAGACAAACGACATCGATGGGCTTTGGGAAACCAGGTCCTAAGCGTCCAGCCTGCTCTCAGTGGAGCGATCTGCAAGCGGCTCCATTCCCACACCCTCACATCTCCGTCTTTGAAACAAAGGGGACCTTGTGTTTGTACCAAGAAACGCACGCTTTCCTACTTGAAACAGCTCCGGTTAAGTGGCCACAGGAATAGAATCACTTTGAAGTAATATCCAAATGTAAGGCAGAGGGTTTGCTGACGTGGCTGTAAAGGGCAGAGCAGAAGAACAGTAGGGACTTCAGGCCCCAGGAGGCGGGAAGAGCCATCAGACCAGACCCTTCCCTCCCAAAGATGTCATAGAGAAGCCGTTTCACAGTCCACTGGTCATTAACAGAGCAACTGCTACTAATTTGCTAATGACCATTGCGCAGAAAAACACTGAGTCATTTCTGTGGCTTCTCCCTCCCAACCATTTTTTCCATTGTGGATATATATATATATATATATATATATATATATATATATATTACTATATTAGCTATTTTAAGTGTATTCAAGGGTCACTAATGGAGGATACATTCATAGCGTGCAAGCAGCACTCTGACATTCAGGCCTGTAATTCATCTTACAAAGCCCTTCTCCATGGAAGACTCCACTCCTCCCTCCCACAGCCCCACGCAGACACCATTGTACTTCCTGTCTCTCTGCACTGTCTAGATGCCTCCTACCGGGGCATTTTGTCCTCTTGTGAAGATGCCTCCTACCATGGACTCAAGGCATTTATCTTCTCGTGACAGTGAACAGTGTTTAGCTTAATGCCCCCAGCGTTCATTCACGTGACCCGGTGTGTTAGCATCCTGGCTCAGGCACTTAGCTGGCTGTGATCTGTCAGCTTGCTGAATCTGCCCTGGCTTCCTCACTCAGATCATACGAATTCTGCCCACCCGAGTTGGCTCAGTCAGTCATCTTGGGACTCTGACGAGCATATCACTTTATTAAAAGTTTTTAGAAAGTCACAAAGCATGTGGCCACACAAAAGTTTTAGGGAGTCCCACTAGCGGGATATACACACACACACACACTTGCATCCTGGGCGAATGCTGTAGACCTGTTGCATCAGGAACATTTCTCTGAGAACTTGGGGTAAAGAGTTCAGTTTCTATCTCTGACTGACTGACCACTCATGCCATCAGAACCCGAGCCACGCAGGTCTTCACACGCTCTCGTGGTAGACAGGGAACGTTGAGGGGAGAGCTGAGGTGGGGTTGCTGGGATATGCTGCCCATCCAGCAAGCAGCAAGGTGTGCCTCTTGGCTGTCTTGCAGAGACAAGAGCTCGAGTCGGAGAACAAGAAGCTGAAGAATGATCTGAATGAGCTGAGGAAGGCCGTAGCTGACCAAGCCATGCAGGATAACTCCACCCACAGCTCCCCAGACAGCTACAGCCTCCTACTGAACCAGCTCAAGCTGGCCAACGAGGAGCTCGAGGTCCGCAAAGAGGAGGTGCTGATTCTCAGGACCCAGATTATGAATGCTGACCAGCGCCGACTGTCTGGCAAGAACATGGTAATGAGGTGGCAGCCACGGTTGGGCTTGTTGAGTGACACTGAGCCATTAGGCTTTGCTCATGGAGGTCTTTAAACCTGAAGAGCAGGACCTGTCTTTGGGGGTCTCTGAAAGCAGCCCAAGGGTCTGGTGTCCTGTCTTCATGACCTCTTTCAAGAGGGGAAGCTAGAAATGTCTAGTATCTCTGGAATTTAGGAACATGATCAAGGGGGCTGGAGAGATGACTCAGCGGGTATGAGCGCTTCACCCGTCCTGCAGAGGACCTGAATTCAGCTCCTGGCACTCATGTCAGGCAGCTGCTCACAACTGTCTATAAATCCATCCCCATGTGGATCTGCTGCCATCTCCTGGCCACCAGAAGCACTGCACCCACATGTACAGATTTTAAAAAAAAAAAGCTTTTTAAAGAAAATGTTCGAAAGAAACAAGACACAGACGGATAGCCTTGGGGCCGTCTAGCAGTGGGCCCTGGGTGTGGCTGGGGCATAAAGCATCTCAGAAATAAGGCTTGTCATGTCCTCTAATGTTTAATCCTCCCAGGATCCCTCTCAGCTCCCACCCCTACCCCACTGCCGTGCTTGTGCCTCACAGCCAAGCCTTGCTAAGGCTGTGTGCCCTTCCACCCAAGATGGCCTATTGAAGCCATGCTCCTGCCTGTGTTCAACAGCAATTAGGTCTGCCTCTTTTTCCAAAAAAGCACATTGATATACTTCCACGTTAGAGAGCTATTTCCTGGAAGTTGTACAACCAGAGTCATTTTTTGTGTTTAACTTGGGGTCTTCTAGGAGCCGAACATCAATGCCAGAACAAGCTGGCCCAACAGTGAGAAGCACGTGGACCAGGAAGATGCCATCGAGGCCTACCACGGGGTCTGTCAGACAAACAGGTAGGGCCCACCTCCGAGCGGGTACCTGGAGAAGGTGCTAGGAGGACTGGGGACAGGAGGAGCCATTGTCCGGCCTAGCATGTTACAACCTGTTCCTCGGGAACTGGCCATCTGTCCAACATTGGGGAGTTATTTGTTGGAAAGAGAAGGCCCTGGGAGGCCTGCCAGACGAAAGCATTGCTTAAAGCTGCTGGAAGCAGTGGGCCCTTCAGAAGGCCCGAGAAGTTGATGCCTGAGCCTGCCTCCTGTGTAGACTTAAGTGCTTAGGACTTGCAGATCTTCTGCGGCAGTCCCTCTTCTGCAGAAGAGGAAACTGAGGCCCAGAAGGATTAAGCTGTTTCAGGCACACAGCTGGCCCAATAGCCAAACCCCAGGATCGAATCCAGGAAGGCTGGCTTCCAGGCTGTGCCGCTCCCCGCCCTCCCCCAACCCCTGCATGGGAAACCTGAGGGGGAGATGCAGCCAAAACCCCAAGCCTCCCTAAAGAAGAAAGGGAGGGAATGAAGGTGACTCCCTGCGCTAAAGCCTGAGTCGTCTTAAATTATCTCGGTTGGAAGATAAGCAAAGAGATGAATAGAGAAAACCTCGCAGGTGGCGTTAAATTAGAAAGCAAGCTGGCAGCTGAGCGCTGGGCTTATCGCTCCGATCTTCAGAGCCGAAACTGCTCCCAGCCCTCTTTCTGTTCTCTCCTCCAGCTGTCAGGAGACTAGCCCTCCTTCTAGGTCTTTCCAGGGGCCGCTTAACGCCCCAGATTTTGTCTTCTTGCCGCATTAACAATGGAGGCGATAAGACAAAAATAGCCTTCACTATATCTTAAAATAATCCCATGCTCAGAAAGCTCAACAAGCCATGGTGAAGAGCTGAGACGCTGAGTTAAGAAAAGCATTGCTGCCAAGAGGGGGAGGGTCGGGGGAGCCAGGTCCCCCATACCTGCCACATTAGGGACCATGGTATTTGTCTTCTTCAGTTCTGTTCCAGCCTCAGCTCTGAGAAACCTTCGTGATTACTACAAATTCAAGCACTAAGTGGGGGAGCATGTGGACTAAGTGTCAGGGAGGTAGCAGGACTGTCATTCTGGGTAGCCCAGACAGGCACCCCCTTATTAGAAGATAGGTTTGCTGTGCCGTCCCTGTGGTTGGCCTGTAATGGAGAGCTTTACATGCATACAAATGGTGCCATACATGTCTGGTTCAAGTGGGGTCCCTTTAGAATTTTGATGAAATCTATACCTGGAAAATGTGTACAAATCCTAAGTTTCGGGCTAGACTCCTGAGATTGCTGATGCATACTAGTCCCTTGGACAGTCCCCCCAAGCCCCTGTGGTCCCTCGGGTTCACATCCCTTCTGCTTGCTGAGCTTCGTGGCCTGTCAAGATCCGCAGAGAGTTTCCACCTGTTCTGTCTCCCCTGCACTGTGAGCATGCAGGCAAACAGCTTGGAGGGCTGCGCTGGCCAGAGCTCTCAGAATGTAGAGTGCTCCCTCCTGCCTCTGCAAGCTCAGGCTGCCATCTTGGGAGCGAGGGGCAGCCAGCATCGTTCTGGTTGCCTTGCTTAAGGAAAAGCTAAGAAAAAGTGGCAGCGGTGGCAGCCAAGCTTAGAGCCTGAAGTCTCTCATCCTCTGCCACCTGGCTCTGAGAGAATGATGGGATGTTGTCTTAGTTGGGGTTTCTATTCCTGCACAAACATCATGACCAAGAAGCAAGTTGGGGAGGAAAGGGTTTATTCAGCTTACACTTCCACATTGCTGTTCATCACCAAAGGAAGTCAGGACTAGAACTCAAGCAGGTCAGGAAGCAGGAGCTGACGCAGAGGCCATGGAGGGATGTTCCTTACTGGCTTTCTTACACTGGCTTGCTCAGCCTGCTCTCTTATAGAACCCAAGACTTCCAGCCCAGGGATGGCACCACCCACAAGGGGCCCTACCCCCTTGATCACTAATTGAGAAAATGCCCCACAGCTGGATCTCATGGAGGCACTTCCCCAACTGAAGCTCCCTTCTCTGTGATAACTCCAGCCTGTGTCAAGTTGGCACACAAAACCAGCCAGTACAGATGTGGACAGGGTGAAAAGCTACTGCCTCCCCTAAGCAGGCCCTCCAGGTATCAAAGCTAGGTTAGGGCTTGGGCTCTGTGTGGCTGTGGCTCAGCTTAGGTCTAGCTTCAAGCAGTAGTCCTCTGACCCCTCAACACTTCCATCAAAGCCAAGGCTGTAGAACGCCTCCACAGCATGTAGAAAGTGTGTTCTTGGATCTACCCTTGGGACCCAGGAAACAGCAGGAGGCCCCAGCACAGAAAAGCTTTATTATTTCCTTTGGCTGGAGACAAGTCCATTGGAGGTGCCGGTTCTCAGAAAGACAAGCGCAGGTGGGGTTTTCTTTGCACACCCATGCTCAGTGCATAGCCTAGCTCTGAGGGCAGCTCCCCACATCCTCCTCTATCTCTGTGCCCCTGGTCTACTTCTCAGAGTTCCCCAGCAAAGATCCTGGGCTGCTGAGAGAAAATGCAGTGTGGGCTAAAGAAAATAAGTGCCCAGGGAGCACTCAGGAATCTTCCTACACTCTAGGAACTGACCAGACCCGAGACGGCTGGGCATACGGCGTGGTACAGATGCTTGGTCCTTTGGTCCGAGGTTTGCAGAGGGGAAAGTGCATCCTCTCTGAGACCATTTCTGTTGCATGACCTCTACAGCTAGTTGAAAATACTTCTGAGGCCATCCAACTCACTGTGTTAGCCTAACACATGGAGAATCAGGCCAGGGACTGCAGATGAGCATCCTTGGCAGGGCTCCTGGCTGCACAGTGAGCTTGTGGGGCCTTGCTCGTATTTCTCTTGTGTTTAGTGGACTTAGGCAGAGTGAAGAACTCCATGAGTGTTTGTTGATTTCTGAAGCCAGGCTATTTGGGGTTTCCTCTTCATACCAGCAGATGTCGTTACCTCCTACTCACATTCCTAAGCACAGGGGTGATGGGGAACTTTGGGTCTCTTTCACCTAGGAGCAGAGGTCTCCTCTGAGTCATTCACTAGTTTATTAATCTGCCCCTGTTTTCACGTTTTCAAATGTGGAGTGTCTGAGCTGTACCTTTATAATGGTTCACCTGTGTCCATGATACCCAGCATGCGACAGAATTCAGAATTCTATGTCCCTGTGGAACTCATTACATAAGGACTGATGTTAACTTCCAAGAGGTATGTCTAGGCATCCCCCATGTGCCACTCTGGAAACTTCGATGACTAGAGGAGTAAGGCAGTATTCTCAGAGACCTAGCAGTCCCTCCCAGGAGCTAACATCTAACCAGCAAGGCTAGGGGGGCTTCAAAAGAAAACTGGGGGCCCCGTGGGTGTCCAACCAGGTGCCAGCACTTCTCCACTTGCAACAGAGGAGATGGCTGGAGTATAGCATGCTGGGTACTTCCGAGAACTCCTCCTGCAGCACAGGGGCCTCCTCTGGGGTAAAGCGTGCTACAAAGGACCCTTGGTAGATGTAAGCCTTTATATCTGAGAACAGGAGGAGCACATGTCAGCCCCTGCTCAACACAGCCTTAGGTCCTCAGGGATCTTCTGGGACATACAGATTACTCAGGACACCTAACTGGTTGGCATAGGAAGGGAGCGCAGTATCTGGTTGTCTTAGTTACTTTTCTATTGCTATGATAAGACACCATGACCAAGGTCATTAATAGGAAAAAGAGTTTCTTTGAGGCTTGCAGTTTAATAGTTACAGTCTATGGTCAGCATGGTGGGAGAACATGACAGTATGGTGCTGGAGCAGTAGCTAAGAGCCTACATCTTGATCTAGAAGCACAAAGGGACAGAGAGAGTTACCAGGAATGGTGAATTCCTTTGAAACCTCAAAGCTCATTCTTAGTAACAATTCCCCCAGCAAAGCCTCACCCCCTAAAGTCCTTCCCAAACAGTTCCACCAACCAGGAACCAAGTATTCAGACATATAAGCCTGTGGGGAGGCATTCTTATTCAAACCACGATAGTGGTGAAGCCCCAGACATGTCCCAGGCAGGAGGCTTGGATAGGCGTGTTCATCAAAATAATCGGCCATCAAAACTGGCATCAAAATGTTGGCAAGAGTCTTCTTACTGCCCTGTCACACAGCCAGGAGTTTCTAACACTTAAGGGGTTGGCCTTAGACTAGGAACAAAAGCCATAGAAAGGTCCCAGAAGTGCATTAACTGACTCCTGCCCACTGTACTTTCAAAGTGGTGGTTGATACAGATGTGGACAACCAGCCCAAGAAGCAGACTGCATAAGCCCTGCAGGTCTGGAGGCCTTCTGCTAGAGAGTAGCTCTGAAAGGATCTAAAATGGATATTTTCAGCCCCTGAACTTTTTTTTTTTAAGATTTATTTATTTATTTTATGTATATGAGTACACTGTTACTGTCAATCAGACACACCAGAAGAGGGCATCGGATCCCATTACAGATGGTTGTGAGCCACCATGTGGTTGCTGGGAATTGAACTCAGGACCTCTGGAAGAGCAGTCAGTGCTCTTACACAGAGCCATCTCTCCAGCCCTCAGCCCCTGAACTTTACCCAAAGCATGAGAGTAGCTGGCTTGAGCAGGGCTGTTTGGTTTGTCGTCTGGGTTCTGGGACAGGCTGAGTAGCCTATCTATTACTGTATGGACTAACTCCTGCTCATGACTCATGCCCTCAGCCAGGCGGTGGTGGCACACGCCTTTAATCCCAGCGCTTGGGAGGCAGAGGCAGGTGGATTTCTGAGTTTGAGGCCAGCTTGATCTACAGAGTGAGTTCCAGGACAGCCAGGGCTACACAGAGAAACCCTGTTTCAAATCCTCCCTCCCCCAAAGAGAAAAGGTTCAATAACTCATGCCCTCCACCAACTATCCCATTGGCCTTTATGGATGCCCATGTGCTCAGGACTTTGTGGGGTGGGATCAAAAGAGCGTTAAGCACAATGACCTCCAAAAGCCACCTTGGCTGACCTCAAGCAGAATGCGGGGCCACACACACACACACACACACACACACACACACACACACAGAACTCTGTAAGGAGAGTTGAAATTAAGGTTAATAAATAAGTCTGTGCTCTTCACAGCAGAAGGAAGATGGAGAACTATGCATGGAAAGGGAAACAAATGTGCAGTCTCCTTCTCACCCGGGTGGAGGCCAGCATTCCCAGGTGCTTCACGTGCCGCTCTGTGGTGCCCTGCCCCTGTACAGTGGAGGCCTGGGGCCCTGTTGATACACACACACACACACACACACACACACACTCTCTCATTTGGTGTCTTCTCCTCTAAGCCTGTTTGTTTATGTGTCTCCTTTTCCTTCAACTCCTTCAGGTGGAAGGAAGCATAGTGGGTGTGAGGTGGTCCAGCCTGTGCTATTGTGTGGCCGTTTTGTTTCTAGAGTTACCAGAGCAAGCACAGCTCTTTGCTGTCTTCGGCAGCATGTATCTGGTCTGCAGCTATTGGTGGGTCGCTGGGACCACATTGAATCCCTTTCCCAGGCACTACCTGAAACCTGGGAAACTCTGAGAGGGAGGGTGCTAGCACCTAGACTTTAGAAGCCAGAGGGAAGCCTGAGAAACAGCCCACGGTCTGTCCCCTTTTCTTGACTCCAAGGCTTGGCTGCAAGTGTTCCAGTCTCTCTGAATGCCTCTTCTCCTCTCCACTGGACACCTCTTTCTCTGTACTTTTATTTCTAGCCATACTGAGGATTGGGGATATTTGAATGAAGATGGAGAACTCGGCTTGGCTTACCAAGGCCTAAAGCAAGTTGCCAGGTCAAATACGCTCCTATCTTGTATGTGCTTCATCTGTGTGCCTGCTCATGTCTGTGTTCCTTTGGTTTGGCCTGAGCAGCTGTGAGTACGGGGCACAGTTTACATGGGCTTCCTACCCTAGCAGTCCCTGGGGGCATCCATCCATCATTTTGGGGTCTGGGCTGTATAGATGACACCAACAGAAGCTGCTTGCCTGGGTCACAGTGGGGCGCAACTTGGAGACCACATGGTACACCTCTTCGTTCTATAGGTGGAGAAAGAGGGAGGGCTCCTGTGGCAGAAGTCACACAGCTATTGAGAAGAAGCTGTAACGGGAGGTGACGTGTGGGACTTCAGGGCCTGTGCTGCGGACATGCCGCATCCCAACCTTCCAAACTCTTCAGGGTCGGCCAGTCCTCGACCTAGTTAGCATGCTGCCTGTGCGGCAAAAGCAAGGTTCCTTGTACATGCTATCAGCACACAGCTGGTGCCCGCCTTAGGGGACTCACTCCCTGGAGCTGACAACAGCCAACTGTTGCAGGCACGTTGTGCTGGTTGACTCTCCTTGTGAGTGCAGCTTGGCAGGTTGAAGTTCCTGGTTAAGTTCTGTTTACGTAGACAATCAAACCTTTTTTTTTTTTAAAGATTTATTTTTTATTTATTTTATGTGTATAAGTACACTGTAGCTGTACAGATGGCCGTGAGCCATCATGTGTGTGGCTGCTGGGAATCGAACTCAGGACCTCTGCCGGCCCCACTCGTTCCAGCCCTGCTCGCTCCGGCGTAATTCACTGTAGCTGTCTTCAGACACACCAGAAGAGGGCATCCGATCTCATTACGGGTGGTTGTGAGCCACCATGTGGTGGCTGGGATCCGAACTCAGGACCTTCGGAAGAGCAGTCGGTGCTCTTACCCGCTGAGCCATCTCGCCAGCCCCAGACGATCAAACCTTTGATATCGGCAGCAAAACGGACCCCAGGTTAGCCAGGGACATGTGTGTCAGCTTCTGTGTTGCCTTAGCAGAGAGAAGGTAGCACAGAGGCAGATCATATATATCCTCTTTGCCAGCATGGGGCTCTTGGAGAGCAGGGGCGGAACTGTCCCTTTGTTCTCAACACATGTCATCTGGGCTTGTTTATCAAGGAGGAAACAAGCTCAGAGAGGTGGATGAGTGTGAGCCCTGGATCCCTCAGTGACTGGAGTGGCACCCACACCTCAGCTTATGCTTGCCCATCATGTGACTGTCTCCCTGCTGCTGCTAAGATAATGGAGAACTCCTACATGTCAGTGAGGGGAACGGCATGTCTCTGAGTGCTGCAATCTTTGCTGGGGACCTCTGGGTCGGGTCCCTTATTGTCAAATGGTGGACCAGAGCAGGCCCTGCCACACATGGTCACCATAAGGAAGAGAATTACCACAGGTAAAGCTTCACATCTGGAGAAAGCAGGAGAGCGTCAGCGGCTGCCTCTGTGTCTACTGTGGTGTAGGTCCGAGGCCTGCCAGTCAAGTTTGTTCTGTTAGAGTGCGAACCCGTGTGCACATTTCTAGGGTGCTCTTCACATCTGTCATGAGATTTGGATGTGGCACAAAGAAAAATCAAGCCGAATGCATTGGAGAATAGCACAGAGACCCATGCTTCAGGAGATCTTTCAGGTGCCTGGATGGGAATCCTACTCCTGACATAGAGCCCTGGGCTGAATCCACTTGAGAGTAAGGATAGTGCTAGCAGGGAATACACAGGAGGTCAGAAAGTGGTCCTGGGATAGCCCCCTGGAACCAGCCGGTCCACATCCTCTCTCCTGTTGACTTCTGTCTTACACTGATGAGTTTTAGTATGTTGTAGCCAATGTCACATGCTGCCTGAATACTGCTACCAGATTCTCTCCCAGCACTCTGGTGTCACTCTTGTTTTCCTGTGGTGAGAGGCCAGGTCCCTTTCTCTCTCATTTGCACGTCTTTGCTAAGAAGCCCTTACATATTTCCCTGCTGTGGAGCTGCTTGGCTGCCTGAAGCTGCTGCTTCTGTCAACAAAGTAGCCTCCCCACTCTTACTCCCTCTTCTCCTCCGTGGTTACCATCTCCCAGAGAGAAAAGGCAATGTGGCTGCCCACTCCTTGTCCCTAGTCACTGCCCTGAGCAGACACTTTACTATGTCCCAGGTAAGGACAGGGGCAGCTGTGCCCCTTTTCCCTGAAGGTGGCCACACTAGATCAGAAAGCTAGATCAGGCAAATCAAGTCTCAGAAGCTGACCAATTGCATCTGACCATGTGAGGGTCAGATCCCAAGGTGAGGCTGCTGCCGGGCCTCTGTTAAAACAGGCAGGGGCTCTCCTCGAGTGTCCGGCACTCTAGCCATCGCTCTTTGATGAATCTCTGATCCTCCCCTCGGCCTCTCCAAACTTCCTCTGATCTTTGTTTCTTATGGCACTCGTTGATCTTAAACATTTCCCCAAATAGTCTCAGCTTTTTAGACAAGAGGGAAAACTGATATAAAAAAAATTATACATGAGATAAAGTAGGATATTAGAGGTGGAGAAGAAAGGCAAAATATTAGTTCTCCTAAAAAAAATAAGTAAATAAGAGAAAGAGAGAGAAATGAGTGGAATCTACTAAGGGAAAAATAAACTACTACAATTAGCTCTGTTTATCAGTATCTCGTCTTTACAAGGAAATTCTTACAAACTTTGGGGCAGATGTTGACACCGCTGTTTTCAGACACTATGAGACATTTATTTATGGTAATGGCATCTTGACATGGATACGGTCTCTTAATCTCAAACTAGTAGTCTACACCCTTAGAACAAAAAATGAGGGTGGCCAAAGAGGCCTAAGCCCAAGGGTGCCTGTGGCCTTGGTTTCTGGTCATCTGAAAGGATCAGCTGGCCTGCTTGCCTGCTGAGATCTCCCTGCTGCGTCCATTCTCGTTGGGGCCATATGATTGCTCCTGCTGTGTGCTTGGCTGCTCCTGTCTGTAGCTCTTGTCTGTAGCTCCTCACGACGGGTGCCCACCCCAGCCACATTGTGACCCGGCTTGCTTCTCTGGGTACAGGTTGCTGGAGGCACAGCTGCAGGCCCAGAGCCTGGAGCATGAGGAGGTGGTGGAACATCTCAAGGCCCAGGTGGAGGCCCTGAAGGAGGAGTTGGACAAACAGCAGCAGACCTTCTGCCAGACTCTGCTGCTGTCCCCAGAGGCCCAGGTAGAGTTTGGTGTCCAGCAGGAGATATCAAGGCTGACCAATGAGAACCTGGTAAGTGGTCGTGCCTCATGCGTTCTAACTCTTGGGATCATTTCTGGACAGAAGTAGAATCAGGAGCTATCAGGTGGGCATGGGTCATGTTCGTAGCTCTACAGTAGGAACAGGGACGGAGAAAACGTGTCTGTTGATGAGTGATAATTGAAGTAGTGTAGGACTCGATGTATTAAAATGACAATGTCCATGTCCAGGTCAGGAATTCTAGCACATCCCAATGGAGACAATTTGCCTATGCCCCATATGGAGATGGAAGATCCAATTATCTTAGGGTTTTATTGCTGTGAAGAGAAACCATGACCAAGGCAAACCAAGGCTGGAGAGATGGCTCAGCGGTTAAAAGAACTGACTGCTTTTCTGGAGGTCATGAGTTCAAATCCCAGCAACCACTTGGTGGCTCACAACCATCCATAATGAGAAACAAATAAAAAACCTATGGGTTGAAGAGAGTGGGGCCGGAGCAAGTGGGGCCTGGAGCGAGTGAGGGCCGGAGCAAGAGGGAGAAGAGAAAAAAAAAAACTTCTTCCATCCTCTGACCCCCATAGTCACATGCACTCCCATGCACGTAGGCACATAGCACACACGGCACACACACACACACACACACACACACACAGAGAGAGAGAGAGAGAGAGAGAGAGAGAGAGAGAGAGAGAGAGAGAAGATTAGAATAAGTCCTTTAAAACAATGCCATCCAAGGCGAAGGTCCTCTCTCAGCTGTGGAGCGCTCACCTCACACACACAGCGCCCTGGGTTCTATATCTTAACACACATGGCGTGAGACTCCACACCAAAGATCTTGCAGAGGTCTCAGGATGGACCGTTCGCCTCTCCCTTCTCCGTCGATGTAGTTACCTAGGTTTGACTCTCCTGATAACAAAGCAGGGTTCTTTTCCTCTCTCCCTTCCCTACCACAGGAACCACCGCCCAGCTGGATGAGGGCTACAATTGATAGCCAAGTCCTTGGGAACAGCTGGCTGTTCTAGGTCCCAGTGGACTGCCTTGCCTCTCGTGACAACGGTTGCTAGGGATTGGGGCCACAGCCCTGGTTCTGTTTGGCTTCTGATACCAGAAACCTCTGTTTGGCTTGCTGACTCTGTCAGCTATGTGGCTGCATTCCCACACCTCCACCCAGAGTGCTGCCTGCTACTCCCCTGGATACCGAGGCTGGGCGTCCCCTGAGGATTGGCCTAAGGGAACCCCAGGATTCCACAAGGTGCCCGAGTGCTGCAATGGGAGGAACTCGCCCTGGGAGTTCACTCTGTTATTGCTGGTAGAATGAACTCTGACTCATCGCCTGGGCTCTGAGCAGTACTGAGCCTGTGTGAGCTGGCCCTTGTTGCTCCTACCTGAGCAGGCTCCTCAGCCTCTCTGGGCTCCTCTGTTCCCGGCAAGAATTTTTTTTTTTTTTTTTTTAACCATTCCTTCAGGGTGAAGCCAATTCCCTGTTCTCACACAACAACTTCATTCTTTCAGGATTTTAAGGAATTGGTAGAAAAGCTGGAGAAGAATGAGAGGAAGCTGAAAAAGCAGCTGAAGATTTACATGAAGAAAGTCCAGGACTTAGAAGGTAGTGTGCCTGGGTGTGCGTGAGGCAGAGGTGACCCTGCCAGCCTGGGGGACTCAGCAGCTTGCCCTTTGGCCCACTGTCCATTTCCTGAGTTTCCTGATGGCTGCGCCTGTGCCAGTCATATCCTGGGAGAATTTAGCTGCTGGGAGCCCTCCTCCCTTCAGCATGTAGAGCTCAGGGAAGAGGCCCAGCTTGAGCAGGTGTGAGCCAGGCTGGAGGCTGTGGAGGAGAGAGCCACACAGGTAGATAGTGATGCCTTTGAAGGGCATCGAGGCAGAGCGAGGCTGTCTGGTATGAAAGAAAACTGTGACACAAAGACCTGGGGCCCTCGCCCCATGGCATGGGATGTCCCAACTAAACTTCCCATTTGGAGTCTAGATGGTGGAACAGATGGAAATCTCAATCGCTTTCCTGATGCCCTGGGAATGTCCTTTCCTGTGACTGGCATACCCTCTAAACATGCCTTACCCTGCTTGTAACCCTCAGGCGCCTCGTGTCTCAAGCAACCTTCTGCATCCCTCTTCCCTCAGCTCAGGAGCCACCACCCTAGGCTTGGAATCCTGTCCTGTGCTGTCCCAAGGCCACAGGTCACTGGGCACATCACTGATCACAGGGCATATGTCTGTGGCTTCTATGGTGTCGGGGACAGTTCTGCCCACACCAGGCAGCTTCTGACCTCTTCTCAACTGCTGGCCTCCCTGCATTTGCCCCTGTGCACCCTCCATCTATGGGAATTTTATCTTCTGGCCCTCAGGTGGTCATTGTCCAATCTCTTGGCTTCTAGCCTATCCATTCTGCTCAGTCCAGGAGATCATCGTCCCCTCCCCACTGCTTCACTGTCTGTGTCCTCACTCCCCTGTGTCCAGTCTGTGCCTGGGTGGCTCAGTAGTTCCCCAGGGCTTGCCTCTGCTCAAAAGCACTATCTCTCCTCTCACCTTCTCAAGGCCAGCAGAGTGAAATCCCAGCTCTTACCTGACGCTCCTTTGAATGTGGACATGTGTGTGCACACACACAGACCATCCCTCCAGCCTGTTACAAATGCCCACCATGGCGGGTCACTTACCCTGCTTTTTCCCCGTTCATCTAGGGCAGTAGTTCTCAACCTGCTTGATGCTGCGACCCTTTAATGCAGTTCCTCATGGTGTGGTGACCCTCCCAACCATAAAATTATTTCCTTGCTACTTCCATAACTATAATTCTGCTACTATTGTGGATCACAATGTAAATATCTGATATGCAGGATATCTGATATGTAACCCCAGGGGGGATTACAACCCACAGGTTGAGAACCACTGACCTAGAGGCTGGGTTGAGGGACCAGCCCTGTTCTTGTCTGTTTTCTTTCCTCCTGCTTGTCTTTCTCCGGGTTCAGCCTCTATCAGCACCTACGGTGCACACCCCTAGCCTGGCTTCTGGCCAAGACACATCATCAAGGGCTTTTATATAAAAACACAAATGCCTCTCCTCAGCTGGCCTGGTGGGGGTGAGTCTGGGGACTTCATATATGACCTGTGCTGATGACGGTACCTCCTACTGTTGGTACCCAGGTGGACAATGAACAATATCTAGAGTCTACTACCCTCCTCTAGGCTGGGGGAAAGGTCCGAATGAAGCTTGACAAGTTCTTGATCCCCCCGATTGGAACCCCTAAGATGCTTGTCAGATAATTGTGCTTATGTGGGCTTCACTAAGCATGCCCCCCAGCCACACACTACATTTGGATCCCATGTTCCTTCTCCACTGGCATCACCTGCCCCCCCTGCCCAGCCCACAACTGTGCCATCAGTGTCATGATGGTGCATGCTGTGGTGCATGGACTGAGGAGAACAGGCCTGGCTGGCTCTCTATCCACACTTGTGGAGCTTCCTTACAGCTTGGTAGAAGAAAAGCACTTGCCAGCAAGTCAGACTGTACATGGCTGCCACCATTTCTCATATTTTCTCTGGTCCAAAACCTACCCGTTTTCCTTCCATTGATCCTCCCCCCGATCCTTGTACACGGTGAACCCCCCAGCACAGGTGCTGAAGCCCTCCACCCACAGCTAGAGAGGTTCAGGCTACAGGAACAGATACACAGAGTGTGAGCGTGATGCCCGAGCTGGGCCACCCGTCCTGCAGGCCTCAGTCACATGTTCTCACCATGTTTCTTTCCATTCTCTCTTTCCCACTCAGCTGCCCAGGCATTGGCACAGAGTGACAGGAGGCACCATGAACTCACAAGACAGGTCACAGTCCAACGAAAAGAGAAGGACTTCCAAGGCATGCTGGAGTACCACAAAGAGGACGAGGCCCTCCTCATCCGGAACCTGGTGACAGGTCAGAACCTACAGTGCTGTGCCCCCTGCCAGCCCTCTTTCCTCTCCGTTTCTATTCAGCCAACCCTCCCATAGCCTCAGTGGATCCTGCAGTCCCCTCCTCTGCCTCACTCCCACCATCCCCAGCTGTTTCTATACTCCCCTGCTACTTTTCCAAAACCACCTATAACTTCGCATCAGCTCAGGGAAGGGGAGGTCTCTGTTCTGCCAGTGGCCACATGGCTCCTGCCCGCCACATGCCTCTCTGCAGTAGCAGCTGCAGTTCTTTCTCTGGGAAGTTCAGGTGGGCAGCGGTGCTTTGGCTTGTCGGCAACTGTGCCAAAGGTCGTTTCCTCCCTCCTCGTTTAATTCTCCTGGCATCTGTATCGGTCGGCACTATACAAATCCAGACCCCATAACGGAGGATACTGAGATCATTCTAGGAACTGTCCCATGTCACAGAGGGGATAAATAGTGGGTCAAGGATTCAAACGTCTTCTAGTTACGGTTTGTTAGTGCTGTACAATCCAGCGCCCATGAGCGTGGCCTCTGGAATGGCACAGCCTCTGTGTAAGCTTGCCCCTTTCCTCCCTGGCCATGTAGTTGAGGACCAGTGTTCTCGGGTGTGTGACGCCATGTTGTGAGTGATAGAGGCTCAGTATGACGCCCAGCAGCTTCGGCTGCTCCAGGAAAAGCAGACTCCCTCCGGCTTGGTTCTCAGGACTAGAACTCCTGCTACCTACTTTCCAGCCCGCTAGCTTTGGAATGCCTCCTGCCCAGGGGGTCACTCCTCATGGAAGCCATTCCCATGGGAGCCGCTAACCCCACCTCCTTCCTTTCTTAGACCTCCTTCCTTTCTTATCTCGGCCTCATCAGCCGTCAGTAAGCCTCCTGTAGGCTCCATCCTGCAGAGCCAGGAGGAAAAAATCTTAGAGGAGAGAGTCCTGTGGGCAGAAGGAAGACGATTCGGGGTCTAATCCTGTGCTGCTGGCTCCCTTCCTTGTGACACTGTAGTGTCCCCATCTGTCAGACAGGGTGGAGGGACTGACCCTGCCTTCCCAGCATGTGAGACAGAGCCAGAGAGCACACTGCAGGGCTTTCTCACTTAAGGAGTTGGAGCTCAAGGTAAAGATTGCCCTCCCCGGCATTAGGGGGCATTAGGCCCCCGCTGGGTACGGAGCCTAGGCCAAGAGCTCAGGAGCAGCAGAACATGATTTTTGCCTTAGCATGGTTGCCCTTTGGTTGTTTGATTTGGGCGTTTTTGAGTAACTTGCTGATGACTATTATGCTCCAGCAACTACATGTGACCTATAACGAGCAAACCTTCACTCCGTGGTGAATGTGAAACACGAAGTGTACAACATCAGAGTTACATGTGTAGTATATATCCTGAGTAACTAAATAGGACTCTAAATTTTATGACTTAAATAAGCGCGAGTCAAGGCTCCCTTCTGCTCTGACTGCTTAGATGGCCCTAGGCAATCACTTCCTGCCTCCATACCAAGAAAGAATACCTTGTCGTCTGCCCTTCGGACAACCCCACATCCATAGACGACCCTCTTCTGAACCTGTCACTGGCTAGTTGCTTCAGAGGGGAGAGGAAAGAGTTGTAATCTCCACCCCATAAGATGCTAACATTTGCCTAGGAAAATTCCAAGCCAAGACGAGCTGCTTAAATCTGCACATAGGTAAAACTTGAAGTAAGACATTAGAGGCTGGAAATGTAGGCCTATAAAATACAATCTTTTCCCTGAGTGTTATGGCCTATGATTAACACTAACTGAAAGGGTATATTTGAAAGAATGATGTAACCTGTGTATCAACTGAAAACACATGCAGCCCAGCCCCACCCCAACCCTGCTCAGCCTTGACGGATGATTTAAGGATGTGGCTAGCCCAAGTAGAGAGTGGGAGGCCTTCCCATTTGTGAGTTCCAAGCCCAGAGGGTTTTTGGGGCTTGGTTTGGTCAGGATAATGAGACTGAAGGCTGTGAGCTGGGACAGAGCCAGAGCCACAGTGAGGTGTGGGGCCCTTTCCCACCCACCATCTTAACCTACACCAGGCCTCTTCCTGCTGCTCTGCTCTCTCCATGACTCACTACTTTAAACTTGGCTCCTTAGCTCCCCAGGATACTAAAATCCATCTAACAGTTCCCCAGGGGTGTTAGGGAGGGAGAGGCAAGGAGCTTGATTTCTCACAGAGATCTGCCTGCCTCCGCCTCCTGAGTTCATAAGGAGTCACAGTCCCAGGCAGGGACAAGGGCAGAGGAGAGGAGCTGGAGAAAGAGCAGGGCAGACTGAACGTGGCTCCCGCCATGTGGAGGAGAAGGCAGAGCGGCAGTGGGCTGCTGGACCAATTCAACTGTGAGTCATCAGGTCAAGTACCGCCAGGTACTCACTCCAAACTGACAGCTCTCTGCCGTTCAAATGTGCCTTCCATTGCTGTAAAGCACCATGCCCATTAGGAGTACACTCCACCATGAAAAGAACTCAAGGCAGAAACTTGGAGACAGGACTGAAGCAGAGACCAGGGAGGAGTGCTGCTTACTGGCTCGCCCCCTGTAGCGATCTCAGCCTGTTTTCTTATGCCATCCCGGAGCACACCCAGCATAGTAGGACCTCTCACGTCCCATCACATCCAGAAACTCAGCCAACATGACGGGCTTTCCCACATCACATCCAGAAACACACTCAGCATGGTGGGCTCTCCCACAATGTTCACTGGTCAAGAAAATGCGCCCCAGGCTACTCCACGGGAGGCATTTTCCCAATTGAAGTTCTCTCTTCCCAGATGACCCTAGCCTGTGCCAAGCTGGCAAAAAACTAAACATCACACCCATGGACCAGAGATAGTTTCAGCCCTCCCTGCCCTTGGCCAACTGGCTATCATTGGGAACATAATGATTTGCTACCAGATACGATATTGCTAAATTCTCCTGGTACCAATCTTCACATATCAAAGAATCCACTGTGCCCAGTCAGAAGTTCAGGTGCCAAGAAATGGAGGCATTCTCACCCCATTGCATGACCCAGATTCCGTTTATAGCCTGCCTCTAGCTATAAGCCCCTTCCTGAGGACCGTGGTGTAAGCCCCTTCCTGAGGACCGTGGTGTAAGCCCCTTCCTGAGGACCGTGGTGTACGTTTGTAACCTGTGGTCCTTTTATCCACGTGGTAGATAAATCCCTGGGGACCTGTTTATTTACTGATGCAATACAAGCACCGAGGACGAGGAATCTGGAGTGGGGTGTTGGTTTTTGTTTGTTTTTAGACATGGTTTCTCTATGTAGCCCTGGCTGACCTGAAACTCTCTGTGCAGACCAGACTGACCTCAAACTCACAGAGATCTGCCTGCCTCTACCTCCCGAGTGCTGGGGTTAAAGCTGTGTTCCATCACACCTGGCCATGCCATACTTTTGCTTTTTGACCAGTGTCGACAGCTGCCAGTACTCGGGTGGATGTGCACATAGCCCAGTTATCTGAGATAAGATATTGACCGAAAGCAACTCAGAGTTCATTTGCTTTCAGGTCCAAAGGCTAGAGTCCTTAAATGCAAGGAAGGCGTGGCTGCAGGCTCCTGACCAGGAATCTGACCCCATTTCATCCGCACACAGGAAGCAGAGAAAGCAGGCAGGAAGTAGGGCAAGGCTATAAACCCTCAAAGACTACCCCCAATGATGCCCCTCCTCCAGCAAGGTTCCACCTTCTGAAGGTTCCACAACTTCCCCCAAACAGCATCAGCAGCTGGACACTAAATGTTTGGATACAAGAGCCCATAGGGGTTAACTATCACAGTTGATTTTTTTTTTTTTGGTTTTTTCAAGACAGGGTTTCTCTGTGTAGCTCTGGCTCTCCTAGAACTCACTCTGTAGACCAGGCTGGCCTCAGACTCAGAAATCCACCTGCCTCTGCCTCCCAAATGCTGGGATTAAAGGTGTGCACCACCACTGCCCGGCTACCACAGTTTATCTTATTCCTCTTTCAAGCCCTGTGAGGAGTGGATTCCCAGATCAGCTACCGAGAAACAATGCAAACATTTCTTTTTGAGACAAGGAATTCTGACAAAGTGTTCTACTAGAGCTAACTCACATGTTATTGCTGTTAGACCTGAAGCCCCAGATGCTGTCGGGCACCGTGCCCTGCCTGCCTGCATACATACTCTATATGTGCATCAGGCATGCCGACTACACCAACGATGACCTCAAGGTGCACTCGTTGCTGAGCTCCACCATCAATGGCATTAAGAAAGTCCTCAAGGTAAGTAAGGGGCCCAGTTCCCAGTAGTCCTAGCAAAGCTAGCACCTCCGTTGCCTCTCTGTGCCTGTGTTCTGCCAGTTATCTGGGATGCCTATGGGTTCTCCGAGTTGAGTCAGGTCTGCAAATGTCAGGAAGCACAGAACTCCACGTAGGCCTGCAGCAACCTCTCTGCTGAACCTGTGTTTCTGGGAAAGCCTGGCTGCCCACTAGGATAGATGCTGTCGAGGTGTGCTACCTCTGAACCAAGCTTACGAACCCATACTCTCTCACCGTTCCAAAGGGCTGAGGAACACAATCCTGGCTGGTGGCACTGCAGAGCTGCTGCCATTCATTGGTTTACGTGAGGCAGACTGGGCCAGAACCGGGCTGTGCTCGTAGCCGTGGGGGTCAAACAGCCCACGAATGCCACCTTCTGGCACAAGATTCTTATGGACTGTAGTAGCAGTTGCTTGCATCACTGGCTAGCCTGTTTGTGGGTGAGGCATTTTTACAAAGGAGCTGGAGTCGAGCGGTAGGAGGGGGACTGTAGAGGGAGATTAGACCTCAGTGACAGTGACAATCCTATGTCAGCCACTGGTTCAGATTATCCCTGACACTGCTGCTTCCAGGAGGCAAGCCACCCTCGAGAGCCCTGCAGCCAGGCCACGTCTGGTCCTTGAGCTTATGATCCCTGATTTGAGAATAAGCTAGTCTTAAGCGCTGGCCTGGCGGCAAGCCCTTGGCCTCTGCCCCGCCTTCCCTGACTCGGGCTCGTACATGATGTTATCTCCTAATTGCTGTGAAGTGTATCATGAGCTTGTACATGTTGATCACACTCAAATTGGTGTCTCTGGCCTTGACCTCTTTTACAAGCTCCAGCCAGAGTCTTAAGGCAGCCTAGGACTACAAACGTCCCTCCCTTAGAGAGGCCTCCATAGCTCTGAGCTAGATTAGCCTGTTCTGGCCCATAGCCTCGTTTTACCGTCATGGCTCATACTCACGGCTATTTAAATAATGCCAGATAAATAAACTTACAGAATGGGCTCTGAGAAGTCAGTGGATGTGATGCAGAAACTGGATGGATCAAGTTGTATATGGTTTGCTAAGCAGCCTTGGCCACTTAGTTTATTGCGACGGAACATCAACGGGACACCAGCGTTCTCTCCTGCTATGCTCCCTATAGCATGGCTTATGTAGCTCAGAATCAGAGTTGGCCAGTCCACGTTTCAGACCAGACTTGAGCCTGGTGCTGCTGTGGACCACTCAGCTTCACGGTCTTCACTCACAGGAGTCAGCGGGATCTTCCCGTGTGCCGGGCCACGCATTACTCATCCTCCTCCTGGGGAGGAGACTGGGGAATGGCTCTGTCTGTGCCATCCTTGGGAGTGGAGGAACAGCAGACCCTTCAGCAAAGGTTAGCTTTTCTGGGACTAGAAAGCGGACTGCATACATCAGGCTGCCCAGGAATGCTGGGTAACACAGGAGACACAGAGCAAGAAAGGCACTGGGGACATATGTCAGCCCATGGGAGGCCCTCAGCCACTGCTGTGCTTTTCTTTTTGCAGAAGCACAATGACGACTTTGAGATGACATCATTCTGGTTATCCAACACCTGCCGCTTTCTTCACTGTTTGAAGCAATACAGCGGTGATGAGGTGAGGAGTGAGCAAAGCGCCCCACAGTGGGTCCCCTTTTATCCGCTTGCACTTTGGGGTGCTATAGACCCCCTGCCTTAGACGATGGGTATAAGGTCTGTGAGGCACCTACTGGGACCTCAGATTCTGGGAATGCCTTTGCAGGACTGGGTTGGGGCACAGGTGACTCTAGGCTTCAGTGGGCTCAGGGACTCTGAAAAATCAAGAGATAGAACCGGTATGGAAATGAGTTCATTTAAACACACAGGGCCAGAAAGCCCCTTGACTCCCTAGGAGACCCTTGGGATGTCATATTTCTAAAGTTGTCCTAGAGGAGCCTTATCAATGAAGGCTGGGAGAAAGGTCAAGCGTCTGGTATATCCAGCTGTCTCCTGGGCTCTGTCTACTTCAGAATAAAGATGCCTCCAGAAAAGAGGTACCCCTATACAGAACCACATGGTACAAACTGATGTCGAGGGCCAGCTTCTTGCTTCCAGCTTGATTTGATTCAATGACCTGAGGCTGTCATTTCATCTCCCATTCTGGACCTCTTCAGTCCAGTTTTATCTGGAACTCACATTGGGGGGATTACCCTCTGCCATGCTGCAGTGCAGTATCTTCAACTTCATGGCATACAGTGCACGGTCCAGTTTCCCCAGTGCTTTCTGCCTCCCACAAGGTCTCAATTCCCCACTCTCCTGGCCGTTCATACATCTCACCCTGCCCAAAGTCAAGGAGTAGCAAAAATTAAAACAGTGCACCAATATTTTAAAGTTTTATTCCATCTCAGTATTTTAAAGTTTTTTTTTCTATCTTTTGTGCCATATAAAATAGAAACATTGTCCTCCTGAGGCAATGAACTAGTCTTCCCCAGTCAGTCATTTTTGGAATGTGGTTTGACCCTACCTTCCCTTAAGAATTAGAATCTGAGTTTGGGCACTTGCTTTTACTATGAAAGGGATGGTAAAAGTGGAAGAAATATCCTTGTGTCAAACTGGATGACTTCTGTTCCCTATGAGCTCTTTTTGTATGGGAGTACTCTCCGGCCTTTCAGTAAGCTTTACACAATGTCTTAGCTTCATTTGTGACAAAATGCACTGACAAAAACTTAATTGAGAAAGCGTTTACTTGGCTCACAAATCCTGGTTACTGACCATCTGTGGTAAGAAATCAAAGCAGCAGAAACTGGAAGCTAGTCACGTTGTATCTACAAAGAGAAGCAGAGAGCAAGGAATAAATGCAGGCCTGTAGTACTCGGCTCCCTCTCCCCTTTTCATTCAGTCCAGGGCCCAACCATTGAAATGGTGTTGTCCACATTCAGGGTGCGTCTTCTCACCTGTCTGCCAGATGATTCTAGACCTTTGTCAGGCTGACAATTAGCTGTAAGCACTGTTACCATATATTCCAACGGTGTTAGGAAAGAGCAAGACCAAGGGCTCCATGACCCCGGTCTGCTCCTTGTGCTTCTGCTCTTGGGGACAAGATTTAAACCACAGTGTAACCGACGCTGTGTAGTCTAAACTGCAAGGAGGGATAAGCAAAGGACACTATCTCTTAGTGATCACAGTTGCTCCTGCTTCAAGGGGCCACAGGTTGAGTGGGATGGCTGCCGCTTTGATAGCACTGATCTTTTTGGCTGCTGTTAATTCCTCTCGGCCTGAATAAAAAGGACCTTGGAGCTAGGCTCAGTGGCACACGCCTTCAACCCCAGCAGTTGGGAGGCTGTGGTAAGAATATCCCAAGTTTGATGACAGCCTAAATGCTATAGCGAGACCATCTCAAAACAAAAAAAGACAAAAATAGCCTTTGGTCACAGGAGTCCTTGTGATGCTAGGACTTGGTCCAGATTACATGTTCATCCTAGTACAGCCGGCTCCCTACCATTTCTGCCTATCCATTAACTGATAAAATGACAAGAGTCTGTAGATGTCTCCTACAAACAGAACCTGGCCTATGTCATATTCCTGCAAGGCTCCATGTAGCCTACGATTTTAGGGAAATCTGAACACAGATAAACATCTGGAAAGCGTGACTCCTTCCTTTGTTACTTTTTTCTGATTTTGGGTACTCAATATATAGAATTCACTTTATTTTGAGGATCCAAATGATTTAGGCCGTTTTGTTAACATAATTTTTCTTGTCCATCATGAGATTTCCACTTCCTTCAGGGTCCAGGGCCGTCCCAAAGGCTCCATGTTTTCTAGAGTGTTACATGTACGGAGCGGTGGTGGCACACGCCTTTAATCCCAGCAGAGACAGAGGCAGATTTCTTAGTTCTAGGCCAGCCTGGTCTACAGAGTGAGTTCCAAGACAGCCAGGGCTATACAGAGAAACCCTGTCTCGAAAAACCAAAAAAAAAAAAAAAAGAAGAAGAAGAAGAAGAAGAAGGAGGTTAGAGTATTACACGTGTACGGAAGGCCTGAGTGTGGGGTGCTGCGAATAGGACGTTGTTAAAATGCCCAAGCCCAGGAGGTATACGGAGCCCAGGAGACTGCAGAAGCTTACTGACACACACCTTTCCTCCTCAGGGGTTCATGACACAGAACACTGCGAAGCAGAATGAGCATTGCCTCAAGAACTTTGACCTCACTGAATACCGTCAGGTGCTAAGCGATCTTTCCATTCAGATCTATCAGCAGCTCATTAAAATTGCCGAGGGCTTGTTACAACCTATGATAGGTAAGCTGGCGCTGCACACACAGCTTGGGGTCTGGAAGAGGAGGGTTGTGACAGGTTTGCCTGGCCTTTTGGGAGCCAAGTGTTACTAGCTGTGGCGTCCAGGCCAGAGCCTCCCTAGGGAAGGCAATGAAGTAGTACACATCGTGCTTAAAACTTGGGGAATTTTCAACAGCATACTGCTGGGCCACCCCTGGCACCATCGGTGGAGAACAAAGGGAGGAGGGAAACCCGCATCCTGTCAGAGCTCTGGTACTTCTGGGCGGGCAGACACCGGAGGCTGTCCACGCTCCACTCTGCAGGGTGGGCATCTGGATCCCAGTCTGCAGGAAGTGGAGGGGGACAGCTGCAGGGGGTCCCTGGGCCTCACGGAGGCCAAGGATGGCAGGTTCTAGCTCCTGGGCATCACAGGCAATGTTAGATACCACCGAAGAGCTAAGAACAGAGGGAGAAATGTGGCAAGTGAAGGGAAGTGGCGGCGGCAGTGCCTGGTTGTTCCTGTGAGAGCGCAGGTCACTGGCCTGGTCTCACGGCTGCAAACGCTGGGCCAACATGAGGAATCTAGTTGGAAAGAGGCAATCCATGGTCTTAAGGTGTTTTATTGTAGAAAAGAGAGAGAGAAAAGGGTAGAGAAGTAGAGGCCAGCCAGGCCACATGGAGAGAGGGGGAAGGGAGAGTAAAGACAAGAGTAAGAGGTTAAGAGAGAAGAGAGAAAAAGGAGGGGCAAACAGCCCCTTACATGGTGGGCTGGGCTACCTGTCTGTTCTCAGGTAATTGCGGGGCAGGGCATACCTAGCTGTGGTCAGTTGATTGTGGGTGGAGCCCACCCAGCATACCAGGAGCTTGGGGCATTGTCTACATGATAGATAGCACAGGATAATGGAGTTGGAGGACTCATGGTGTCAGGCCTCTGTGTCTGTGGGGGCGTGGCTTTTACCGTCCCATCCCTTGTAGAATACTCTACTAGGTCTCTGGAAGCAAGCATCACTCAACCAAAAACACAGACTGCCCTTCAGGGTCCCACAGCATACTATAAAAACACCACCACAATGCCAGCAGAGTGAGGTGGCTTTCCTTAACGGTTTTTTTTTTTTTTGTAGTAATGTTTATAGGCAATATAATGGCATGAGTGCAAGCACAATTAAGACAGTCTCTTCTTGCCAGTGAGGTGCTTGTGAATCAAACTGTAGGAAGCATGGTGCAATCCTATTTACAAACTTTGCACACAGCAGTGAGTGCACTCGGGAAAACGGACGGGAAAGAATAGCTACTTTGTAACAGTAGACTGACACATGTTTGCCACTCAGTGCTGCATGCAGGCAGGGGAAGAAGTTAAACCTGGACCTATGTAATGACATCTCTAGGACCTTACAACACAAACAGGCTGAGTGAATTCCCAGAAGGAGCCATCCAGAAGGATGGTTCCTGGGAAACATTTCACATCAAATCTTCCATCCTCTCTAGTTTTCTTTTAAGGTCCTTCCCACATAGAAGAAGTACTGATATATCAAGCTGGGTATGTTTCAAAACTTGAACTAATTATGGTTGATTGCACCAGTTCCCAAGTAAGGCCTGGGTTCAAATCCCAGCGCTGCCTCTTCCTAACAGCATTCCTGTAGCTAAATTATACAACTTGTTTATGCTCCCATTTGCCCATTGGTAAAGTGCCTCATAGGACTGCTGGCTGAATGGAAGAGGTCATCCTGTCCATAACCTGGTACACAGCTAAATGCTATTGAATAAGGATGCTGAAGTAACTAACTTAATAGATGCACAGTTGGAACCTGGGCTAGAACCCTACCAGAATTGGCTCAGTTCTTAAACTTTGGACACTTGACAGAGGTAGTACAGGGTACAGATAGTACATATCCATCATTCTTGTCCAACCACTAATGAGTTTAAGTAACATTATGTTCCATAGTTACCTTACTCAAGATGGAAATCCACCAGATTCAAAATCCTTTGCCAAATGTAGTGAGTCCCTACCTCTGTTGACCCCGTGCATATCTGAATGGTTTCATTGACCTGAGTGGTCTTACAGCAGAGTTTTGAGGGGAACATACAAGCTTCTAACCATGCCTTCCTTCCAGTTTCTGCCATGTTGGAAAATGAGAGTATCCAGGGGCTGTCTGGTGTGAGGCCAACTGGTTACCGGAAGCGCTCCTCCAGCATGGTGGATGGAGAAAATTCCTACTGCCTGGAGGCCATCGTCCGTCAGATGAATTCTTTTCATACAGTCCTGTGTGACCAGGGCCTGGACCCTGAGATTATCCTGCAGGTGTTCAAACAGCTCTTCTACATGATCAACGCTGTGACTCTTAACAACCTACTCCTGCGGAAAGATGCCTGCTCCTGGAGCACAGGCATGCAACTCAGGTAAGAGGGGTCCTCACACCGGCACACGGAGACCTGTGGTGGCCATCTGGTAGTCTGCTCTGAGCTCTCGGCACGGGTTCACTCTTCACCACCCGCCAGAGTTCTCTGAATTCTCGAATGAACACACACACACACACACACACACACACCCTTTATATTTTGATATGTCTTAATTAGTTCAGTGGCTGGGCCACTCCTGAATCTCCATGTGGCTAACACGCTCTCCTCTGATAGTCTTGAGTTAATACTGCTAACTCTGTATTTCATCTCTGTTACTCCAGACCCAGTTGGGGGAGTGGCCCCTGCGGCTATTTTTCCTGAGTCTTACATATCAGCAGGCTCTCTCCCCTGCAGTTCTTAAGTCTCATTGCTCTGCTTCCAGTCATTGCAATTTTCCTCCTCCTCCTTCCCACCCTCCCTTGTCCTGGAAATCTAAAAGTCCCGCCTCCATCTCCCTGCCCAGCCATTGGCTGTTAGTAACTTTATTGAACAATCAAAAACCAATTGGGGACAGGGACCCTCAGCATCTGGACACTAGATTCCCATGTGATTTGGGGAGCCAAATTAAGATGAAGCATTAAAACCAATCCCCAACAGAGACCTAGGGCCCCAACACAGGCTGGGGGTCAGAACACAGAGCAGCTGTCTTCAAGGTGAAATCCACATCTAACCAGTAGCCCTTCCCACCACTGGATGACTCAAATCCTTCCCCTTCTTATTAACTCACGAAGTTCACTCAGCAGTGATGCTCAAACTAGCTTAGAGATGCTCAGCCAGGTACCTTTTAATTAAGATTAACACAATGTGGCCAGGTCAGCGAGAAAGATGGACGAACTAGAGTTATCAAGGCTGTCAAGGAAATGTGAATAGTTGTAAATTAAATACAAATTATAATTCAGTATGATTAATGCTCCCCTCCCTGTTAATCTATATAGACACATTAGGTATCCCTTTGCTTAATTTTAAGCATGCATGCAACTATTCATTATTCACTAAATATATGGCTACTGAATGCTAGGCACTTTGCTGAGGTTTTTTAAAAATATTTTTTAGACTATTTATTTTTATGTATATGAGTACACTGTTGCTCTCCTCAGACACTCCAGAAGAGGGCAGCAGATCCCATTACAGATAGATGCGAGCCACCACGTGGTTGCTGGGATTTGAACTCAGGACCTCTGGAAGAGCAGTCAGTGCTCTTAACCTCTGAGCCATGTCTTCAGCCTGCTGGGGTTTTTTTTTTTTTTTTTTAACTGTGTATGCATGTAGGAGTAGTGGTGCATACACATGTGGGTGAGCATGTGGAGGCTAGAGGACAATTCAAACACCCACCTTTAAACAAACAAAAACAAGCTCTCGCTGGCCTGAAACTTACCAAAGTTGTCTAGGCTGGCTGGCCAGCAAAGCCTGTGTCCCCCTCCTCAGCCCAGCACCAAGATCACAACAGTGTGCCACCTCACTCCTTTGTGCTTTTGGGGTGTGTGTGTGTGTGTTGGGTTCAACCTCAGGCCCTTTTACTTGCAAGGCAAACATTTTTACAAACTGAGCTGTCTACCTTACCCCATTTTGCAAGCTTTTAACCACATGAGATATCTGAAGCGAAGGCAGGGACACTAGTCACACATCACCTGCACAGCACAGCATGTGCCCCTCCCCACCCCCTCCCCCCACCCCTACTTCATGAATTAAGGCTTAACACAGATTCCTTTTGCCTTGGCTAAGGTACAACATAAGTCAACTCGAAGAGTGGCTTCGGGGCAAAAACCTTCACCAGAGCGGAGCAGTTCAGACCATGGAGCCCTTGATCCAGGCAGCCCAGCTCCTCCAGCTGAAGAAGAAAACCCATGAGGATGCCGAAGCCATCTGCTCGCTGTGCACCTCCCTCAGCACGCAGCAGGTACGGCAGTTCAAGACCAGTGCTGGTCCTTCCGGTCTGTTCTTGCGGGGAGTTTTCTAAGGGTGTGCTTCCAGCCCCAGTGACACGGTTCAGATTGCAACTGACAGACCAGAGATCACTTTGGTCTATAAAACCTGACAACAGTTCCCTGCAACTTTCTGATCCTTCTTTTAAAAATATATATATATATATATTATGAGTACACTGTCACTGCCTTCAGACACACCAGAGGAGGGCATCAGATCCCATTACAGATGGTTGTGAGCCACCGTGTGGTGGCTGGGAATTGAACTCAGGACCTCTGGAATGGCAGTCAGTGCTCTTACCTGCTGAGCCATCTCTCCAGCCCCTTTCTGACCCTTCTTGTGTGCTAAGTTACAAGACCCACAAACCTTGATAACAGCTTCTCAAAATTGCACGTGCACACTTGCATGTGCTATGAAGCGTGTGTGTGGAGGTCAGAGATTGGCTGGGAGGAAGAGGTTTTCTCCTCCACCATGTGGGCTCTGGGGATTGACTTCAGATAACCAGGCGTAGTTAGAGGAGCCCCTACCCAATGAGCTATCTTGTGGCAGGAGCCCCCCCACCCCAGCCATCTTGCTTGCCTCATGTCACAACTTTTTAAAAACAATTCCAAATAGTTCCTAGAATTTTTTTAAATCTGTCAACCTGAAGCTGACTGCTTTCTTTATATACTGTCTTTACAACTGTAATTTGGCCATTTTTTTTAAGTTGTATTTATTATTATACACAAGTACACTGTAGCTGTCTTCAGACACTCCAGAAAAGGGCATCAGGTCTCATTACCGGTGGTTGTTAGCTATTATGTGGTTGCTGGGATTTGAACTTAGGACCTTCAGAAGAGCAGTCAGTGCTCTTACCTGCTGAGCCCTATTTTGCCATATTTTAAGACTCCATTTATATCAGTTTTAAATGAAGCTTTAACAATCTAAAGGTACTTAAATATCTTAAATTCCTCTCCCCAAAATTGTATTTATATACTATAATTTGATTATAAACATACAACTAGTCTATAAAGAGATAAGTTCTAGATCTTGCCTTTGATCACAGCTTCTTAGAAATGGACCACAGATACCAGTAAATGGAAACTAGACTCTCCCAATCAAATACATATCTTTCCCAACAAATACTTTTGCAGCCAACTAAACTCAGTAAAGTGAAGGGTACATGTTTTTCTGCCCTCCTGACTCCTGAGATGAACATGCAAACTGTTTTTTAAAGATTTATTTATTTATTTATTTATTTAATGTATATGAGTACACACTGTAGCTATACAGATGGTTGTGAGCCTTCATCTGGTTGTTGGGAATTGAATTTATGACCTCTGCTTGCTCTGTCCCTGCTTGTTCTGGCCCAAAGATTTACTTATTATTAGACATAGATACACTGTAGGTGATTTCAGACGCACCAGAAGAGGACGTTAGGAACATGCAAACTCTTAATAACTGAACATTCTTAGTTTTCCAGCTCCCTGCTCCCAGTAAATGTTTCACTTCTGTGAGCTTACTTATTGAGTGTCCCTGGCCTTTCACACAGTAGGAGACTCCCACCAAAACAGTTGATGGGCATGCAAAAGACTGTGTCTGGTTAAGAAGAAAACTCTAACTTGTAAATGAATTGTCTTAAGGAAGAGATGGGAAATGGTGGTTAAGTGAAGTTAAGAAAGCCCCTCTCATACTGGATCCCTGGTTCTCTCCCGAAGAGCCTTAAGTTCCCAGCAGGAAAGAAGCTGGGGGTTACAGCTGGGGGTTTCTGAACTCATGTATAGGTCACCAAGCACAGAGGAAGGGTAGCATCAAGGACATGAGAGTCAGACAGGAGCTCAGGCTTTGCAGAGTCAGCAATGGGAGGAAACACATCATAAATGGTAGCCTGACCACACATCTCGAGGGGTCTGTCCAGAGAGTTAAACGTTTTGTGACACCACAGTGTTTTTAAGACTCTGTCTTAAAAGCCAAACTTGTCTTTAGTTTGTCTAGTTCTGTACTGAACTCTGCTTTCATTCCAACAGATTGTCAAAATTTTAAACCTCTACACTCCCTTGAATGAATTTGAAGAACGGGTCACAGTGTCCTTCATACGAACAATCCAGGTGAGTCGTTGAGTGTTAATTTTATAATTTCCTGCACACACAGGAACCTTTTCATCCACGGTAACAGTGACTGCACACAAGCAGATGGATAGCCTTATCCTTGCTTCACAGCTTTTAGACTCAAGGGCCTCATTTGCCAGAAACACCTTGCTAAATCCGAGTGGAATTATCAAGGGAGCTTAATATCAATCACACCCCTGTGGAAGTAAGAACGTTCTCTTAGATTGTAGTCTGAACTCTTAAATCTCTTCTCTCATAATCACAGTAATGTGCCTTTGGGGATAGGCAGGAAGAAACATATCAAGCAGATGTATACTTAGATCCTTCTTGAGATGTGAGTTGTTAACTTAAACATGAGCTTCCTGAAGCTGAGCCCAAGGAGGTTTGGGTGCAGTGGGAGGCCTTCTTGGGTGACAGTGGCTGACAGGAGCTGGCTACAGTATTGACTCACAAAGCAGGACTCCTCTCTCAGTTAAGTAGGGGATACATGGACAGACGGGGATACGTGGACAGACGGGGATACGTGGACAGACACATTGCATTAGCCAGCATGAGTCAAGGATAGGAAATAGGGGAACAAGACCAGAAGAGGAGTCTGGGGAAATGGGAGGATTTATCAAAAACTGTCAAAGAACCCCCAGAGATCAAGAGCTTGGTAGAGAATGCTGCTCTCCTTTGCAAGGCTGGGGATCTTATTCCAAGATTTAAAAGAGATCTAGAGATTTAAAGAGTGCCCTGGCTGTGAAATGACCCATGGAAAAGAATAAATGAACTCTAGCCTGGTATTTAAGTAAAGATGACAGAGGTCAAGACAGATGCCAAGTCAGACTAAAGGTAGCAGTTGTCTCAAGGGCAGGGGAGATGCCAGGGCATGCTAAGTATTCAGCTCTCAGAGCAGGCCAGCTCACCCACACAACGGACCGAAGTGGGGGAGGGAGGACGCTGAGTGGGAGCATAGGCCAGGAGGAGGGCAGAGCCAGCTCCTAGACGCAGAGAAGGAATTGGGAGACAGAAGCCGTGAGATAACCCCAACACTAACCCACTGCTGATTTTTGTGGAGGGCTGAAAAGCAATTCAAGCACAAAGTATAGGATTCAAGAAGTGAACACTGAGCCACGTGGGAGAGAGGTCCATAACTCACTACAAACAGCACTGTTTGCAAGAAGGGAGTTCAGTCCTAAGCTGACTGATAAACACCAAGCCAACTGCAGGCCTAAGGGATGAAGGACATAGAAAAGAAAACATCCTTGATGGTGAGAGTTAAATATTGTTAGAAAATATGACAATCCTGCCAAAACTTGTTTTTGCCAGCTGTGGCTTGTTTCTTCCTATGACATGCTTGAAAGTACTGGTGAGCAGCCAGCCCGACCCCACTCCTACCTGACCCCACTCCTACCTGCACCACACTTGATCTCCTGACCAGCGCTCGAAGCTGCTTGTTAGACGTATCGTTGCCCGTATACTGGGATACAGTATACGTGTTTAAACATTCACCTGCATTACTGAAGCAGTGCATAGTAACTCATAAATATGTGTGGTTTTCACATAGCCATTAAAACACTTTAAACATTAAAGCTTGGATAGTGTAAGTTTGAGAGCTGTTAGCCCACCGCAGGGGCTCACGGGGACTCTCTGTGACACCACATACTGTCTGAGTTTCTGTCAACTGTGTGTGCCTAGAGCCCCAGCTGAAAACTGCCGTCCTTCAGCCTCTTTAATGGGCCCCGTTTTCATGTTCACCCCTAAATCTACAATTTTCTCAAGGCTTCTTTTTTTTTCTCATGGCCTTAATTACTTTAAAAATGTGCAGAGAAGCCGGGCGGTGGTGGCGCACGCCTTTAATCCTAGCACTTGGAAGGCAGAGGAAGGTGGATTTCTGAGTTCTGAGTTCGAGGCCAGCCTGGTCTACAGAGTTCCAGGACAGCCAGGGCTACACAGAAACCCTGTCTCAAAAAACCAAAAAAAAAAAAAAAAAAAAAAAAAAAAAAAAAAAAAAAAAAGTGCAGAGAAATAAACCAGACCCAAAATCTGTAAAACTTAATGAGCTCATCTACGATTAGAATTCACATTCGGAATGGAAGCTGTGAATTTTCACTTTGGAACTTAACACTCTGTGTTGAATAGCTCGTATGCACTCGTCTACCACCCCAGACAAAAAAATCCATGGCAGAATTAGATATAAAGTTAGCTGTCTGCTCTCTTTCACAGCTCGTGTCCATTGCCTGCACTCCGTCCTTCCTCGCCTCTCTCCTGCTCTCTTTTCTTCATGTTATACTGTGTGTGCAGGCACCTTTGTTTACATAGGTGAATGTGTTATTGGCTAGATTCTGCATGAGAAAGAATATGTGGTTTCTTTTCTTTCTTTCTGAGATTGTGTGACCTCATGTAATATTATACATTCAAGTCCATCCATGTTCCTGAATCTTTTAAACTTTTTTAGTGCTGAGTAATATTCCATTACATATATATATACATTATATATATATATATATATACACATACATACACATATATATGATATATTACCAATTTTTCATTATGCATTTATCTGTTTGTGGACAAATAGGTCCAATTCTTTGCTATAGTGAATAAATAATAAAAATGGGGTATAAATATCTCTGTAGTAGGGAATGGAGATTCTCTGGGTACATACCCAGGAGTGAAATAGCGGAGTCATATGGTAGTTCTGTTCTTTATGTTTTTGATAAGTGTCCAGACTGATTTCCATAGTGTCTGTATTGATTTGCACCCTGCCAACAGTGCATAGGGTCCTCTTCTCTCCACGCCCTTTTTTACTGAGTTCTTAATGATGGCCATTCTAACCGGGGTAAGATACTATGTCAAAGCAATTTTAATTTGCATGACCCTGGCGATAGTGGGCCAGGCTATTTTTTTGTGTGAAAGCTGTGTATTCGGCTCGTGGCTCATTTATTGCTGATAGTGTTATCCCCTTGGTATTTGATTTCCGCAGTTGTTTCTAACTTGGCTGTTTGCTCCTGACCTGAACGTAGCTGGTAAAGCCCCACCGCCCTTCTGTTAGTGTGGGCCCATTGTTTCCTTTGCCGTACAGAGGAGTTCTTTTCATGTAGTCCACTTGTTGGTGCTGGGCCTAGCCCTTGTCCTGCTGGCGTTCCAGTGGAACATGCTTCGCCTATGCCAATGCCTCGTGTTTTCTTCTAAAAGTTTCAAGGCTTGGGGTTTAAAATTAAGGTTTGTGATCCGTTTTAAGTTGATCTTATACATGGTGAAAGTTACAAAGCTCATTTCACTTTCTGCAGATGAGAAATCCAGTTTTCTTAGCATCATTTGTTAAATGGGCTATCTTTTTTCCCCCCGAGACTATATTTTTGCCTCCTTTGTCAAAAATTAAGTGGGCATTTTTCAGGGCTTTTAAACAGTAGAGCCCACGATGCAGGAACGGAAGTGCTCCACGAGGCTTTTCTGAGAATCCTCCTGCTGTCCTCTTTCATGGCCGAGAGGCTGTTCTGTAAGAGTGCAGCCATCAGTAAGAGACCATCCGTGCCAGGCGCCACCAGAGCCACCACTGGTACTGGGTTTAGTGAAACTTGTTGCTTCTTTCTCCATAAATAGCCTTCCCTCCCGGTCAAGCTTCTCTCCCTGTTGTATCCAACTGTTCTGTCAAACTCTCTGTATTTTCTTTGAATTGGTGGCCCCACTCTTCAGACGCCAGTATATGAGAAGTTTGTGGCCGACATCTGGAAGCTTATGCAGCACTTTCTGTCATCGTCCTGGTGACTGAACAAAATGAGAACAAACTGAGATTCCAGAGTCCTTGGGGATCCATTTCTTCACAGCCCTGCACTCTAGTGGCTCGCCTTCTACCTCATAGTAAAGGGCTGCTGGTGCTTGCAGGTCTCGGCCTGTTTCAAAGGCTTAAGCAGAACAGTAAAGGCGCCCTGAGAGCTAGCTACAGTGGTGGAACCCAGCTGCTTGGGTACTGAGCAGATAAGAGCCCTTGGTCTTCCCACTCTAAAGTTGGGTAACATTAGAACGCTCGAAAGGTATACTATAGCAAGATAGTGTCGCTATCTGAAACAATAGTGTCTTGTCTCAAAGAGGGGAAAAAAGCCAAAACAACCAATTTTTGTCTCCAGCTGACAGGGCATGATCTGTATTTTCCTGATGAGGATTTTATGGTTCTTCCTCTTGGCCACACGCCTACAGTTCAGGGGCCTTAGTTACAAATATAGCTCCTACCTCGAGTTCATGGTTCAACAGTTAATGGTTAATTCCCAGGTAGGAAGAACAAAGCAGGAGGTTGCAAAATTAATACCAGTGACAAATACTGCCAGGTACCAGCCACTGCACTTCGTGCACTGGATTATTGACTCTTGATCCTCACAGCCTTTTAAGATGAGCACTCTCTCCATCTCCCCCAAGGGAAAAGGGAATGCATGTAATGTAGCTATCTGTCACGGTGTCACGTTCTCTGAGATAATCAACTTGCAAGGGAAAAGGTTCATTTTTGTTCAGATATTTTAGTCTGTGGTGACTACTGTGGCTCCACGGTGATTTTATAGCTGGGGAGGGTCACCACCCCACAAGGAACTGTATTAAAAGGTCACAGGTCAGGAAGGTCGAGAAGCTCTAGAATCTGGTCCATTACCCGCCGCGCCATGACAGTCCTCCCGTGGATTTTGCACCTAAGATAGAGTTTCACCTTCTCCCTTAGATGGGAGCATTTAAAACCAGGTTAGAACAGAGAAGGTGCCTGATTAGCTCCAACAACCTAAATCAGGGCTTGTCTCCACAACATGCCTCAGGGACACAGGGAGCCCACATTGTCCTGACCCTGCACTCCTCCCATCTCATCTTAGAAATCTTTCCACACCATATGCTCCCTCACTTCTGTGAAGTTATTGAAACCAGCTATTTGTGGGTAGTTCTAAATCCTTTTTTGTTGTTGTTTGTTTTGTTTTGTTTGGTTTGGTTTTTCGAGACAGGGTTGCTCTGTGTAGCCCTGGCTGTCCTGGAACTCACTCTGTAGACCAGGCTGGCCTTGAACTCAGAAATATGCCTGCCTCTGCCTCCCAAGTGCTGGGATTAAAGGCGAGCGCCACCACCGCCTGGCTGTAGTTCTAAATCCTTACCCGATCTTACTCCCTCCACAGGCTCAGCTACAAGAGAGGAATGACCCTCAGCAACTACTGCTGGACTCCAAGCACGTGTTTCCCGTTCTGTTCCCATATAACCCATCCGCTCTGACCATGGACTCGATCCACATCCCAGCCTGTCTCAATCTGGAGTTTCTCAATGAAGTCTGAGGATGCGTGTTTCCAAGGCGATCGATCGAGGAGGAAGCATGTGCTGTCAGCCGAGAGAATGCTACATCTGTTAAATATGCCCAGCATAGATCAAACCATGGTAGAGACCAGTGGGGAGCACTGAACTAAATAACGGGGTGCACATTTGTTGTCAGTTTTTGTACATGCTGCTCAGAAAACACCCGGAATGTAGACAATTGTTAAAGCTGTGTTTTCAGGTTAAACCAAGACACGTGAGAATGAACAGCCACTGTGTAGCTCCAGTTGCCATATAAAAATGCCAGTTCTACAGAGTGGAAGTGCCTAGCCTTGATCTTTGTATATAACTTGAGAATGTTCAAACTAAGATAATATTAAAAACACATGACGCACAAATTGCCTACGTGGGTCTTTCAAGAAATAATGATACTAATAACTATAAGAATGGCACATATTAATAAACCGAAGGTGTGGGTGATCTTGGCGTAAGATGGTTTAAGAACAAAAGTATGGGCCTACGCCCCAGGAGAATCCTCCAGGGAATTCGAATTCACTGATGCCTGGTAAGGGGCGCTGGTGTGACTGACCTCCAGAACAAGCACGAGGAAGGAACATTGTCTCTAAGCAAACTGCATGACCCAGCCCTCCATAAGCTCGAGCTCTTGCGATAGTCTCAGGTTTGTGGGAGAGTTACACTAAACACAGTGCAAGTCACAGGTGCCAAGGGTGAGAAAGACGGAAAAGTGCAGCCTCTGCTGCTAGTCAGTGCCCCGAGACCAGCAAGCTTCCACTGCTAGTCACTGCCCTGAGACCAGCAAGCTTCCACTGCTAGTCACTGCCCTGAGACCAGCAAGCTTCCACTGCTAGTCACTGCCCTGAGACCAGCAAGCTTCCACTGCTAGTCACTGCCCTGAGACCAGCAAGCTTCCACTGCTAGTCACTGCCCTGAGACCAGCAAGCTTCCACTGCTAGTCACTGCCCTGAGACCAGCAAGCTTCCACTGCTAGTCACTGCCCTGAGACCAGCAAGCTTCTGCTGCTAGTCAGTGCCCTGAGACCAGCAAGCTTCCGCAACAAGCCAATGCCCTGAGACCAGCAAGCTTCCGCAACAAGCATGGAAATGCTAGCTGAGGACGGATAGCTTTTATTTGCAGGTATAAAACCAAACCAGGGTGCTGCCGGTTCCAGGCCCCAGGACCATAAGGGAAACAGAGTCAAGAACCCAATTGTCTGAAGGAGACTGTATGACCATTAGGTCTTAGTCAAAGATTTGTGCTTTTGGTTTTTGTTTTTGTTTTTAAATGGCTTTGAAAGACTATAATAGATTAGTCCAGCTTTCCCTTCTCAAGTTATTTTCAACATTTTTTTTTCAAAGTTTAAAAACCAACGTAGATACTCTGCCATGAAATAAGAGATTTAGAAGAATATTTAGTAATGATGTGACAGGCTTATGTGTGTGTTCCTCAGAAGTTTGTTTTGCCTTTGGGAACTTTTTGGAACTCAAGGACAAAGGCTTGGTTAAACAACCCTATACGGTCTTTCTACCCTTTTCTATTATCCATATTTATTAATTATAATCCATTTTCCTATGACAGTTACAGGTGGTTTACAAACACACCAGAGAGGAGCTTCCTTATATTGGGATTTCTCCATACTTTAGAAGGCTTCCCCGAGTGTTGCCCAGTTTAGAAGGTTCTTGAGAATACGGCACACGCCAAGCCCTAAAATGCTATGCTAGGACAGGTCTACTGTGTCCCCAGTCCTCCTTGACTGCTGTGGCCAGAACAAAGAACAGGGCCTGGCACGAGACCAATCCGGCAACAAATGCACTGTCGCCTGCCATCATCCCTTCTAGGTCCACCGTAAGCAACCCAGCTGCTCTCGGGTGTCTGTCTCCAACGACAGCCCTTGACATCTGCATCTGACCTTTCAACCCCCAAATGCAAATAAAACAGCTGGATCTTTGGTTACCTTTTTAAAGTTATTTATGAATATAATTTTCCTTAGCATGCACTTTAGTGTTCAAAAATGACTCATGTGCGCGGCGGTGGTGGCACATGCCTTTAATCCCAGCACTTGGGAGGCAGAGGCAGGCGGATTTCTAAGTTCGAGGCCAACCTGGTCTACAGAGTGAGTTCCAAGACAGCCAGGGCTACTCAGAGAAACCTGTCTCGAAAAACCAAAAAAAAAAAAACCTCTCCTTAACCCTCAAGATCAACCAGAATCTCCTCTTGCTAAGCATTTTTAAGAAGTGGTGATTTCCCAAATATGACTCTCTGACCTTGCATATACTCTGAAATCACCATCCCTCACAGCACCCGCCAAGGTGGGGTATGACTCTCCTGACACTGGTCCATCACTAGATAAAAGCTTAGTCATTACACAGAGAAAGGGAGTGGGTAATTCGCATGAAGTAACAGCTTCAGTCTCTCCCAGAGGACAGGAGTATCGTGGCGAATTACTGTGGCTGGTGAGCCTCACATCCTGCCGAGTTCACTTCATCCTCAGAGGCTGAAATGGACCTTTTGAGAAAAACTAATCTTTTTTAGCATTTTGTTCTGTGTATGTTCTGTGTCCGCCCCCACACACACCCCTCCCCAGGTCCTCAGGCATGCTAAGAGAGCACTCTGCCCTTGAGCCTCCCTTAGCAATGAGTTCTTTTCCTCTCAGAGCTAATTTTAAACATTTCCCAACTTCATGAAACCAGTACTATATCTTTGAATTTAAATCAATGCAACACAAGTTTGAACTCTTCACAAAGGATTTTTGCTTCTGAGTAATTACAATTCTGTCATGTGCCTTTAGCAGTTGTAATAACTGACTTACCACATAGTTCCCAGAAGAAGTTGTTGTGGGAATGTTTGGTGTAGCACCCTGGGGAGTTCTGATTTATCTCATGCAAACAAGCACATTAAAGACTAATCACATATTCATAAATCTAACATGTGTGCTTTAAGGACTATCGAATAGGCACCAAGCACCTATAGTCACAGGTGAATTTCCACATAAATTAGTTGCCACTGAAGCAAGCAATTCCCCCTGGACCACCCCAGCTGCAGTTAGGGGTGGTTCCTATAGGTCCCCTGAGAGGTTAGATCCAATGGTAGGCTTCCTCCCTCCCATGGAACATGTCATAGGTGCCGCTTCCCCTGATTTTTTCTTGGGACAAAATATTAAGGCCTTTTAACAATGAATGCATTGAGGATGTGGCAACAAATTGGAATCCAATTCTTTTGCATAAACTAAATTCTCCTCGAACACTTGACCACTCTGTGCTGCTCAATGTGACAGCACAGCAACTGTCTTAAGGTTTCAGTGTTACGAAGACACCGTGACCATGTCAACTCTCATAAAGGAAAACATTTAACTGGAGTTGCCTTACAGTTTCAGAGATTTAGTCCGTTATCGTCATGGCAGGGAGCATGTCAGTGTGCAGGCAGACACGGTGCTGGAGAAAGAGCTGAGAGTTCCACACCTCCATCTGCAAGCAGCAGGAGACTGTTACACTGGGCCCAGGTAAAGCATGAGCCCTCAAACCCCGCCTCCACAGTGACACACTTCCTCCAACAAGGCCACACCCCCTCATTAACGGCGTCCCTCCCTATGGGCCAAGGCCACACCCCCTCATTAACGGTGCCCCTCCCTGTAGGCCAAGGCCACACCCCCTCATTAACGGTGCCCCTCCCTGTGGGCCAAGCATTCTAACACCGTCTATGGAGGCTCATACCTATTCATTCTACCACAGAAACTTCCATTTCTCGTCAAAATATTTGCAGTTGATTTCTGAAGTTAACTTGCCCTGAGGCAAATAACCAAGACTTCCTTTTTGACTCATTGATGCCACAATCGCAGAGTTAGAATTACAGGGTGTAGGAAATTAGAGGCCAATGCCAATGACAAGATTGGTTTTTTTCATAACAAACATCAGTGGATAGTAAAAATTGTCTTTCTAAACTAAGATCTAGGATGGAAAGATGGCTCAGGGGGTAAGAAGCGCTTGTCACACAAGCCTGGCAACCAAGGCTCACTCCCCAGAGCCCACGGTGAATGGTCTTTTGGCTTCCACACATGAGCCATGGCACATGTGTCCACACTTACACTATTAACAAAAAAAATCCTAACACAGGGAGTCGACCAATGGAATTAGCCTGCTGTCTGAAGTCATACCGTTAAAGAATCCAGATTTGGATAGAATGTCTTGCAATCAACTGGCATTTCGATGAAGGCTTGCTTCTCAGAGGAGGTTCACAAAATATTCAGGGGTAAATCTAACATTACAGAAGAAATACTACTGAAAAAAAATTTTTTTTCATTTTGGAAAACTCTGTAAACTACAGCTGTGTTGTAGAAAAAAAATCTGAAAAAATTTTTATTTTCATTTTGGACAAGTCTGTAAACTACAGCTGTGTTATAGAAAAAAAATGCTTGTACCAGTTACTGTAATTATTCCACTGTGGGTAAAAATGTGTGGAAATCTATACTTTTGAATAAAGTGGTGTGTCAAATCTGAATGAAATTTAAAATGATGACTTAACTAAAAAGTATTGGCTACAGTTTACATCTCTTTATGATTTCTATGCACGCATGCGTGCGTGCGTGCGCGCATGTGTATCTCTCTAAGTGTATGCTGTCATATGTGGCATGTATGCACTTGTGTAACATGAGGAACCGAGGAGACTAGCGTTCTCAATCACTCTGCCTGTTCTTTGAGGCGGAGTCTCATCCCTGAGCAGGGAGCTCTGTTTTCTCTCTCAGGCTGGAGGACCACAAGGCCCAGTGACTCTGCTAGCTTGGGTCTGCTGTGGCACTTGGCTTCAGGTACTGGAAACTGAACTCTGGTCCTCATGATTTTTGAGCAAGTGCTTTTAAACTAAGCTGTGTCTCCCAGCCTCTTTGTGGCATATGTGTGTGTGTGTGTACACCTGCCCGTGCCCGTTCATGTGGAAGGGCCAGGAGAGGATGGATGCTCCATGTCTTTCTTCTACCACACTCTACCTCATTCCACTGAGACAAGACCTCTCATTGGACTGGAAGCTCACTCTCTGGTCTAGGCAGCAAGCTCTCACTATCCATTCATCTCTGTTCCCCCAATGCCGGGGTTACAGGCACACACCCCTGCGCATCCAGCTTTTTTCTATGTAATATGGATTTGAACTCAGATCCTCCTACATGCTCGATCCAGAGCAACCTCCCCAAGTGCTGGGATTAAAGGCGTGCACCACCACCGCCTGGCTCCCTGTATCATTTTTTATCCCTCCAGGCAGTACACACACACAACTCCCCAGGAGTGCTCCCTCCAGGCAGCACATAACAAAAGCACCTGGGAATTGGTAAATTTTACATCTCCAGCTCTTCTTAAATGTACAAGGACAAAGCAGTCCATGGTGCTGCTCTCAGACATTCATCAGTAGGACCCACTACTAAAATGCAATGTTCACCGTGGGTGAAGGTTCAGCTCACAGGTAGAAGGCACGCCCAGCATGTAGCTCACTCTGGATTCGGTCTCCAGTGTGCCTGTGAAAAGTCTCTGAACCCAGATTCCAACCAAAGGGCATATTCTTTTTCTCTGGTAACCGACAGTACGATACACTCTAAGGAAGCCTTCACCTTTAACCTTTTATATGTCAGGCTGTGTTTTATACACGATACTCTTACCAGCCAATGGCTGAGAAGGAAAAGCAGCTTCAAACCTGGGAACTGGCTAAAGCCCATAGGGTTGGTACTACCAGACTGATACATGAGCTTATAAAATGCCCACAACCGGCTGTGGCTGATGAGACAAAGTAAGGTGACATAAGCTTGAAACGAGTTGACATAAGCTTGTTTAAGCACAGACAAACAGAAACCATAGACATTACTATGAGACTGGCACTCCTTCACCAAGTGTGGCTCTGGCTGAGCTCTCATCTCTTAGAGCTTAGACCTCAGGCACTACATATTGTCCGGCCGGGCGGTGGTGGCGCACGCCTTTAATCCCAGCACTTGGGAGGCAGAGGCAGGTGGATTTCTGAGTTCGAGGCTAGCCTGGTCTACAGAGTGAGTTCCAGGATAGCCAGGGCTACACAGAGAAACCCTGTCTCAAAAAACAAAATAAAACAAAACAAAAAAACCAAACCAAAACAAAACCAAAAAAACCATATTGTCCAATAACATCATAGCAATCTCAGTTTGACTTTCCTGATGTTGGACTAGATTTCTATTTTTTTGTTTTGAGACAAGATTACACTGCGTACCTTGGCTGGCCTAGTACTTACTATGTCTTAATGATCTCACCTCCAGACAGGCACTCCTGCTTCTCTGAACCCTAACCAAACACAAAACCCTACCACCTTCTTGCTAAGATACCAGTTAATTCCCTGAGGTATGTCCTTGGTGCACACTTTCCTCCTGGCACAGGCATTAACTACAAATGTGTTTTCCAACCTGTCTGACTAGTAGACAGCTAAATAATGTTGTCTACGTTCACTGTCATTGCTTTACAGGGTAAACTTGTACTCAAGAATGTATGGAGATTTGCTCTAAGTCATATGGCTATATGACATTTTTATTTATTTATTTATTTTTGTTTTTTAAAATACACACACACACACATGAGTACATTGTAGCTGTCTTCAGACACACCAGAAGAGGGCGTCAGAGTTCATTACGAGTGGTTGTGAGGCACCATGTGGTTGCTGGGATTTGAACTCATGACCTTCTGAAGAGCAGTCGGTGCTCTTACCCACTGAGCCATCTCACCAGCCTGCTATATAACATTTTAAACAGTTTCTTAGAAACTGCAAACAGCTTGCAACCAAATAGAGAAGAAAAGGGCTCTCAAGTCAAGGCCAGGACAATGCCTCACAGCTACCAGAACTCACTAAAACAGGGTAAACTTAAGCAAGTTCTCAAATCAAGGCCTGCCATTTCACGTCTATAGTTTATTCCTTTATCCTTGTTTGGCAACCTGAAATTTCTGGAGAGCAGATATTTGTTGTAAGTAAAAACCACGGCAGCCAAGCCACTATTTGCCATGTAACTGAAATTCTCACCAAACCAGACTGTGTACATGTGCACAGTCTCCCCCTTGCACTGGCCCAGGGTCTTCTTATCTAGTCGGCGCTGACATGAACTTAGCATCTTCTTCACCCCTCTCTCTCAAGTGCCATGACTATAGGCATGCGCCATTCTCTCAGCATCACACCCTCATTCTAAAACAGCTCCCGTGATGCCACCTGCTCTCCTCAGCTGCCACTACTGTAACTTCTTGCAACGCTGAATATTACAAGGAAGATGGGGGAAAGCTGTGTTAACCATGGAAATGTGGCCCAGAAAGTGTGGGAGAAAGGATGGAAGCTGGACCGTTCTGAGACCCAGATAAGCTCTTAAACAGTAGTATTTAGATTTATAACTGACTCATTTCCAGTTTTATATGAACAAATCTTCCCCTCCAATATTAACTACAGAAAGAGATAACACTGTATTCCTGAAAACACTGGAGGCTAACCCTGTTAAGAACGGAAAGGGAAGCCTAGCTCAGAAGTCCCACGTGGAGGCCCCTAAGTTCTATTTTGAAAGGCAGTGTTATAGGTGTATCTACCTAAATAACTACTTAACTACTTTAGAGACTACTTTAACTTCTAGCTTAAAGGAGACTGTGTGTGTGTGTGTGTGTGTGTGTTAATCTCTAGAACAAATGGGAAACAGAACAGAGCATAAGACACTTTTCCATTTTTTTTTTTATGTGTATGAGTACATTGTAGTTGTACAGATGGCCGTAAGCCATCATGTGGCTGCTGGGAATTGAACTCAGGCTCGCTCTGCCCCACTCACTCGCTCCAGTGTAATACACTGTAGCTGTCTTCAGACGCACCAGAAGAGGGCGTCAGATCTCATTACGGATGGTTGTGAGCCACCATGTGGTTGCTGGGATCCAAACTCAGGATCTCCGGGAGAGCAGTCAATGCTCTTACCCGCTGAGCCATCTGGCCAGCCCCCACTTTTCCATTCTTTAGGAACATTTTTGCCATGTTTTCCTTCTTGCTACTGTTTCTATCCATTTTTGCCCTGCATGACTTTAGTTGCAGATACTGAATCTCCACCCTTAAACAGTTCTGTGCATAACTACAAACAAAACAAAAAAACTCCAAAAGTCAGTCTCCAATTAATTTTGGGCTTATGGGGCATTTAGGGGAGAAATCCTACATAAGGGAGTTATGTTCTCCGCGCACAAGAGAGACCACGGCCTCCTTACTGGTGACTCTAAGTTTGGTCATTTGGTTAAGGAAACACCCCAATTCCTTTTCTGAGACTGAAACTTGCACATGCCCGTTTGAGTATGTGTTAACTTTCCACTCTGATTTCATCAGGGACCACTCACATTTATAATTACAGTCAACAGAAAGCACAGAAGTCCTCTTGGTAGTGACTTGGAGTGCAAACGAAATAGAGGACCCCATGTAAGAGCAGAGACATCTATCTGTTCATATAGCTTGAGCTTTGCACAGTGACTGCATGAAAATTCCTGAGAGAACTGTAAATAAACGTGTGTGTGGTGAAGTGTCCACGGGGTGAAGTAAACGTGCAATTTTTAAAATAAGGTTTTAATGAGCGGATGGGACATAGCAAACAGTATTTTCCCCCACACGAACCTTTCCACTTGTCTGCCGATTAAAAAAAAAAAATGGTGGTTAAACCCAAGTGTGGTGTGGTGAAGTACGCCTTTCATCCCAGCATTTAGGCGAATCACGTAATTCCTAGTCTATAGGGCGAGTTCCAGGAAAGCAGGCAACCCTGTTACACAAAGATACAGGAGAGAAAAGATTAGATTTAAAAGGCACGTCCCCACTTCAAGAGAGCTGGCGAAACATTCTCAAAGATGGATTAAGGAGGGTAGACAGTGACTGAAGAGTTAAAAGAATGCCACAGCACTACCCACGCCCTGTTCCCACGCTCAGCCCAGGCCACTTGGCCGCCCTGGGGACCTGAGCTCTTATCTCCCTCTCCCCCAACCCCCTCTCTCTGCTTAGGCCGCCTCCAGCTCGCCTGGCCTCAGTGTCGCAGCACACTTCATCACCTGGTTCCCAGAACTCAGATTGCGCAGTGGTCACGTCATCATTGGCAGGGCTCGCAGCCGGAGGCGTGGGTACCCCTACACCTATCCCCTCCCCCAAGCCTGGCCTCCCCCTCGGTCCCTCTCCCCTCAGCTCCCCGCTCCAGGTCCCCTGACCCCATCACCTGCCACGTTTTCATAATCCTCTCAGGCTCCAAACCAGCAGCGCCGGCTACGAGAGGCCTGATCATATAAGGAAAATACGTCGGGCTCACTCGGGGCTGCCTTGGGGACCCAGGCTCCCTGCTCTACCACATCGACCCTGCACCCGCCGCTGCACCCCTAGCACCTAACAGGCCTCGGCCGAAAGGCTGCGCAGGCGCAAGGGCAGCCTATCCCACCGCCCCGCCGCCAGCCCCGCCCCCTGCCCACAGGCCCCGCCCTCCAGCCGTCGGCCCCGCCTGCTTCCCCGGCTCTTAAGTGGCTGTAACGTGGGGGATGATGCTGGGTTCTTGGCACCAGTCCTGGAGCGAGCGAGCAAGCAGGCGGTGCTTCTAGAAGCCTACGATAGGACAGATGGGGTGTGCGGCCGAGGTCGTTCTCAAATTCCCAGAGGAGGGGCGCGGGGCACACGTGGCACGGAGTGGGGGTAACCTTGGCCTCCCCCCAAGGCGCGGGGGCGAGGATGGGGAAGTAGGGGAAAGGGCAGGGGCGCGGCCTGTCGGGGCGCCGCCCACACTCTTAAGGCTGGGCTAGGGCTGGTGGCCGAGCTTAGCAGAGAGAGCCCCGCGCAATAGCCGAGCTTCGCCATGGCGCTGCTACGAGGTGAGCCCAGCGCCCTGGGTGGGCCCCCGGCCGTGCTTCGGCTTCTGGGCTCTGCGAGCAGGCAGAGGTGTCCGTGCAGGTCATTCCTCTCCCAGGGCCGGGATCGGGGTGGGCATTGTTTGCATTAAGGAGAAACACCTTGGAAGCCACGGGCGACAGCGATTTCTGTGCAGTTTCCAAAGCACAGACTGGAGACCAGGGTTGGCCTGTGTTCCTGACCTTGGAGGTCACTGTCGTGGTCGTGAATTCTTAACTCAGCTCTGCAGGAAGCCAAGGCGGTGCCAGAAACCCGAGGTGGTCAGGAACCCGAGGTGGTCAGGGGCACAGCAGCTGTGCACCGAAGCCAGACGCTTGGTCTCAGCCACACGGGAGGGAGTGCGTGTGCAGGGAGGAAAATATTCCCATGAGGCTGCGGGGAATTTCCACTGGGGTGCCCTGATTCCTCAAAACTATCCGTAGTAGTGTATTTGAAACTGCCTTGCTCCCTTTTCTCTTCCATTTCTCTGCTTTGAGCGACTGCAGGCAAGTGCAGGCTCTCGGTTTACACAGGAAGTGGAATTTTAGCTAGAAGACGCGAGTATCTGTTGACATGAGGTTGAAAAAACATAAATCGAACCTCAGAGACCGGAGGTTTCTCTAAGAACCGTTTTGGTGGTGCAAAGACCAAGTGGACGTTGTGCGGGAGTTTTCTCAGAAACTGGGGGAAAGACAATCTAAGTATTCAGACGGATAGGGCACGGTCTGTTCTCTAGCTTGATTTCCTTTCGGCCCTGCTGCTGCCTTTAAAATAATGGACCACTGCCCAGAACTTTGACAGTAAGGTCTAGACAGACTGACCGTGGTGGGTAAATATAAAAGAAATGTCAGATGACAAGAAGTTCGGTCTTGTGAAACTTCTTTACGATGGATGATACCTTTTGGGGGTGGAGAGGACTAAGGAAGAACAGATTTAGAGCATTGAGGAGCATTCGTTTTAGGTAACGAATGACGTTTTTGTGAGCCATCTCTCCAGCCCTTTAGGTAAGGTTTTTGATACCTATCAAGTAAAGTGCCAGTCAGTCACTGGGTAGGAAGGTTCAGGACCCCTCAGACAAGCCACCAGGGGGTGCTGAACTCAATGTGGAAACAAACGGATGACTAGCAATTTTCCTAGCCCTTGGTAATTGCTTCCACAAAAGGAGCACTTTTGTAGCAAAGTTCACTTGGAAGTCGGTAGCCTTCATGTTCACGTTCTCCCACGGAGGGGTGTCCTGTGCGTCTGTCCACAGCACAACCCCGCCAAGATCTCAGAAAATCCGACTCCCTCTTTTTTTTTTTTTTTTTTTTTTTTTTTTTTTTTTTTTTTTGGATCGATGTCCCTTTCCTGCCTTAAGAGGTTTTTGTTTGTTGCTTTTGTTTGTTTGTTTAAAAAGTTCTTAGCATCTGAATTCGCAGAAGATTTTAGGTTTTAATTTGATAAAGACCTTTAAACATCTGCATATTTGGATACTGTTGAAATGATTTATCAAAGAACCCTGTAAGGTCTCTTCTTTGCATCTGCACACCCCACAGTATTTTAAAAAGTAGTTGAACTGATTGAGTTAGCCTGGACCTTTCTAGTCTGGGATCATCAGGTAAGGAGTGAGTTATACAGGTGAATGGGAAGTTTGTGGGTTTGTTTTTCTTTTCCAAAATTTTTTTTTTACTGATACCACTTATTTCCCTGCTAATATTTCATGATTATTCTTTTGGATTGTGGCAAATGAAAAGAACTTCTGAAGAGACATGAAATTGGCCTCCACTGTTTCTTCAAAGGTCATCTGTGATCAGGCCACAGATCTTTCGAGTACCTAAGAGGCCTTTTTTTGTTTCTTGTTTTTTTTTTTTTCTGGATGTTTAAAATTTCCTTGTTGTGGGGCGTGGACTGCTCTTACAGAGAACCTGACTTTAGGCCCCCAGTGTCCTGATGAGATGGTTCACAACAGCCTGTAACTCTAGCTCCTCCAACTTCCAGTCTGGCTTCTGAGGGCACTGCACCATAACTGCTATGGGTCCTGAAGATTCTACAAGTGCTTTTCCCCACTCATTCTTATCTTAATAGCCTTTGTTTGTTTGTTTAACAGTTTGGGGTTTACAAACTGGCGACCCCCCCCAACCTAAAATTATTTCGTTGCTATTTAATACCTGCAATTTTGCTGCTGTTATGACTTGCAGTGTAAGTATCTGATAAACGGGATAGCTGATATGTAACTCTAAAGGGGTCGTGACCCACAGGTTGAGAACCACCTGCTTACAGCTGTCTCTTCAACAGTTCGCTCTCTGTGCTTCCTGCCTTTTATCTCCACCACAATAGCCTCTTATCCTTCTAGAACCTTAAACCAAAACAAACTCTCCCACAAGGTGCCTAGGTCTTGGTGTTTTGTTTTGTCTTGTTTTTGAGTCAGGGTTTCTCTGTATAGCCCTGGCTGTCCTGGAACTCACTCTGTAGACCAGGCTGGCCTCGAACTCAGAAATCCACCTGCCTCTGCCTCCCAAGGGCTGGGTAGGTCTTGGTATTTTATCATAACATCAGAAAAGTAGCTAATACACACGCCCTTGAAGAAAATGGACTCCCTTCTACAGACACCATCAGCTGCCAATAGCTTCTCTCCTCCAGGGAGGGAGCCCATGAGCCCTGCCCTCCTTCACACTAGAATGTTGCCTGGCTTGTTTATATGGAAGGCACTCTTAGCTACTGTGAGTTCCTGAAGTCAGTGGTTCAATCTTATCCAGAAGGCTTCTCTCCGGTCCTCCCTGACCCCCGGCTCTCCAGCCTTTCAGTCAAGCCTTCCACAGTAGTCCCTGAGCCTTGGGGGAGGGCTAGATATGTGTTTTATGGCCGAGCACTCCACTGGCACATTCTCTGCACTTGAGCCAGGTTTGAATTTCTGCATTAACCACTATCGACTGCACAAAGAAACTTCTCTGAAGAGGGCTGAGTGCTACACTCACGTGTGGGCATAGAGATAGGAATTTAGAGGACAGCTGGATACTGTGTCTATTTAGCAAATAGTAGGTTCAGACTTATAGTACCACGCATGTACTTCCCCTACAGAGTAGGTCTTAAATTCAATAGAAAGCAGTTACAGTTTCCCGAAACACTTTTTTGTTATTTTGTACTGATGGGCTCGTCTTATGGGTCCCAGGAGTTGGACTCAGGCAGGCAGCCTTGGCAACAATCACCCTTACCCACTAAACCGTCTCACTGGCTCTCATTTTTCATTGTACTTTGGATGCAGCAGATGAGACAGTGTGGAGACTGGGTTCAGATTTCTCCTTTAAAGAATACTGACCATTCTCCAATCCTGGAGGTTGACTCTGGTGTTTCCACGAAAGCCGCTGCTTTGTCTGAACTCAGACTGCAAACTGTCCTTCCCTGTAAGAAGGAGCCAGTATTAACTGATAATTAATATCCAGAGCCGATTAACTTTACTATAACTGTTTCAGTCTGGTTTTACTCCTGCTTTGAAAAACCCTTAGTGCAAGGGAATGTGGAGGAATATATTTGGCCCCAGGTAGAAATGGGAGGAGAGGCTCTTGGTCCTGTGTAGGGGAATGCCAGGGTGAGGAGTGGGTGGGTGGGTGGGTGGGTGAGTGGGGGAACACCCCCATAGGAGCAGGGGAAAGGGGCAAAGGATAGGGGGGTTCTGGGGCTGGGGACCAGGAAAGGGGATAACATTTGAAATGTAAAGAAAATATCCAAATAAAAATTAATTTAAAAAAAAATCTCTGGCGGTGGTGGCGCACGCCTATAATCCCAGCACTTGGGAGGCCCAGGCAGGTAGATGTATTTCTGAGTTCAAGGCCAGCCTGGTCTACAGAGTGAGTTCCAGGACAGCCAGGGCTACACAGAGAAACCCTGTCTCAGAAAAACCAAAAAAAAACAAAAAACAAAAATCTACTCAGTTCTTTGCATACCCATCATTCAGGCACTTCCAAAGGCCGTGATAGTTTGGAAGCAGTTTGTTCTGGTGCCTTTCTGAAACTTTATGAATCACCTACAGTTCTTTGTTGTTATCTGGGAGGGGGCTGGTCAGATGGGAGCATACTAAAGCCAAAGTCAGAGTTAGAGCGGATGAAACTAGGACGACAGCATTAGGGGGCAATAAACACTGATTCAGAGGCAGGGAGAGAAGCTGATGAGACGGCTCAGCTGATAAAGGTGTTTGCAGTACAAACATGGCACCCGGCAGGCCTAGAGGTGTGTGCTTGTAATCTCAGTGCTGGGGAAGAGAGGACAGGTGGGCTCACCGGGCTCACCGGCCAGCCAGCCTCGCTGAGCCAGCAGGGTAAAGTGAAAGAGACTGTCTTTAAAAGGTGGACATCACCTTCAAACAATACTTGGGGTTGACCTCTGATCTCTACACACAAGAACACCGACAAAACACACAAGTGCACACAAAAAATATGAATAATAAAAAATAGTCAGAAACTGTGTATGAAGGAGTCTTACAGGGCATTCACAATCACTCAGGAGGCTGTGGTGCCTCTAGATAGCCCAGTTAACAGAACAAACCACTTCTAATACACCAATAACATCCATCGTCCTCTGTAAGCTCCCGGAGGCTGTATCTGTAAGAGCTGCTGTAGATCTGTCTCATAGCAAAGCTACACATAATGCCCTGCACGCTGTTAGACTGCATGCTTCTCAAAGTAGGTAACGATTTTTATGCTAAATCCAGTCTGTTTTGTGTAGGAGGTCACACACATAAATTATTGGTCTTAGGCAACAATAGTGGTACAATGTCTGGATATTCTTAATTATAGGTCAAGATTTTAATAACAACTCGTTTAACTCCTTTCTTGCCTCCTGTCCTTCATTGCCGGTGATGATGGGAGACATACACATGCACACACACAATCTCACTGTAGTCCAAGGTACTCAGTCCCTCCTGTTTCCGCCTGCCTTTCCCAGGCCTGGAATTACAGGCCCACACTGCGATGCTTTGTCCTACGCGGTACCAGCCCCTCTGTGTTTGTTAGCAATACACTTCCATCTCATAGTTTGTGGGAAAATTAGGCGTTGTCCAGGAAGTGATCAAATTTCTTATACGTGGTAGGTATCTTATGACCCTGAACTGTACTTTTTTTGCTATCATTGTCTTTTACTGTGCAGTAATTTGGTTTCTGTTTACACACAAAACTCAACTGCAGTTGGCTAGTCTAAGAAAGAAGCTGTCCAAACTTTATGAATCTTTCCCCAGGTAAACATGCTTGTCAGGGAACACATTTTAGTTAGTACAAGGTAACAGCTCCGACCGCTCTCTCGGTTTCACGCTGTATAACTCTAGTACTCTCCACTCAGCGGAGCTTTGGGATCTGTACAATCACAAGGTTTGTTTGTGACAGTGGGAAGGAATGATTACTTAATTTGTGTGCATAAAAACACAAGTTTAGCTGGCAGCCACCTGCAAATTTATATTCTTGTGTTAATAAATACACAATTATCCTGTATCCGTTATAGCTAGATGAAATGCAGAGTATGAAGAAAGCAAAAGGAGTTAACACCCCATGAAGTATTGCAGAGATTTCAATTTATTTACTTACTTATTGTACCGAGGCTTGAACACAGGGCCTCACATGCGTTAGGCAAGCACTCTGCCACTGAGCTACCACCTTGACCCCAGCAAGGACACTTTCTGTTTACCTGGGGAAAGAATCGCAAAGCCTGGACAGTTTCTTAGATTGGCCGGCCGCAGGTGGATATTGTGTGTAACTGGGAACCAAATCTGCCCATTTTTATTATGCGCACGATAGTGATAGCAAAAATAACAGTTCTGGGTTTCAGTTACTTATCATTTGAGCCACCCTGTGACTCCAGAAGCAGCGGCATATGTAAAGTCATGTAGCACACCGTATATTCTAGAAGTCACATATCTGTCTCTCTTAAGGTGCATTTGGATAGAACTAGGGTTGATGGTTGGTCCAAATCAGCTTAGTATGGAGAATAGGCATACATTTTATTATGTGTCTGCAGGCCTACTGCGCTACATGGTGTAGTATCCCTTCTTATTGAAAGTTCCTTAGCAAAAGTTAGAGACATTTGACATCAACATCCCATCCAGAAGGAGTTCTTATGAGGTGGGTCGTGAGCCTCCAACAACCTTCAGGGACTTTCTAGGGAACGTGCCCTCTAGTTCCGAAATTATTTGGATCTGCACACAGAAAAGGCATGATGTTATTAGCATGGTAAACAGAGTAAGAATGTTGTGGAAGGGGAACAGATTTACAATGTAACTCTTGGACTCCGCACTAGGATATTCTGTCTGCGTGTGTGACTGGGTCTAGGCATTACTGAATGACAAAGGTCCTTCAGTTACCCAGCTGGAACTTGCCCTTTACCTTGCAGTTTTATGGAAGAGAGAACTTAAAACATATTAGGGGTACTTGTTAACTTGTGACTGCTTGCAATTCTTTCCTCCTCGACACATTAGGTGTGTTTATCGTCGCTGCGAAGCGAACGCCCTTTGGTGCTTATGGGGGACTTCTCAAGGACTTCTCAGCTACTGACTTAACTGAAATTGCTGCCAGGGCTGCCCTGGCTGCTGGCAAAGTTCCACCTGAAACTGTCGATAGTGTCATCGTGGGCAATGTCATGCAGGTTAGTGGGGAGTGTGGGGTTCATGCTTATTGCTTTCTGTGATCATTTTCTGAAAATAGTTCCCTTACTGGGTCATCATGATGAGTACAGTAATAGGTGCCGGTATTTGAAATGTGTGACCTTGTGACTCTGACTCTAAGAGTAAAGGCAATAAACTCAGAGCAACATGTGTTCTGTCCAACTTGGAATGCATTTCAACACTTCTTTTTTATTTTATTTCTTATTTTGTGTGTGTTTGTTTTCCTGCCTGCCTGCCTGTCTGTCTGTCTGTCTGTCTGTGTACGACATGTGCATCTTGTGGCCCTGGAGGTCAGGAGAGGGCATCACGTTCCTGCGAACTGGAGTTAGACACAGTTAGGAAGCCAAACCCAGGTCCTCTGTAAGAGCAGAGCAGCAAGCGCTCTCAAAGTCTTGGGCATCTTCCTGGCCCCACTTCAACACTTCTTAAAAAGCAGACCTACTAGACTCTGGAGAAATAAGTCTCTATGTGTTGCTTAAGGAGGTATGCCTGTCAGCGTCCTGTCCCTGAAGGAAAAATGCCTGAGATGTCAGCCTTGGAGGAGGACTGTTTTGATTTCCAGTTTCAGTGCTTTCTATCCATAGGCACTTGCCTCTCTTGTTTGCAGCTGGGCCCACAAAACACATCTGAGAGGAGGGCATCCTGGAGAAGGCCTGCTTCACCTTGGTACCAGGAAGCAAAGAGAGCTGGAGGGCCAGGGCTCTACTCTACTCTCTAAAGACATGGTCCCCAGTGACTAATTTTTTTCTCCCTGGGGCCTATAGAATTGATCTCCGACAAGATCACACCAGCTCTAACACTCTGACAAGATCACACCAGCTCTAACACTCCGACAAGGCCACCCCTTATAATTGTGCTACTTCATTTTCATTTAATCCACCATAGTAAAAATTGTTTAGCTGTTACTATAAGGCATCCAAAGTAGATCAAAGACATTATAATTTAACACAACAGATGCTTTGGGTGGGGGGGAACCTACTTGTGAGCCTATGTATAACATTCTGTGTATTTTTTTTTTTTTTTTGATTTTTCGAGGTTCTCTGTATAGCCCTGGCTGTCTCTCTGTAGACCAGGCTGGCCTGGAACTCAGAAATCCACCTGCCTCTGCCTCCCACATGCTGGGATTAAAGGCGTGCGCCACCACGCCCCATTCTGTGTATTTCTAAGACGCTCTAACCATCTAGACAAAATACCTGAGCAAAGCAATTGAGAGTTGGAAGGACTTCTTTTATTCTTTCTTTGTTCTTTCTTCCTTCCTTTTTTAAAATTTGTTTTATTGACAGAATCTCTCTAACATAGCCCTAGTTATCCTGGAACTCGCTATGTAGAAGGGGCTGTCTTCAAACTCACAGAGATCTGCCTCTTCTGCTGGGACTGAAAGCATGGACCATCATGCCCGGCTGTGGAGGGATTTCTTTTGGATCTTAGTTTCAAGAGTTGCAGTCTATACTAAGTTGACGCCATTGCTTTCTGCTTTCAAGACTATGGCTTCAGGAGGAGGCAGAGGAAGCTGCTCATCTGATGGGAGCTAGGAAGTGAAAGAAGGAGAGGAAGTGGAAAAGTAACCTACTTCCTCCAGCCAGACCCCCCCTATTCTCAGATTTCCACTCTGAGAATAGCTTTTGGCTCACAAGCCTTACAGAGGCATGTCATGTTAAACCGTACCAGATTCCGGTGATATGAGCTCTGCCAAATCAAAGTGGTGGACATAGAAAGGTGTGAGGCTGGGACTAAACCTCTCTTCTGTCTGCCATCATTATGTATCTTTAGATGCAGAAAAAGTGCTGTCATTTTATATCTTCAATTTTGCCTGCTGAGTCTAAACTATTGTATAACTGTGGTGGTTTGAATAGGAGTGGCTCCCTTAGACTCGTGTGTTTGAATGCTTGGCTCACAAGGAGCGGCCCTCTTAGGGGTGTACCCTCTTAGAGGTGTGCACTCTTAGGGGCGTGCCCTCTTAGGGGCGTGCCCTCTTAGGGGCGTGCCCTCTTAGGGGCGTGCCCTCTTAGGGGTGTGCACTCTTAGGGGTGTGCACTCTTAGGGGTGTGCCCTCTTAGGGGTGTGCCCTTGGAGTAAGAGGCTTTGTTGGAGGAAGTGTGTCATGAGGGTAGGCTTTGAGGTCAGATGTTCAAACCATGCCCAGCAGGGCTTTCTCTTCCTGCTGCCTGCTGATGCGCATGCAAAGCTCTCAGTTGCCTCTCTAGCACTGGCTCTGCCTGCCTGTCACCGTGCTTCCGTCCATGACACCTATGGACTAAGCCTCTGAACTGTAAGCCAGCCCCCATGAAATGTTTTCCTTTGTAAGAGTTGCTGTGGTCATGATGTCTCTTCACAGCAATAAAGCCCTAACTAAGATAATAATTAATCCTTAATGTTAGGCCATCTTCCTTTCTGTTTTGGAGGTGGGGCAGGAGGAGATTTTGCTGCTGACCAAGAAGATGCTGGAGCAGACAAAGTAGGAATAGGCTACATTTCGTTTGGGGTTTTCCTAGAATTTATTTTAGGGAGATTTATTCCTTCTAAAACTCTATTGTTGTCCCCGCAGTGTTGGTGGAATCTCTGCATGTTCCTAGAAAGTCACAGTAAACAGTATCAGCTTCATTGATAAATAGTGTCAGTTCCGTTAATAAAGAGCATCAGTAATAAATCAGTGATAAATAGTATCAGCTTCGTGATTCATAGTACCAGTGATAAATAGTATCAGTTTTGTTGTGTTTGAACTTCTGTTCCTAAAGTCAGTATTTCAGTACTAGATAATCAGTACTAGATAACTCAGTACTAGTACTAGACAACTCAGTACTAGTACTAGACAACTCAGTACTAGTACTAGATAACTCAGTACTAGGGCAGGAACTCAGGACTCCTGTGTGCTGAGCAGGTGCTCCACTACTGAGCTGGAGCCCTTCTCACTTTTTATATTGAGACAAGATCTCACTAAGTTACCCAAGCTGGCCCTACATTTACTGTGTAGCCCAGCCTAGCCTTGCACTTGCAACCCTCCTGCCTCAACCTCCTGAGTAACCTCCTGAGTACAGGCGTGCACCACCAAGCCCAACTCTTTCCTATTGTTTGTAACTAACTGAGTTTGTCAAGACAGTCAAGCACAATCACACTCAGAATGCCAGTTTTCAAACATTTTGTTTGTGTCTCCCTCTTCTAATAAGCCTTTTCTACTGTCCTAAGTGTCTCAGGGCTAAAACTGACTTCAGAGTCATTCTGTAAGCACCCACTGAGAAGATAGAACAAAAAGGGAAATACGTCTCGGGAAAACAGTAGCCAGAGTAGGTGTCTGGCATGTGTGCATCGTGCAGGAGAGCCACACTAGAACACACAGAGGTAGGAATATATTAAGGCATTTGTTAAGGCCTGAAGAATTAGTCTCCATGCAGTCAGACTCAATCTAACTATTTGAATACTCAAAATTACTCTGGCCCTGCCTCTACAAAAGACATGCCAAATCCTTTGCAGATGACTCTTCCCACCTGAAGACCACAGGTGTGGCCACACCAAAGCCCGTGCTGCCTGGGAACTGTAGTGTGCACACTCCAGCCCAGGGTTCCTCCTAGTGTCTCAAATTATTTACCTATTTACCAGTAATGAACTAGTTTACTTGAATGTCTATGTGTACAATGTATGTGCACATGTGTCTGTGCACATGCGTGGGTATAGGGTATACACGTGTATGTGCACACGTGTACTCATGCAGGGCCAGAAGTATATATTTTTTCTTTTGTAAAAATTCCTCATTTAGGATCTGGAGAGATGGCTCAGTGGGTAAAGGGCCTGCCAGAGTTTGGATCCCCCAGAACTTATGGGAATGCTAGGGGACTGTGGTGGCCTGTTCAGTTCTTGGGAAACAAAAGCAGGGTCCCCTGAGCAAACTGGCTATGTAGAGCAGCCAAAACAGTGAACTCTGAGGAAATAGATGCTACCACAGGAGCTAAGGTGGGCATTGATTGCAAAAGATACCCTTGGCACATACACATGTGTACCCAGACATGCAAATACACACACACTTATACATATTCAAATAAGCTAGTTCATGATTGGTAAATAGGTAAATACACACAATAAGATATTTTAAGAGAACTACAAAAGAATACCCATTGACTAAAATCTGTTCAATGCCATTGGTTTGGGAATGCTAGGGGACTGTGGTCAGCATAAACGATGAAACAGTCACCACATTGGCTGGTGCTCTTCCGATTTCCTTACCCTTCCACCCAACATTCTAAACTACTAACCCATAAGTGTGCAAAAATTGTTAAATTTAATTTGGAAAAAATTCAAACTTCTGCAAACGAGTAGTGTGGTGAACGCCATAAAAATGTTACTGCTGTAGACCAGTTCTTCATGGTTTATTGAATTTATTTGATCCTTTCTGGTAGTAAAAGGTATTATATACTACCCATGTGTGTGTCTTGTGTATGAGTAAATACATTTGTGTGTGTGCTCACGAGTGCATGCATGCGTATTTGCCCAAAACAACAGGTCATCATCCCTCCACATTATTTTGAGTCAGGGTCTCATTGTGTCTGGAGCTCTCTGGCTAGACTGGTTGCAAAAACAGCATTTCCACATCTCTTTTGATTGTTGTTACTGCCTTTCTTATGAAGTGAATTCTTTTTCCTGTCCAGAGCTCTTCAGATGCGGCGTACCTGGCAAGGCATGTGGGTTTGCGAGTGGGAATCCCAACAGAGACTGGGGCCCTCACCCTCAACAGGCTCTGTGGCTCTGGTTTCCAGTCCATCGTGAGCGGATGTCAGGTATGGGCAGCCTCCTTACGTACCACTCTGAACGTGCTGATAGTTATTTAAAGAACTGCTCTCCCTCTATAGGGCATTGCAGCTTTTGATCTCTCAGTAGCTCCAAGAAATGAGCACAGACATAGTGTAATGGGTCTGCTGTTTTCACATTGCTCTCTGTGACAACATACTTTAAATAGGTGTTCCTACTCTCCCAGAATTAACTTTAAACGCAGTGCCAGCCTCTTAGAAGCTCATTGCTTTTGTCTTTTCTGAGAGGCGGAAAGAAAGAGCTGGAAAAATGAAATAGATCTCTTTATGAGTCTCCTAGTTCACCAGTTCCATCAATAAGACTTCCTTCCCCCAATTTTCATGACTTTTAAATCGATGTGCCCTTTATTATGTGTTTAATCCAGAGATTAGTATCTCTGTGGGTTTTCCAAATTAGTATTGAACTAAGAATTCCTGTCCTTAGAGCTGGGTGTGGCTTGCACCTATGAGCTCAGAGCTGGGTGCGGCTTGCACCTATGAGCTCAGAGCT
>NW_022196895.1:70610384-70628864 GCF_008632895.1 Mastomys coucha
TCAGAGCTGGGTGTGGCTTGCACCTATGAGCTCAGAGCTGGGTGCGGCTTGCACCTATGAGCTCAGAGTTTAGGAGGCTGAGGCGAAGGCTTGCCACACCTCCCCAGCCAAGATGAACTGCAGAATGAGACCCTGTCTAAGAACAGACAAAATAGGTAAGGTACGTTACTCTGGCACACAAAATTGAGATCTGTCCACTTTACCCACTGGTGTCTTTAAATAGATTCTTTAACATCAGCTTTTCAACAACATTAAACATTTCTTTTTAGATTACTATAAATTAAAGACACCGTATTTGTTTAAATCACCACTAATTCGTAAAGCCTTTGTGTATCTCAACTCATACTCTGGATCCGGTAGAAGGAATTTTGTGTCTGTTTTCAACAGGAAATCTGTTCGAAAGACGCCGAGGTCGTCTTGTGTGGAGGAACAGAAAGCATGAGCCAGTCCCCCTACTGCGTCAGAAATGTGCGCTTTGGAACCAAGCTTGGATTAGATCTCAAGGTTTGGACCATTAACTTTCTTAAATAATATATTTATATAAATAATTTTCTATTTATATAAATTTGCCTATTTATACAAATAATTTTTAAAACGTAACTTTTTAAAGGAGAAAAGAGTAATTTTGAACCCAGCTTTATTCATAGAGTAGCACCATTACTTGTATGGTTTAAAATTTACAGGCTGTGGCAAAACTCACTAGTTTTAGTGTTTGGATCCACACACAGGATTATCCTTCACATGTCAAAGAGGCCGTAGGGAACGTGGAGGAAGAAGAGAAGTAGGTTCGTGAGTGATCCTAGTGACTAGACTTTTGCTGTGGACTACGGGAGCTCAGCTTCTGGGTGTGTGTTGACTAGGTTTCGTCATCCCAGGAAGTGCTGAGCCTGCATACGTCTGTTTGATCAGACGGTCATCCACCTCTGAGAGCCGGCCATAGGAATATCAGCTGTGATGCAGAGGGACAATGCCTTGCCCTGCTCACAGGGAAGGGCTAATGCCCTCCTGTGTCTGTCTGCATTGTCCAGAGGCTGGGGAGCCAGCTCTGTGAGTGAGATCGTCTGCTGTGCAAGCTTGAGGACCTGAGGCCAAGTCCCCAGCACCCACACAAACAGCTGGGCGTGGCTGCACAAGTCTTTAACCCTGCTATTGGGGAATGGAGGCAGACAGATCCCGGGAATATTCTGGCAAGCCAACCCAGCTAAAACAGAAAGCTTCTACTTGAGGGAGAGACCCATCCTAAAGGCATAGAGTAGAAGGCTGTAGAGAAAGCCGCCTGAAGTCCTCTTCTGGCCTCTGTGTGTACACACACACCCTCACACTCATATATATACACAACACACATACCACACACACACAGGCACACACTAAAAATATAGTAAATGAATACTTTTTTTTTAGTACAAAGAGAACTTTGTAATAGTGATAACTGACTTTCAGTCTTCACCCACTTTCTCACCTGGTCTTTTGGAAACTAAGAAAATGAGCCTTAGGGAGCCCGAGTGTTTCAGACACTGCCTAAACTTAAAAACTCTCTGCTGAGACAGCGAGCGACTCGGGAATTATGGGCAGCATCAAGGAGACCATCACTCCCAGATGGTATGGTGATGCCTGTCAATCTTTTCTGCTCGTCGGTGCTTCTGTCTCTGGTATTCTCTGTCTAGCAATGACAAATAGAGCCAACTGCAACTGTCACTGAAGGGCGGGACTGGAAAAGCTGGGCACCTGCTCTTACCTCCAGACCACGGGACGGTTGGCTTAGTGAAGCTGTAGAAACACCCTATCTAAATGCCCGGTGTTGGGCTCCTCAGCAAAGGAGTCACTTGCGGTTGTGGAGTAAACTCCTGCACTCTCCTCTTGTATCCCTCCAGTTCTGTATGTAGAGTTCTGCATGTAGAGTGGCATAAAAACACACACTTGATTTGTGAGACGTTCGATATTTTTTAAATATTAGATTTTCTCAGGGTCCCAGAATCAAATATGATTAGAAGTAATCAATGCGGTTGTTATATAAATCTAAGGAAGTTATGACATGTTCCTCCCAAAGACAATGCGTTAACACACCGCTGCCTGATGTCCTTACAGCTGGAAGACACTTTGTGGGCAGGACTAACGGATCAACATGTTAAGCTGCCCATGGGAATGACCGCAGAGAACCTTGCTGTGAAACACAACATAAGCAGAGAAGACTGTGACAGATACGCCTTGCAGTCTCAGCAGAGGTGGAAAGCTGGTGGGTGCAGAGAGAGGGGCGTGGGGGTGGGGGTGGGGTCCTCCCGAGGGGTCCGGTGGTCATACAGTAATGTGTTTTGAAAACTCATGGTCTCAGAGTTACCTGTTACTGAGAATTTCATGTGGAATTTCTCTTCTGAAATAAGTTAGTGACACTTTGAACAGGAGTCTTGAGAGCTGAAGGGGACGGGTTAGGAGTTAAGAGCCCTGGCTGCTCTTGCAGAGAACTCACCTTTGGTTCCCAGCACCCACGCAGTGGCTCACTGCTGCATGGAACTCCACTTCCGGAGGATTCAGTCCCGCTCCTGGCCTCTAAGAGTACAGCATCCATGTGTTGCACATCCATACAGGGAAAACATATTCACACAAAATTAAAAAAAAAATAGATAAATCTTTTTTTTTCTTTTTCTATTTTGGTTTTTTTCGAGACAGGGTTTCTCTGTATAGCTCTGGCTGTCCTGGAACTCACTCTGTAGACCAGGCTGGCCTCCAACTCAGAAATCTGCCTGCCTCTGCCTCCCAAGTGCTGGGATTAAAGGCGTGTACCACCACCACCCGGCTAGATAAATCTTTTTAAGTGGTATTTGGGGCTGCTGAGGAGTACTTAGCAATTAAGAGTGCTTACTGCCCTTGTAGAGGACCCAGGTTTGGTTCCCAGCACTCATAGCCTCACTGCCTGTAACTCGGCTTCCCATGGATCTGATGCCCTTTGGCTTCCATGGGTACATGTAGTACATGTGGGCATTTCGTGCCTAGAAACTGACATAGGCACACACACTAAGTAATAATAACTAAATCTAATGAAAGAAAAAGTGGGATGTCACTTGGCCCAATGTGAACGTGGGGATTTTGCCCTGTTTCCCGTAGAACATGATCAGGCATTTGATTCACGCCCCCCTGAGTACAGCAATGGGGGGCAGGGTTCGGGGGTGGGGGAAGTAGGGGTGATGTTTTGTTTGGTTTGCAGACTGTAAAGTCATATCAAAAATAAAGTAGCCAAGCATATTAATGCATGCCTTATATCCCAGCACTCAGAAGGCAGAGGCAGTCAGAACTCTGCGACTTCCAGGCCAGCCTTGATTTCATAGCAATTTCTAGACAATCCAAGGACTCCAGAGTAAGACCCTGTCTCAAGGAAAGAAAAAAAAAAATTGGTATTTTTTTCTAACTTACCTTATTGCAGAAACAATACAGTCCATTCTAGCACGAAGTAGATAACTGGCCTTTCCCCTGATCCATATCCTAATGGTACGGAGAGGGGATCGGCTGCTGAGCGGAGGCCGGTCAGGCATCTTCTAAGGTCTCCTTCTCCCATTCTTCATTGTAACTGACTAGGGGTTAATTACTCCAAGATCCTCACACTGCAGCCCCATGATACACACTTTCCTCCCAAATGATCAGCAGGGCAGCTGTCGACTTATCAGTAACAGCTTGAAGGGATCTGTTAGTCCTCTGAAAACCAACCTGATTGAACTACTTTTATTGTAATCCAATGGGTTGGGGATGTTTTTGATGTGAAGATGAAGTCGGTCCATCCCCAGAGGAGTAAGTAGGATGGAGCTGCTGTCGTCCAACTCATCCGAGTTTCCCTTATTTCTAAGGCGCTTCTGGTTCAGAGGGCACCAAGTCATCTCTGGGATTTCTAATTCTGTCAGTTATTCAGAGAACACCTATGAAATAGAGATAAATAAAAGTTATCCTTCCTGTTTCTCAAATAGGAATGATCAAACTAAATAAGGGCAGATAAGGAAAGGTTTTTTAGTTTTTGGTTTTCTAACTAAGTGATCTCAGAGCCCAGGTGGAGGGCTGGCAAGTGGCTCAGGATGTTGCTACGCGTGCACAATGAGCTGAGTTTGAATCAGTCCAGCATCCATGTAAAAACTGAGCATGGTCTCCCTCCAGCATTGGGAAGAAGCGACAGATGGATGCTAGGAGCTAGCTAGCTAGCCAACATAAGCAGAACATTAAGTAAGCTAATGTTTAGTGAGAGCCCCTCTCTTACGGGAACAAGGCAGAGAAGAGAACAGAATACCTCAGGTCCCTGCAAACATGCGTGCATACATATGCATATAATACATACACCTATAACACACACAAATACACACACACACACACACACACACACACAAAGGTAGTATGTTTTCCTGACCAACTGTGTTGCTTAAGTTCTAGATGACTGCAGTCCATTCTAATCCATGGAGGTCCAAGGTAGGTGGGATGTCTTACATCTAATCATATAAGTTACAGCTCTTATCATCTCTCCAGGTTGTCACTGTTTCAGCCACAACATTAAGTTAAGCATTGGTTGGCATAGGCAACTTGGTGATGGTTTACTTACTTACCTTTTCACCAAAAAAAAAGAAAAAAAAAGTTAAATGCATTTAGTGCTATCACATCCATAAGACAGCTGTCAGTCTAGCATCTCATAAGAGAAACATTTAATAATAATAATAATAACAATAACAACAACAATAATAAAGTCAAGGTAGGAGTGTAGCATATGGCTCAGTGGTTAAAATGCTTGCTGTGCAAGTGTGAGAACCTGAGTTCAAATCCCAAGAACCCACATAAGCTGGGTGTGGCAGAGCCATCTATAGTCCTCATGTTCCCAATGAAAGATGGGAGGCAGAGAAGGAGAATCCCCAAAAGCTCAGGGGCCAACTATCCTGATATACCCACAAAAGTAGCAAAAACAACAAAAGGAGAGAGATGTGAGGAGAGTGGTCCAGCACCAGAGACTGTTCTCTGACCTTCACATATCACAAACCACACACACACACACACACACACACACACACACACACACACACACACGCCATACATGCATGTCATCACCCACCGCTAAACACACAAGCTCCCACACACACACACACACACCACCTCCCTACTCCTTACCAGGGTCCAGCCTCGACACAGAACCGGAGTTCTAACTGGAAACAGGGCTATCTGGAAGGCGCATAATAAAATATATACAGACTACTTTTTGAGTGCAAGCTGACAGGCAGTTTTTCAAGGCTTAAAGTTTCTCTCTCTCCTCTCTCATTCTCTGCTCTTTCTTGCTCGCTCATTTGCTCGCAGCTTGAGGCTGCACACACTCTGCATGCTTCTGCGCACTCTGCTTTTCTCCTGTGTACTTTTCTTGAAATCTCACACTCATACACACCTCTGTGCATTCCCCTTTCACACACACTCTTCACACACATCACACACACACACACACACACACACACACCACATGCACTCTCCTTTCACTCACACACACACATTCTCCATACACGCCTCACATTCTCTCTTCACTCACTCTTCACATGCCCATCTCATGCTCTCTTTCTCACATTCTTCATTCGCTCTTCACATTCACCTCACCTACTCCTCACTCACTCTCTCCATGCTCACTACTCACTCTCCGCACTCACTCTCTCCATGCTCTCTTGCCTTTTTCTTGCCCCAGTCTTTTTTTGATATTCCAAAAGCAGGTTAAAAAAAAAAAAGACATTGTATAATCATTGCCAAATCAAATTCAAAAGAATAACCACATCCCACAAAGAATCCAGAATTACAATTGTTCCCAAAGTTTCAAGCTTCCCTATTCCCAGGCCTATAGCCAAAATAATAATAATTGCAAACTTATTATTATTTAAACTTTAACTTATTAAACTTCAGAGCTCTGAGGCCAGCTACTTGCATTTTCTTGTGAAGCTCTAATGATAAATGACATGTGCAGAGCTACCAGGCAGTGGCCATAAAGAATCAAGTTAACCCTTAACTCAATAGTTCTGCTAGCTTTCTGAGTTTGCACATTGCACACACTGACTCTCCTAAGAGTCCAGTGTTTTAACTTAGTTTTACTAATATAAGATTTTACATATTCTATACTTGCTTATCCAGGAACCACTCTCAAATGTTGTACAACTTATTTCATAACTTCAATAGTTTTTTTCCTTTCTTGGGGTCCCAATGTTGGCTCTATTTTCTAATAATTTCTTCAAACTTTTTTTGCAAGTCAAGCATTAATCTGGAACTACCACTGTGCAGTTATCACATTGTTTTCAAGATGAGAACACACAGCATGCACCTGGGCCATTAGGACTGTGCTGTGCCTCATGCCTCAATTTTTAATTGTTTAAGAATCATTAAAAAGACGTGAGGTGGTAGCACACGCCTTTAATCCCAGCACTTGGGAGGCAGAGGTAGGGGGATTTCTGAGTTCGAGGTCAGCCAGGGCTACACAGAGAAACCCTGTCTTGAAAAACAAACAAACAAACAAACAAAGAATAATTACATCAAGGAACATCTAGTTTCATAGAATTCACCAGAACAGAAGGAAAAAGAAGTAAGAAAGTCAGATATAATAGAATAATTATGCACAGGAAGGCCAACTGAAAAACAGTCATGCACAAATGAAATCTATATAGCCATCATCCATGACTAGGGTTAGGAGAAATGGGAACAACTGTTTTTTACAAAGAGCTGCCTCAGGCTACTGAGATGTGTCCATCCTGGCCTGTTGCATGCAGTTCCTTATTTCAGATGGCGGGTCCCCTGGAGGGATGTGTCTCCTGTTTCTTAGGGTCCCTGACACTATCCTTTTTTCTACAAGGAGCTGCCTCGGGCTTCTGAGATGTGTCCATCCAGCCTACTGCAGGAAGTCCCTGTCATTGTATGCTGTCCCCAGCAACTCCTCACACACACTGTGTCCCCCCCCCCGCCCCCCACACCCCCCACACACACCCTGAGTAGTAATTTCAAAAAGGTCTGGACGGTATGTTGTTTAATGCTCCAATAAGAAAGCAGTTTGCTAAGGAGGAAAGAACTGAATAACCCCTGAACAGATGGGAAGCTGACAGACATGATCTCCTGGTGTCTTTTTTGAGCTCCGCTCTGACGATGGCCATCTACTGTTTCAGCTAACGAGGCTGGCTACTTTAATGAGGAGATGGCACCCATTGAGGTGAAGACGAAGAAAGGCAAGCAGACCATGCAAGTGGATGAGCATGCTCGACCCCAAACAACCCTGGAGCAACTGCAGAAGCTCCCGCCCGTGTTCAAGAAGGAAGGGACGGTCACAGCAGGGAACGCCTCTGTACGTCACTGCATCTGCTCATACTCTTCCCTACCTGTTCTTCCAAATGACTGTGGAGTCTCTCCCAGATGTGTCTAGAAGTTTCCAGGGGCTCCCTAGCCTTTAGCTGCTTAACTTACACGGGTAGCATTTCATAGTCTAACACAAAGGGGCCTTGATAATCTGATTTCTTCACCCTTTTGGAACGTTGACAGGAAATCCTCCTGGCTAATGTTGCCACTTTTCATACCTCATACCAATCCTTTCTCGCACCCTTCACCAGATGTTTTTTTTTTTTTTTAATAGCTACACATACCTGGTCTCAAACTTCCCGCCCCGCCTTTTCTGCATACTTTCTTGTGGTCCCTTGGGAAAGTTTACCCCGTGCTTAAGTGATCTCCGAAGCCCCCCACTGCTTTCAGTGGTGTCCCTCACTTTGTCAGTGGTTCTTCTGCAGGGGCCCAACCCTGTTCTACCCTGTGGCTAACTCACCATTAGCTCCAATCTTGACTAACCAGCTTCGTTTACTGGCTGACCCCCTGCTTCTGTCTCTAAGGGGGTGTCTGACGGTGCCGGGGCTGTCGTCATCGCCAGCGAGGATGCAGTCAAAAAACATAACTTCACACCCCTGGCCAGGGTTGTGAGCTACTTTGTGTCTGGATGTGACCCTGCCATCATGGGTATTGGTAAGTTTATCAGGAGAACTGCTCTGTTGTATTACCGCAGGGAGGTCGGTTTGGGCATTCAGAGTCTTGGGAAAGTAACCAAATCAAGATCCTTGGTGGGATCAGTCACTCAGATCATCTTTATGAAGAACCGTCCCACACACAACAGAAGAAAACCAAGACCTTGTAAACTGTCATAGACATACTGTCCGTCTGAGGTATTTAAAAGTCATCACACCGCGGGGCTAGAGGGATGTTGGCTGTGGGTAAGGATGCACACTGTTCTTGCAGAGGATCCACATCAGGTGGCTCAGAACTGCCTGTCATTCTGGCTCTAGAAGAATCTGATTCTCCTGGCTTCTGGGCACACACATACATACACACATACACACATACTCACTCATACATGTACCTGCACACATATCCACAACACTCTCTCTCACACACACACACATATACACGCATGCACACATGGCGTGTACACGCACACACAGACCACATACGTATACAGAGTTAAAATCGTAAAAAAATAAAATGACGTGTATGCGCACACACAGACATATACATGCATATACATACGTATACATAGTTAAAAATCATAAAAATAAAATGTAAAAATCAACACAGAAAATAGAGGGAACTGGAGTTGTAGCTCAGGGGCAGAGCCCTTGCATAGCCTGTGTAAGGCTTGGGTTTGGTCCCCAGCCTCATGGGAAAGGAAGGAAACAGAATCACACAGTGAAGTCACGAGGTGGATTAGAGAAGGCTGCTCAGGAGCCAGTGTCACCAGCTCCACAGACACTGGTGACTCTCACTCAGTCCTAGCAGCTCCACTGAGACTTCCTGGTAAATGAGAAAACGGAGGGCTTGTGCGCTTCTAGACCATGAGGTTGAGTGAGCAGAGCCTCGGGCTGCCTCAGAAAGTCACAGTTCAGTTGGCAATGCACCCTGGCTCTGCAGTGTGGACTGTGGGCAGGCGTCAGACAGGTGGCCCTAACAGGGTGACGTGGGAGCAGTCGGTACTTTTCAGGCCCCGGCTACTTATTTATATTAATTAGAAGTACAACAGAGAACATGGAAGCACGGTGGTATACATGTAATTCCAGCTTTCGGGAAACTGAGGCAAGTTCCAGCCCAGCCAGACCCCAACTCAGAGAGAGAAAATGAGAAAACAAAGAACTTTATACTAAATACTCATAGACACTAAGAACTTAAGGCAGTGCGATGTTTTTTAATTGTTATTTACGCTGTGTGTGTGTGTCTGTTCATGCATGCTCAAGCACCCATGTACAGTTTTGCTCAAGTGTGGGTGTGTGGGTGCACACACACACACACACACACACACAAATCACAGCACTTGTGTCAAGGTCAGGAGACAGCTTTTGAAAGTCCGCTCTCTCATTCCACCCTGTGGAGTCCGGAGATCCAGCTAGAGTCACCAGGCTTGGCAGCAGCACACCTTCATCACTGACCCCAGTGAGGAGAAATTTAGTATTTCTGATCAGCTGCCTTTAAGGAAACAAGAAACCAATTAACTGCTTGTCGCAGACATAAGACTCCATGGCTTTGCTTCATGCCCCCACTCCTCTGACCCCCCACCCCCAGCCCCACCCTGTGACTCCAGGTCCCAAAAGCAAAAGCCTGCCTTAGGGTATGAATTTCAGGTTCTTGACAGAAGCTTTCTGGCAGCCAAGTCCTTCAGACAAGCTTCCTTCCCTTTAGGAAGAAATTCTAGGAAGCAAACCTGGGATGGTCAGACCTTGTTATCTTTTATTATATATCAAGTTTATGTCAGCAACTACAGACTATTTTGATACTGCTAAACGACATGGGGTTTTTGTTTGATTTTTGGTTTGGGTTTTTTTTTCTTCTGTTATGGACTTAAAAGCTGCATATGATCAGCAAAAAAGGTTTTGCCTTGGAAATAGACGGTAACCTGAAAACCAGAACATCCGTGGGTTGAAATGGCATTCATGATGGCACATCCTAGTCACAGCACTGTTCCTACCGTGAATGATCCTCAAAACTCTCACACAACCTCTGGGGATTCTGTTTCAGTAGGGCTGTCATCTGAAGTTTTCGGTTTTGATTTCTGATTCCTGGTTAGGTACTTTGATGAGCTACCAAATTCTGTGGTTTCAATTTTTTTTTTAATATTTTATTTACTTTATTTATATGAGTACACTGTAGCTGTCTTCAGATACACTAGAAGAGGGCATCAGACCCCCTTACAGATGGTTGTGAGTCACCATGTGGTTGCTGGGATTTGAATTCAGGACATTTGGAAGAGCAGTCAATGCTCTTAACCTCTGAGCCATCTCTCCAGCCTTGGTTTGAATCTTTTTGATAGCTGTTTTTCAGTTTAAAGTCATTTAATAGGAGTTTGGTGGATTAGCACTAGCAGGCAGATGAACAAAGAAAATGTTTTTCTTGCTTCAAATCCCAGGCCTGACTGCTTGAGTGAGCGCCACTGTCCACCTATCCATGCCAAGGTCTCTCGGGGTCAGGTGTCTGAGTCACACCTGTGCCACCTTCAAGCTTGGCTGCCCTGTAGTGCGGGATCCAGGTGAGAAGCAAGGAGAGCCGTTGTTGAGCTGCTAGCGGGGCTGGTGTGGCAGTCCGCTCTGTGGGGACAGCGGTTCCTCGGTTCTGCACATGCTGCCATTCACAATCCTGCAGAGTAGCTCTAACCAGGAAAAAGGAGCCACGACTTGGCAGGTCTGGTGACATCTCGAGGACATACCCTGCCAGGGTGGAGGTGCATGGGTTGCCACCATTGGATTGAGTTGAATGGAAAGGCTTTAACTTTAACTCAATTTGACTTCATTTTTATAAATGGCTTGAATATTTAGAAAGAAAGAAAGTCAGGTCAAGAACCCTCAAACACTCAGCCATCCCGCCAGCTCTCACAGAATGTCTTAACTCTGAAACTCAGAGAGGAGCCAGAAGTCCCAGACCTTTCCATGGTTAATAGCCAGAACTACAAGTAAGGTCTTTCGTTTGTTTAAGAATGCTGTGCCTTCCTGCGCCTCGGTAAATAAACAGGAGTGTCTGGAAGACTCCTCTCTCCAGAGGGGTCTGGCAAGGACCCAGTTATGTCCTAGAGAATGTACACATTACGAGTTAACATAAGCACACTAAGGCGGACTGGCTGGTGATCTTGAAGACAGGGAAATGGATCCTCTCAACACCATCAGCTGTTCATTTCCACTTACGGGCATTTCAGCCCTTTTACCTTTATAAGCTAGTGTTCCTGGTATCTCATTCTAGTGGTGAAAAGCCGAGGACATCACACGCTGCACACACCTCGCACTGCGCAGACACTGCACACACTGCATACACCGCACACACCGCACCCATTGTACACACCATGCTGGTAACCAATGCTTCACTGTTTACAGCTGTGTTAGTGACTGAACCTAGCCCAGTTCCATGGAGTCCCATTCTGAAACCACAGGAGCCGGGTCTCCACTGGGTGCTCCAGTGCTCTTGTCTTCCAGAACCCACCAGGACGGCCCATCAAGCTCTGTCTGCAGCACTCAGCGGCTTCCCCTGCCCAGAACAGAGCTCCGAATCTTTCCACATTCTCCAAAAGACAAAACAAACAAAACAAAACAAAACAAAAAACAACAACAACCACAAAAAACACCAACCAACCAAACAAACAAACAAACAAGCCAGCTCCAAAGGCTGGAGAAGCACGTGGTCGGGTGTATTTATCACAGCAGCAGCCCCAGCCAACATCTGTATCATTACCTACTTGTCTCGTTGCTATGACAGAACACCTGTCTTAATGGAATTATTAAGGAATACTCAAAGGAAAAAGGTTTCCTTTTTAACTCTCTATCCAAGTCCTTCATAAAGGCAGGCTTGAGGCAGCTGGTCTACTAGTTCTTTTTCTCTTTTCCAGGCAAACACACCAGTGTGTTACCCACAGTTAAGGTGGGTCTTCCCACCCCAGTTACCCCAATCTAAATAATCTTTCCTGGGCATACCCAGAGGTTAACCTTAGTGAGATGCTCCCTCACAGGTTTGCATCCTAGGGGATTCTAGATGCTGTCAAGTGTCAGTGTTTTTTTTTTTTAAGATTTACTTTATTTTTTTTATGTGTATGAGTACACTGTAGCTGTACAGATGGCCGTGAGCCATCATGTGTATGGCTGCTGTTGAACTCCAGCCCCGTCCGGTGTAATTCACTGTAGCTGTCTTCAGACGCACCAGAAGAGGGCGTCCGATCTCATTACGGGTGGTTGTGAGCCACCATGTGGTTGCTGGGATCCGAACTCAGGACCTTCAGAAGAGCGGTCAGTGCTCCTACCTGCTGAGCCATCTCACCAGCCCTTAAGTGTCAGTATTAACCGTAATTCTACCCATCCCGTTTTCATGCCTTGGGCACATAGAGAATCTGGAATTAGAGTCTATGAAATCAGCAGCTATGCCGAACTGCGTTGTAAATGGAGAAGGTCGTGCTTGATAAGCAGACTGGCCGCTTGACCTCAAAGCAGAGTTTTTTCCAACTGGTTGTATACACTTTCTTGCTTCAAGGATAAGTAGAGAAGGAAATGACTAGCCAGACATCTTACCTTTTGGGAAAAGCATTGGTTTCACTAAAACTTACAGAAATGTCAACCTGTCACTGATGATCAGCAAACCAGGGAGCCAGTGCTTCTTTCAGAGGCCTGGTTAGGTCATTTCTTGAGCTCTGGGCTGTGTTGCCCCGCCTACTATCAGAGTTAGAAATGGTTCTTCCCCTCAGACACCTTTTCCCGAGATTCCAGGTGAATGGCTCTCCTTTCCACCTTAGAACACCTGGTACGCCCAGTTACCTGAGACCAAGCATAATCGATGACTGTAAATCCTGCATGTGGCCCCTTGCAGGGCAGCTCAAAGTCCAAAACCAGATAGACCGCCTCATGCGGGTCTCTTACACACAACCGACTGTGGTTAGCTTTTCACCTTTGTCCGCTTTTCGGGTATATGATCATTTCTTCCTTGTATACTTCAGAAGAGTTTTGTTCTGTGAGGTTAAGCTCTAACTGTATAAACAGGCTGATACGGTCCATCCACTTCAGCCCCTGAGGGCCAGGATTACAGGTATGCACCACACACCTGGCTTAAAGAGAACAAGAGGACCCGTGTTTCTATCTAATTCTTTATTCTCGCATAGGTCCAGTCCCTGCTATCAATGGAGCGTTGAAGAAAGCTGGGCTGAGTCTGAAGGACATGGATTTGATAGATGTAAGCGTTTTCTTTTATAGCGCACGCCACACACCTTGAGGTCTTGCAGCTCTCCCTGTTTTAATACTGTCAAGTTTTCCACATTCTTCAACCACATACGGATTGACCATGCATGTTGGTTGGTATGTCCTCCCCCTGTGTTAAAGTATGTTTCCCATTTTTGGTGATCTATGCGACCAAGTCTGCTCACCCAGTCAACAGGTTCTCCAGCGCAGGAGTGAGGATTAAAAAGAGAAAAGACAGACAACACTGTAGCATGACCCCAGCCAGTTCTGAGGCTGGTTTATTTTTTTCCAAGTCCACTTTTATACCATTTTAACTACATGCAAGTATTAAGGGCGAGCAGTATAAGGAAGAACAAGCAAGACAATAAACACAAATAGTCAAGGAACAAGCAAGACAGTAAACAAAGTTCCACGGCCTTTGATTCTAAGGGCTTATCAGGATGATCAAGCTATCTGAGCCTACTTCCCTGTCCTAGCCCACACTCAGGTTCTTGCCTGAAGCCTACTTCTTTGTTCCACCCTAAAATCAGATTCCTGCCTCAATTTACTTCCTTGTCATGCCCTAAGGTCAGATTCCTGCCTGAAGCCCATTTCCTCGTCATTGGCCAATGTCAGATTCCTGCCTAAGGGCTCCCAAAGGCGCTCCACGTATCTGTGTGTGCATTCGCACATACCGTGTGTGCACGTGTGTGCATGCATGTATAGGCACAGGTTGATGTTGGGCATCTTCCTCTATCACTTTCTACCTTACTTTTTTTTTAAGATTTATTTATTTCATGTATATGAGTACACGGTCACCGTCTTTAGACAAGGACTCTCTTTGAACCAGAGCTTACCCATTTGGATGAACGGGTCAGCAAGCCTCAGGGATCCCCCAGTGTCTACCTCCCCAGTACTGGGGTTACACAAATGTGCTGCTATCCCCAGCTTTTTTACAGGGGGCATGGAGAGCTAACTCAGGTTCCTAAGTTTGCACAGTGTCAACTGAGCCATCTCCCCAGGCCCCACGTCCCTTACCTCTGAGTGAGTCAAGCGCTCTGATTTCTCTTACTAAAATCCTGGAAATGTCTTAGGACTTCATAGGACTCGGCCACAGTTTAGACTTTGGTGTGCCCGTGGCAATGAGTGTTGTGATAGGAAATAAGTAACCTTCACCCTGTTGTAAAGATTAAGGTGTAAAGATGTAGACAGAATAACTTACCTAATAGAAAAACAGTAACGCATAATGCCACATCTAGGCGTTGCTTGCCCTTCCCCCCAAATTCAGGGCTCCTCAGATTTTTATTTGACTTCTCCACCATAGGTGCGGCTTGATCCAGGATGTACCTCCCATAATTTTAACAATGGAAATTTAAACTCATTGATTCAGTGATTGTGTGTGTGTGCGCGTGCGCGTGCGCACGCACGTACTCAGTGCATACGTGCGTTTGCTCAGTGTACATACTAAACACATGATCCATACTGAACTACACCCCTGCCTCAAGAGCATCATTTTAAAATGGCAATAGCAGAGCAAAGACCTTAGCATTCAGTATCATTTACAAAAGGGACCCAGCTTAATCCCAGCACTGCCGAGGCTGAGACAAGTGAATCTCTATGAGTTCCGGGCCGGCCTAGTCTACACAGTAAAACCACCTCAAAACCAAACACAAACAAATAAATAGAACACCAAATTAATACTACACTTGATCTTAGCCAAAAGGCCAAGAAGTGAACCAATTTAATACTAATTACCAAGAGGGCAATGAAGAAATTCTTTTTTTTTAAAAAAAAGATTTATTTATTTATTTATTTTATGTGTATGAGTACACTGTAGCTGTACAGATGGCCGTGAGCCATCATGTGGCTGCTGGGAATTGAGCTCAGGAGGCCCCGCTCACTCCGGTCCACTCGCTCTGGCATAATACACTGTAGCTGTCTTCAGACACACCAGAAGAGGGCGTCCGATCTCATTAAGGATGGTCGTGAGCCACCATGTGGTTGCTGGAATCCGAACTCAGGACCATCGGAAGAGCAGTCAGTGCTCTTACCCGCTGAGCCATCTCGCCAGCCTGAAGAAGTTCTTAATGATGAACAATAGGTGTTTCATAGTTGGGGAATATTTGAGAATTGGAGGTAATTACATTTGTGCTATGACATTATTTTGCTAAGAAGCAAAATAATGAAGGGAATCTCAAATTAATAGAGGACTAGGTGCATGGCTGGTTTTCTCTGTGGTAACCTTTTTAATCAGCAGGTGACCACTAAGTCTGTGCCTTCGCACTTAGCCACTGTGCTAGAGCAGCCTGCTTGTGTAGACTGTGCTCATCCCTGGGCTTACAACCAATCAGGACAGAGCCTGTCTCACCATTCCCTAGGCTTCTGAAGTCTGCTCTCAGGGCATAGTCTAGATCCCAGTGTAGCTCCTTTCACTCTATAAAACAGGAGAATAGTGTTGACCAAAGGTGGATCAGATCCCATCTTGGGAGAATACAAAAACCTAGTAGGGATCGATTTGATCCCAATGCTGTAACAGTTACCTCCTTCGCAGTGTTCCTTATAGAAGAGTCCCTGAGCAGAGACCATGTGAAAACTCAATGCCATGAACTCATTTCAGCCGTCCTCACAGGCGGCCGGCAATGTGAACTGTGTGAACAGTACAGAGTTCTGGCTGTACCTTACTTAGGCTGTGGGATCCTTATCTACCAGTGTCCTCCTGCAAGGAGGGCTCTTTTAGCACCAGATAACAATAGTAGCCACTTAACTATACTCACTGTGTGTCAGGGAATACACATAGGTACCTACTAACTATGACTTTATTTAACCTGAAAAATGACTTGAATTTTGTCATGGAATTTCAAGTGTAAAGAGTATACACACACACACACACACACACACACACCCTAATAAATAATGCAGCAGAGACTGGAACCTTCCATCTGGCTCTAAAATCTCTGGGCTCTCTAAGGAATTTACGCCCTCTAGCATGTATCTATTTATAAGAGTATTGCAGTTAGCTTTCCTTTAAGGAATGCATTTGATCTGAAGTATCACTTAGTAAACAGACGACTCTTCTTCTTTTCTTTTTTTTTTTTTTTGTTTTTTGTTTTTGTTTGTTTGTTTGTTTTCAAGACAAGGTTTCTCTGTGTAGCCCTGGCTGTCCTGGAACTCACTCTGTAAACCAGGCTGTCCTCAAACTCAGAAATCCGCCTGCCTCTGCCTCCCAAGTGCTGGGATTAAAGGCATGCGCCACCACCGCCCAGCTTCTTTTTCTTACTTATAAAGCCCAGGTTGGTCTATACACCTAAGATGGTTTGCAGAGGAACATAATTCTATATAACCTTAAACATGATTATGTTGACCAATATTCATGAAAGCTGCCCTTTTGTGCTTGAGAGAGAGAGAGAGACAGAACACATGCGAACACACACACACACACCATCTTTATATGGAGTGATTGAAGGTAAATTCAAATAACACTATGAGCTAATATAAATAGGAAGAGATAGGAAATGGCCGTCAACATAACTAGATCTTGTCATTTAAAATTAGCTTGTAAATAACGATTCTGCGGGTTCCAACTCTGTTCTCAGGTGAATGAAGCTTTTGCTCCTCAGTTCTTGGCTGTTCAGAAAAGCTTGGATCTTGACCCCAGTAAAACCAATGTGAGCGGAGGCGCCATTGCCCTGGGACACCCGCTGGGAGGCTCTGGATCCAGGATCACCGCACACCTGGTTCATGAGTTAAGGTACTCGCTAGAAATCACTGTATTTTAAATGTGTCACTTTTTTTTTGGTGGGGGGGATTTATTTATTATTTTATGTGTATGAGTGTTTTGCCTGCATGTATGTACGTGTACCATGTGTGTGATGGGTGTTATGCAGTGCAGAAGAGGAAACTGGATCTCCTGGTGCTGGAGTTACAGATGGTTGTGAGCTGCCATGTGGATCCTGGGATTAGACCCAGGATCTCTGAAAGAGCAGCCAGTGGTCTTAACCACTGAGCCATCTCCCAGGCCCCTAATTTGACACTCTTTTAAATAACAATACATGAGTTTAGGTTTTCTCAGCACAATCCCGTGTTTTTCCTTCTTCATATTCCTGCACTGGTTCTGATGTAGGAGACTCTGCAGTGGGCATCGCAGGTGAGCAGGTCAGCTCGCAGTGGCCCTGCCCTTCTGAGTTTGCTGTGTGCGCTGTACAAGCGCTCAGTGAGTGCTCACATTAGGCCGCCCCGCCCCGGTGATGGTGATGAACAGTGAGGCCCCACTTCTGTGGCTCTGCAGCAGTATTAAGATAAACTTACTTAATAAATCAAAATACTGAGAAGGTGCAGATCAAGATGACATTGATTAAGAAACCTGAGCAAACCGGCAACCTCTGCAAGCTGAGTTTTTACTTCGTTATGACCTGGGTGTTTGGTACTCTGCAGTTTGGGTAGAAAAGCCCTTGGCTTCGTACATTTGAGACCATTTAGTTCTGTTAGGAGTTGGAAGCAAATGGACTGTGTGGGACTGCAACCTCGCTTCAGCCTGTTAGGCAGAGCCGGGACTCCTGTCGCCGAGCGACCATTGGATGGCAATCAGTGACTGATGTGAAAAATAATGCTCTGATAATTCTCAAGATCATAGGTCAAGGCTGGGGGATGAAAACAGATGGGCTAATTCTTATGAATGGGACACGCCCTTTCTTTATTACCTGTTCCTTCTGCAAACTTCAGTATTTATATTCACTCTATAAATTGACACAGTGTCTGGAGAAAGAGGAAGACTCCTTCATTGCTGGTGGCATTGCAAGCTGGTACAACCACTCTGGAAATCAGTTTGGCGGTTCCTCAGGAAATTGGACATAGTACTACCTGAGGACCTAGCTATACCACTCCTGGGCATATACCCAAAAGATGCTCCAACATGTAATAAGGACACATGCTCCACTATGTTCATAGCAGCCTTATTTATAATAGCCAGAAACTGGAAACAACCCAGATGCCCCTCAACAGAGGAATGGATACAGAATATGTGGTACATCTACACAATGGAGTACTACTCAGCTATTAAAAACAATGAATTTGCAGGGCAGTGGTGGCGCACGCCTTTAATCCCAGCACTTGGGAGGCAAAGGCAGGCAGATTTCTGAGTTCTAGGCCAGCCTGATCTACAGAGTGAGTTCCAGGACAGCCAGGGCTGCACAGAGAAACCCTGTCTCGAAAAAAACAAAAACAAACAAATAAACAAACAATGAATTTATGCAATTCTTAGGGAAATGGATGGATCTGGAGAATATCATCCTGAGTGAGGTAA
>NW_022196895.1:70629236-70639830 GCF_008632895.1 Mastomys coucha
ACCAAAGAGTACACATGGTGGGACTCATGGCTCCAGCAGCATATGTATAGCAGAGGATGGCCTAGTCTTTTATCAATGGGAGGAGAGGCCCTTGACCCTGTGAAGGCTCTATGCCTCAGTGTAGGGGAATGCCAGTGCCAGGAAGTGGGAGAAGGTGGGTTGGTGAGCAGGGGGAGGGGGGAGGAAATGGTTTTGTTTTGTTTTCCAGAGGAGAAACCTGGAAAGGAGGTATCATTTGAAATGTAAATAGAGAAAATATCTAAAAAAAAAAATTAAAAAAAGAAGTGACACAGTGTCACCTCCCCCCTGCCCTCCCCCCATCTCACCACCCCCATTGATGAATGACCTCATGCCCTGGCTCCTTCTCCTCAGAACACGTGTGTTTCTCTTCCTCTGTCCCCAGTGCCCTCGCTGTTTCTGTGTACGTGTGCATGTGCATGTGCGTGTGCGTGTGTTTGTGTGTGTGTGTGTGTGCATTACATTTTGTCATTTTTCAGTAAGACTATTCTGCTTTCTGAGTTCTTTCATCTGTTGTTGCCGGAAACCAAAATTAAGGATTGGGAAAGGGACTTGGAAGATAAGCTAGTTAAGAATGAATGTTAAGCCGGGTAGTGGTGGTGCACACCTTTAAATTCCAGCACTTGGGAGGCAGAGGCAGGTGGATTTCTGAGTTCAAGGCCAGCCTGGTCTACAGAGTGAGTTCCAAGACAGCCAGAGCTATACAGAGAAACCCTGTCTCCAAAAAAAAAAAAGAATGAATGTTAATACTGTTTAATTAATCTAACTTTTTGTTTTGTTTTTTGAGACAGTAATCTAACTTTTTTATATGGTGGGTTTTATTACAAATTTGTATGTATTTTACATAATTTTACATTATTGTGGGTATGTCCGTGTGTGCGTATGGCTGGGTATGCACATGCCACAGCTTGTATGTGAGGTCAGAAGACAGCTTGCAGGAAAATGCTTCTCTTCTTCCACCACAAGGGTTCTAGGGATTGAACTTAAGTCATTAGGCTTGGTGGAAAGTTCCTTTACCTACAAACCATTTTACTCGCCCCAGTAGCAACTTTTTTTTTTAAGATTTATTTATTATATCTAAGTACACTGCAGCTGTCTTCAGACATATCAGAAGAGGGCGTCAGATCTCATTACAGATGGTTGTGAGTCACCATGTGGTTGCTGAGATTTGAACTCAGGACCTCTGGAAGAGCAGTCAGTGCTCTTCACTGCTGAGCCATCTGAGCCCCAGTAACAACCTTTTTATTCTTTCTTAGGCGCCGAGGTGGCAAATACGCAGTGGGATCGGCTTGCATTGGAGGTGGCCAAGGCATCGCCCTGATCATTCAGAACACAGCCTGAAGGGATCATGAGCATACTGCCCACCCTTGCGTGGCCAGGCCAAGGGACGCAGGTGACCTTCGAGTCAGCACTGACACTGATTGCATTTGACCAAGCCTTGACGAGGCAAACACATTAGGTTCTGTCTACTTCATACCTGCCTAGCATGATGTGTTAGAATAAAAAGACCAACCATCAGAGGCCTTAAGAGAAATGGTACCTTTGTCGGTAACCACCACTGTATCCCTTCCATGATATAACTACAAACTGAATAAATGTTGCCTTAACTCCAGCTAATCTTTTCTTGGTTGTTCTTTTGGGTTTTTTTGTTTTGTTTTGGTTTGGTTTTTTTGTTTTGTTTTGGTTTGTTTTTTTAATGTCTCATTGTACCCACTTGTAAGCAGTTTGGTGGCACTGAGGACATTAACAGGACTGTGCCAATAATGTCACTGCCCATCACCGGAAGTCTTTCTTCTTGCACGACTGAAACTGTTTCCATTCTTAAAATGTGTCATTTTTATGCGCTTGTGTCCCTTGTATGTAGGCGTGTGTGTGCAGGTGCCCGCGAAGACCAGAAGAGGGCAGCAGATCTCCCAGAGCTGGACTTACAGTCAGTTGTGAGCTGTCCTTTGTGGGTGCTGGAGCAGCACTGTGGACCTCTCAGGGAGCACTCACTGCCCTAATCACCAAGACTCCTCTCCAGCCCCTGTTACCATTTTAAGAAATGATCCTCCATTCCCCTCTCACAGTCCCGAGCAACCACCATTCTACCCTGTGTCTCTATGTGTTTCCCTGCTCTGGGAACTTCATGTGAGCGAACTCAAACGCTGCCCTTTCATGACTTGAGCATTTCAGTTAGTGTAACACCTTCAAGATTTACCCTTGTTGTAGTGCATTGGAATTCTATACATTCTTAACGCTAACCAGTCCTTCGCGTGTGTCTTATCTAGCCATCACTAGCTTCACAAATGCTGAGGCACTGTCAGTTATAACCCAGTACCACTCTCTCCCTTGCTCCAGGGCCTACATCTAACTGCTCTCCTTGGCCTTCCTCATAGACATCTTCATCTTACGCATGCCTTGCTCAGTAACTGGTCTTAGATGCCACTTATGTGCCTCCTTTGAGTTCCTCTTAGTTTCAGAAACCCTGGACCCCTTCGACCTTGCTCTCTCCCCCACACAGCAGTAAATGTTGTCAAGTCTTCTCCTGGGGACAAGACTGTTGGCTTCAAGAACCTCTTGCCTGGACTTCTGTGGTGGTGTGAATGAGAATGGCCCCCATAGGCTATGTTTGAATACTTGGTCCCTAGATGTGGTGTGAATGAGAATGGCCCCCGTAGGCTATGTTTGAATACTTGGTCCCTAGATGGTGGAACTGTTTGGGAAGGATCAGGAGATGTGGGCTTTTGGGAGGAGGTGTGTCACTGAGGGCAGCCTGAGTTTTCAAAAGCCCATTTTCAGGTATCTCTCTCTGCCTTGTCCTTGTGGATCAGATGTAAGCTCTCAGCTATTTTTGCCTGGAGTACATGGTACCCTGTACTCCACCATGATGGTCATAAACTCTAAAATTAGAATCATGACCCACCCCCAAATTAAATGTTTTGTAATTAGTTGCCTTGGTAATGGTGTTTTGTCACACCAATAGAGGAATAATTACCATCTACCTTTCCCAAGAGCTCCTACCTCCATTCTTGACTGTTTTCACTCATTCTCCAGCAAGCCACCAAGGTCATTGTCTATAATGGGTGTTTCTGAGACTTTCTTTGTCAATGCAATTAGTATAATCTCTTTACCTGAGCCTCAGGCAGACTCTTCAGACAAGGGCAAAAAGTAGCCACATTCTTCAACAAAATACCACAAAAACAGTCTGTAGGCCACATATTGAAATTCTTCTCTGAAACCTCGTGGGCCAGGACCACACAATTCAAATTATGCTCAGTAACAAAGTCTTCCATATTCCTACTAGGAAAGCCCATTAAGCCCCCATTTAAAGCATCCAACTGCTGGGTTGGCGAGATGGCTCAGCGGGTAAGAGCACTGACTGCTCTTCCGAAGGTCCTGAGTTCAGATCCCAGCAACCACATGGTGGCTCACAACCACCCGTAATGAGATCTGACACCCTCTTCTGGTGTGTCTGAAGACAGCTACAGTGAATTACACCGGAGCGGGCAGGACTAACAGAGGTCCTGAGTTCAGTTCCCAGCAGCCACACACATATGATGGCTGACAGCCATCTGTACAGCTACAGTGTACTCATACACATAAAATAAATTAAAAAATCAGAAAAAAGCATTCCACTGCTTTCCAAATCCAAAGTCTCAAAATCCACATTCTTCCAAACAAAAGCATGGTCAGGCCTATCACAGCAATACCCCAGTCCCTGGTACCAACTTCTGTGTTAGTTAGGGTTTACTGCTGTGAACAGACACCATGACCAAGGCAACTCTTATAAGGACAACATTTAATTGGGGCTGGCTTACAGGTTCAGAGGTTCAGTCCATTATCATCAAGGTAGGAGCATGCCAGCATCCAGGCTGGCATGGGGCAGGAGGAGCTGAGAGTTCTCCATCTTCATCTGAAGGCTGCTAGCAGAATATTGATTTCAGGCAGCTAGGATGAGAGTCTTAAATCCCATACCCACAGTGACACACCTACTCCAACAAGGCCACAGCTACTCCAACAGGGCCACACCTACATTCAGCTACTCTCTAAGCTTAGTATATCCAAACCATCTGTTAAATGTACATACTAGGAGACACACACACACACACGCACACACACAGCTTAAACCCCGAAGCACCTTTCTGTCACAGCCGGGATAAAATCTAGACTCCTACCTTGGAGACCCACACTTGGAGCCTCTCCAGCCCCAGGATGCTCTGGCCCCTGCTTCTCTCTCACTCCATATCATTGTCCTCTGGCTCCCTGTGCTTCACAGTCCTTCCTGCCTTTGGGCTGCCCACATTCCACACTGCTTTCTGCTCTGGGTCTTGGTATCTAGTTGTTCTGTCTAGATTGCTCTGTTTTCTGGCCCACCAACCCATAGGCCTCACCCTTAAATCGCAGGCTGGGTCTCTGTCCCGGTCGCTTTCTCTCCCCGTGGTGCCCCAGCTGTCAGGAGTTTGTATTGACCTCCTAGTCTCTGTTCACTCTCTCGAGTGCGTTCTGGTGAGCACACTCACGCATGGTGAGTGGACAGTGTTTGGAGATGTAGTAGCTGAAAGGAACCCAGTCTCTTCTCAGCACACCACACCACGCTGATTTAGGAAGATTTGGAAACTTAGGACCCACATGGAGCCACAGTGCTGGGTGCACAGGTGCACACCGGAAGCCACCAGGCGGCTGGGGTAATTCTGGGAGCAAATGTCACCAGTGTACCAGCTTAGGCAGACATTCCGGTGACTCGGAAAGTTGGTAGGAAGTGTTACTGCTTAAGGAGGAAGCAGAGCTTCTGGGCAATTAATGTTGATAAATGTGGATGTAAGATCTGAGTAAACAGGGACATCTCAGAAACACGCCGGGAGGCCAGGAGTTTCTTTAATAAGATAAGCTCAGGAACTTTGGGAAGGTAGCGGAACTCACAGAAGGGAAAGACTAACTAACAATCCTCAGATCCGGGGTGAGAACCTGCAGGTGGGGACACATTCCACATGGTCCTTTTCCCACCTTCAGACAAAGGAAGTACTTGCCACCTCATTCCCTGAAGACCAATCAGTTTAAAAAGTCACACTGTTCTACCAGTCGCATTGTGTCTAATGGCAGCTGCCCTGAAAATTGTATAAAAGCTCACTGAACCAGTTGTGCAGGGGGTGGGGGGGCCGCCTCCTTTCCTGAGGGTCTGGGACGGCCTCGTTGCACTGAAATAAAAATCCTCATGCTCTTTGCATCGATCAGGCTCCATGTGATTCACTCAGGGGGTCTCCAGTAAGCTAAGGCTCGACAGGGTCTTATGTAGACATTGCTCAGGAAGAGTGGCCGAAAGCTGCCCCTCTCACTGACAAGGCTCGGTCAGGCTACTGCAGCATTCTGGGGAAGGGAAAGCTCACTAGCAGCTCCTATTAAAGCCACGGTTTTTTATATGAAGTGTATATAAAATATATAATGGATATTTATGTATCTTAAAGTCGGTTAAGCTACTTGGGCTCACAGTGTTCCCCTCAAGAACAACTGACTAACAAAACCCCAGCATCCGATTCTTACGATTCTTACGTCAAGGCTAATTTACGTCAAGGCTAATTTACATCTAAGGAGTTCTCCTGAATCAACTATTTTCTCCTGTTGAACTTTTTGTTTTGTTTTGTCTTTCTAGACAGGGTTTCTCTGTGTAGCCCTGGCTATCCTGGAACTCACTCTGTAGCCCAGGCTGGCTCAAACTCAGAAATCTGTCTCCCTCTGCCTCCCAAGTGCTGGGATTAAAGGCGTGCTCCACCACTGCCCTTCTTGTTGAACTTTTAAAAGGTATCTAGAGGCCGGCAAGTCACGTTGGCGTGAGTCCATTTAATGCTTTCCTTTACTTCAAAATGCATGATTCACATTGCATGATTGATTTCCTTTTCCACTTAAGTAACCAGAGTTTGGAGATTTTTTTTTCTTTTGAGTCGATAGTGTCACAGATCTTTCAACCCTTCATAATCATATTTCACGTATAGCTTTTGTTCAGTAAATAGAAAAAAAATGAAATAAAGATATAAAACAGAATTGAAAACAAGACAACTCCTAAGACATTTTTGCAGGAGAGCTGGGAAGAGATTAAGACCATTGGAACGCCTGTGTCCTGTTGGCCTGAAAGCATACAGGAAAGGTAAGTGAATGGCAATGTACTTGGGAGGGGAGGGGGAGGGTGGGGAGGGGGAGGAGATGGGAGAGAGGATGCACTCCAGGCAGGGTTGTACATACCCACAAAGCTAGCACTTGGGAAGTGAAGGCAGGAGGATCTTTGGGTGTTCAAGGTCACCCTTAGCTTTAGAACAAGTTCAAGCCAGCCTGCACTATGTGAGACCCCGTCTCAGGGGGATTTAAAAAAAAAAAAAAGGGAAAAGGAAGTTGCCCCAGACTATTCAGAAGTAGTCAAGGAGCCTCCCTTACACAGTCTACCTCTGCCTCCACAGAGTATCACAGAAGTATGTCGTTGTGTATCTGTCCGTGCCCAGGTATGCCTGTACCATCTCACAGAAAGTTGGGGGTGGGGGCTGAGGGAGAGTTCAGAGGTCTTTGTTGCCTGGCTCTGGGAATCAGCAGGATACCTTTAGCACTGCTGTTGACAAGTGTGTCAGAGGTTGGCCATAGGATAATTATAGAATTTATCAGCCAGCCTGTATCACTTCTGAGAAGTGGAAAAGACCAATTACACTCAGGGGAACAGGTGTAAAGTGACACAATCCCAGGTAAACCAGGACATAAAGATACTCTACTTTTAATTAAGGCAAACTCTTACCATGATTACTCAACCTCCACTCCAGAGAACTAAGCAAATACACTCTGGGTGTGCATTGTCGGGTGAGAGCAGTCGGCCAGGATGGTTTGACCAGGGTGGTGACTTCGGAGCAAACACTTGGGAGTGGAGCAGAGGGAGAGGGACAGCCAGTGCCCAGGCTGGGGCATCCAGGAGGCCGTTGTGTAGAGCAGTGAGCTGGGTAAATAGCGGAGGAAGTCAGGTGGCCTGGGTATATGTCAGGCAGAGCCTTGGAAGCCACTGAACTTGGGCTTTGCTTTCTAATACAGTGGGGAGCCACTGCAAGCTTTCCAATAGAGAGGAAACAGCTCCGATCTCAGGGCTGCTCCAGTGAAGTTCACTGGTGAGGGGCGGAGTTGGGAGCAGGGAGCCAGTAAGGATGCAGTAATCGGGAACAGGGGGTTGTGTTGACACAGATCTGGGAGCCGTACTATGGTGGTGAGCAGTCGTCAGATTCTAGAGGCAGTTTGAGGTAAACCCTGGGGGATCCCTGATGGATCAATTGGGTCAGAGGAGAGTCTGGGCTGATTCCTGGGTCGCTTCTCTGGGCCGCCTGTATGTGGGGTAGGATTGGGAGTGGTCAACAGTCTGGGTGAGTCATTAAGCAGGCTCTGCGGGGGGGGGGGGATGCAGGCTGGGGGTTGGCAGAGGGTTAGAGGTGGAGATTTTGATATGAGAGCCTCTGGCCTTAGGTGGGACTTGACCAGGTACAAGTACCCTCATCCCAGACGAGACATCAACAGGGAGCGAAGAGCAGCTGTCTATCCAGGGACACGCCTTGGTGCTCGTTTTCAAGCTTTAAAGGGACATGTGGAGGACAGAAAGACCTCTGAATTGGAGCTAGTGCTTTGAAAGGGCAGCCATTGCCTTGCTGCATCTTTGCCTACGTAAGAGCAGGAATGGCCCGCAAAGAAGAGACAAGTCTTAGGGTATGAATAGTTATGGTTATTTGTTCACTTTCTGTCGTGTGTGTGTGTGTGTGTGTGTGTGTGTGTGTGTGTGTAAGTTCTAGGTTCAAGAAATCAAGAAACAGTTTGGACTGGCCGTAAGCACAGGGACGCCTCCCCTAGGTGGCGCTCCAGGCTTGTGCTCCATTCTCCCTTTCTCAAGTGTCCTGAATAAGCAGCTCAGCTAAGGTGACCAGACTATTGTCCTAGGCATCAAACAAGGGAGAAAAAGGAGCCAACAGGTGAACAAGTGTCCCACCTCCTAGCCAGAGTCCTGGTGTCTCTTAGCCAAGAACACTGTCCCGTGTTCCTCCTCCGTGAAAATGAGACTTGAAGTAAAACCCTCAGAGCTGATACGACAGAGCCTCTGAGCAGACTAAAGGCCCTAGGTAAAGTGGAAGGCTGCAGAAGAGCAGAGCCAGGGAGGGGAACTCTTGCCTGTTCCCACCAGCCGAGAGCTCAGGCAAGATGGCTGAGAAGAGCTTTCAACAACAGAGAAGATGGGCAGCGGTCATGGCACCATCACGCTTCTGCCTTCATGGGACCCGGTGTCGTCTCCCTCCCTCTCACCCCTGCCTCTCCATTTAGTAATGCTTCTTCAGGGGCCTTCCTACTGTCAACAGGGATTCCAGGGCACTGATTCTCTGCCTTTTTCACTGGCAAGCTGTAGCCAGTGAGGTCTGAGGGAAACATAGAACAGAAGCAAGAGGGTCGGGGCATGAACTTGCACCTCCCTTCCCCCAGTGAACCAACCTCACAGACGGGAACCTCCCTAGGCATTGATGTAGCTCACGTACCCTGGTGCCTCTGGTCATAGAGGCTCAGTGGAGAAACGAGCATGTGTATAGTCTGTAAGAATGCAGCCAGCGTGCAGGACAAGCCACCCCCTCTGTCTGCCCTGCAGTGTCTCCTTTTCTCACGACTCCCCCATATCCTACTCAGAGCAAAGGCCTGAGGTACGGTCCGAGGCCAAGCGTCAGCCTGGACTTTGAAGCCCGAATACAGATGTTCCAGAATCCTGAGACTATTGGAGAAGCCAGGAGCCCTGACAGAAAGGAAATGTGGGCTTGTGCTTTGAGTTTGCAGGAAGGGAACATTCAAGCCGACAAGAGTAAGTTATAAGGGAACATACACTACCATAAGAAGGCTCCTGGACACAGACATATGCATGCACACGCACAAACACATACACACACAGACATATGCACGCACACGCACAAACACAAACACACACACACACATCATCATCATCATCATCATCATCTTCTTCTTCTTCAGAATATGTCTCCAAATCACAAAGTCTAACAGTTCCCCCAGGAACTGAGGCCAACAAAGCAGAGAAGATGAAACTCAACCTCATAGTGTGTGAGGCACGCTCATGATATAATCCCATGCCGGGTGTAGGTCCCTTCATCTAACCATCAGTTGGGGTGAGGCCTGCATCTTCCAGGAAGGACTAGCAACACACAGCCTTGCCCTCCCCCCCCATTTCCATACCTCAGGTCCTTGCCACAGCTACTCTCTAGCTACCTCAGAGCTCAGAGGCTAGAGCCCATGCAGATCTGTCCACCCTCATGGGAAAGCGTCTCCCAGCAGGGAGAAATCCACTCCCACATGCTTCTTAATGTGTAGAATGTGTGTAACTTCCATCGGGGCCTGGACTTCACAAGGCGTACGTAGGAAGGGCAGGCCACCACTGCAAGGTCATGGCTGGGGGCCTGGTGTCTTGGCGCTCACCTGTAATTTCAGCACTCGAGTGTCTAAGGCAGGAGGATGGTCAGTTCAGTAGTTCAAGGCCAACCTGGTCTACATAACAAAACCATGTCTCAAATAATAATAATAATAATAATAATAATAATAATAACAACAACAACAACAATATAACAACAATAATGATGATGTAAAAAGCAAACATTTAAAGTAAACATACAAATTAAAAGATTAATGGCTGAATGGCAAGACCAAATGACAGAGGACTGAGTTGTGTTCAGCTCTGTTGACATTTGTCTTAGTCAGGGTTTCTATTCCTGCACAACATCATGACCAAGAAGCAAGTTGGGGAGGAAAGGGTTTATTGAGCTTACACTTCCACATTGCTGTTCATCATCAAAGGAAGTCAGGACTGGAACTCAAGCAGGTCAGGAAGCAGGAGCTGATGCAGAGGCCATGGAGGGATGTTCTTTACTGGCTTGCTTCTCCTGGCTTGCTCAGCCTGCTCTCTTATAGAACCCAAGACTTCCAGCCCAGAGATGGCACCACCCACAAGGGGCAATTGAGAAAATGCCCCACAGCTGGATCTCATGGAGGCACTTCCCAACTGAAACTCCCTTCTCTGTGATAACTCCAGCCTGTGTTGACACACAAAACCAGCCAGTACAACATCCTAAATCACTTTTAAAGTCAACAGAAGATTGCCCTCTTTATATGGAGACCAAACATGTTGTTTTTATGGACTAGTACCATAGGAAGCAAGTACTCTGGTTTTCTTTGGGTTTTGAAATAGGGCCTTTTATAATACAGGTTGCCCTCAAACTTGCCATGTACCTGAGGCTGGCCTTCAACACCTGACTCTACCTCCTTCCATCAAGCACTGGGATTACAGACATGCATGTCCAGAGGGAATAAAGAGGGTTTCTTTTTTTTCTAAACAGGGTCTCACTATGTAGCTCTAGCTGTACTGAAAATCCCTTTGTAGACCAGGCTGGCCTTGAATTCGTAGAGATCTGCCTGCCTCTGCCTCCCCAGTGCTGGGATTAAAGAGTGTGTGCCACCCTGAGTAGCTAAAAATGAATGTACTGGCTGGTTTTGTGTGCCAACTTGACACAGGCTGGAGTTATCACAGAGAAAGGAGCTTCAG
>NW_022196895.1:70640152-70674145 GCF_008632895.1 Mastomys coucha
TCTGCATCAGCTCCTGCTTCCTGACCTGCTTGAGTTCCAGTCCTGATTTCCTTTGGTGATGAACAGCAGTGTGGAAGTCTAAGCTGAATAAACCCTTTCCTCCCCAACTTGCTTTTTGATCATGATGTTTTGGCAGGAGTAGAAACCCTGACTAAGACAATGAACATTAAGACCATGAAGGTCTGCACTTTTGTCTGTGAAGAGTGAATAAGAAATGCTTTAAACTGCAGTCTGCTACCGTAAGTGTAAAGCCACATCAACAGCTGGCAAGCCTGTGTGTGTGCTCAACACCGTCAAGAGGTCAGACCGCATGCAGTGTTCTCGCCACATTAAAAAGGGGTGTGAGGAAATGTTTGGAGGAAATAAGTGGACATCCGTCACCTGCCGTTAAGATGGCGACTTTATGACATTTGCTCATGCCCAGTCTTGCCAGATGTGCACATTAACTATGTGGTGTGGCTGGCTGTTTGTATATTAATTATACCCCCATCAACGTGGAAATGCTTTCTGTCTTCATTTTTCATGTCTTCATTTTTCATGATGTTGTGTTGTTAGATTCCAGCGTGGGTCCTCCACTCGAGAAGATACAGGAAGGAGATCGCTGTAAATTACATGAGGTTTATTATTGCCAGTATACTGGGGTCATCCTGCATTCAGAGCAAAGGAGACGACCAAAAACAAAAGCACACACTTTTTATACCTTTCAGTACATGGGTTTACAGCATGAGTTAATTATCTCTCACTGGTGTAGCCCATTGTCTTTCGTTCTCTTTGACCTCTGTGCCCCAGGTGAGGGGGAGATACCGATTGCGCATAGTAGGGGTAGGGGGAGATCCACCCTCCCAGGGACGTTTCCTGGAACCAGGCATTACTCCCCACAATTAGGGCATCTCCTGGGGACTGATGTTTGCTCGGTAAACTCTTCTGAAGCTCTGTCTTCAGGCTTAATGGACATTCCTTGCTCCTTGGTATTTTTATGAGGTGCCCTTATTTGCTCAATTTTTACAGTGTGTGTATACATGGCTTCACATGTATGTACAGACACTTGCATGTGGGAGCTCATGCACGTGTGTGGGTGTGCCTCTGGAGACCCCGGAGCTGAGGTCTGAAATCATTCTCAGCATCTCTTTCTCCCGCCTCCTTCATGGAAACAAGGTCTCTCAAGCAAACTCAGAGCTTACCGATTCCTCTACTCTTGCTAGCCAGCTTGCTCAGGAAATCCCCGTCCCCACTTTCTAAGGCTGGAATTGCAGGTGGGCTGTCATGCGCGCACCATATTTATGTGGGGTTTTGGTAAACCAGGCTCTACTTCTCAAATTTCCACAGAAAGCTCACTGGGTCCTGGAACATCTCCTCAGACCCAGATGTCCAAAGGGATATTCTCCCCTCTCCAGGACAGCTGGATTACGGTTCAGAAGGATCAGGAGTTTGAGATCTGCCTAGGCTACCCTATTAGTTACATTGCTCATCATAAAAAGAAAATTCCATGCTGGAAATGACTTAAAAGTGAGGAGGTTTATTATGGCTTGTGGTTTCAGGGATTGTGGGATACAGGACAGCCCTGTGGCAGCAGGGGTGTGTGGGAGGGGACATCTCACATTGCAGCCAGTGGGATATTTCCATCAGGCATTCTCTTACAGTAACAGGAAAAGTAATCGAGGCCAGAACCCCCCTTGGGAAGCACTGCCTGGAGCACCTGTATTCACCCATTCAGTCCAGCACAGCTTCTGTAAATCACTGTCAGGGTCCAGCCCAACGAGGAGGCATGGCGGGGATGCCTCAAACCTCTGGGATCCTTTCAATCTCAGGCTGAGCGGTCAGCTCAGTCCACTACCACCTTGTCCTGTGGGGTTAATCCACTTGAAACCAATTACACCTTGAGGGCTGTTTACATTGTGGGAAGCCATCCCCAGTCAGCCAATGGGAAGAAGGGGAAGTGAGGCTTCTGGATAACTGACAGACTGAGCCAGTCCTGTAAGGATTTGGAGTTATGACAGCAACGCAGTGGGATCCTGCACAGCCCGACGTCACACCACCTGACACTAAATAATGACATCACATGCTACCTGACTTACCAGATATGTCCTGCTTGCTTGGTGTGGCGATTAGACAAATATTGCTACTATGTGTTGATTCTAGAGACAGTCTCTCGGGACAAGCAATCTCTCTGAGGTTACACGGCTATCGATGGATCTGCCTGCGAGTATAAACACTGAACACATGAGCCTAGAGAGACGGCTCAGTGGGTAAGGGCACTGGCTTAATTCCCAGCACCTACATGGTAGCTCACAACCATCTATAATTCCAGTCCCAGGAGATTCCATGTTCTTTTTGGGCTCTGTGGTCACAGCATGTGGTGCATAGACATATGTGCAGGCAAAACACCCATACACATCAATAATAATAAAACACTTCTAAAAGATTGAGAAGACAATTTATTAAGAAATGTCAGGGCTGGAGCAATGGCTCAGCAGTTAAGAGCACTGTCTGCTCTTCCAGAGGTCCTGAGTTCAAATCCCAGCAACCACATGGTGGCTCACAACCATCCATAGCAAGACCTGATTCCCTCTTCTGGTGTCTGAAGACAGCTACAGTGTACTTACATATAAATAAAATAAACTTAAAAAACAAATGTCTACAGCAGTAGACAGTCTGGCTAATACATTAAACAGTGTGTGAGAGAGTGAGTGTGTGAGTGTGTGTGTGTGTGTGTGTGAGTGAGTGTGTGAGAGAGTGAGTGTGTGAGTGTGTGTGAGTGTGTGTGTATGTGAGTGTGTGTGAGTGTGTGTGAGTGTGTGTGTATGTGAGTGTGTGAATGTGTGAGTGTGTGTGTGTGCAAGTGTGAGTGTGTGTAAAGGTGTGTGTGAGTGTGTTTCAAGACAAAAAAAAAATCTCACAGGAAGAATAAGGCAGCTTCCAGATGCCCTTCTAGCAGCCAGTACCATAAACAAAGACAAAATGTCCAGGAGAAAAGAGCGTGTGAGCCAAGCAAACCCCACCCAGCTAAGCTGGAGCAAGAGTTAAGGCTAGAGATTGTATTTCCAGGCATAAAACGGCTCACATCTAAGAGGCATTCTGGAAAATGAACTTGGCGATGGAGCCCTTTGATCTCAAGGATGAGTCACAATAGAGAGTCCTGTTACTCCTCCGATGGCTGGGGAGAACAGTTTCCACCCAGGAGGAATTACACGCAGGTGACTTGAGAATGCACGAGGAAATGCTGACAGAAGAAGAAAGCGGGATGAGTGTACCTAAGAGCCAGTCCCTTTGTCAATCCTAGATATAACCAACCTATGTTGTCCATGGGTCAACACACTTTGAACACACAGGCAGCAGGCTTGGGGTGGCTCTACTGATAAGGCATTTGCCTTGCAAGTGTAAGGGCCTGAGGTTGAGCCTTAGAACCCACAGGAAACATCCAGGCTGGTGGTGCACTCATGACCCTACTTGGGAGGGAAAGAGAGGTCCGTGCGTGTGCTGATGGCCAAGTTACCCTGGGCAGTGAGCTCCGGGTGTTGATGGCCAAGTTACCCTGCACAGTGAGCTCCGGGATCAGAGACCCCATCAGACAGATAGACAGACAGACAGACAGATAGACAGACAGACAGACAGACAGACAGAAAAGGTGGAGAGCTGGAGGATGACACCCAAGCTGTCATCTACACCCATACATACGCATGTGCACTCAAACACACACATGCATGCACACTCATATACACACATACATGTATATCCAAATACACACATGCATAGGCATTCAAACACATGCATGAGCACCTAAACACTTACATTCATGACTATCCAAACACATGTACACTCAAATAGACACAGGTATGTGCACGCACATGCATACATACCACACACACACACACACACACTGAATTCACCTTACTGGATTTCCTTACATCCGGTAGCACCTTACAGGGTTTTTTTCAGGGGTGGGAACACATTTGAAGTTCCTACCGAAGTCATTTGAAATTCAGTGTAGAGCTCACTTGTCCACGTATCCACGTGTGCACCGTGGGAGCCATCTGTGTAGCCTCTACACCGGCCTCACGGATTCCATCCCTGACTCCTTCCAGATGTTCCTTCCCATGCATAAAGAGATGTGTGGGTCGGTGCTGACCGAAGGTTGCCATGAACTGACTCTCCGTGAGAATTTGGTGATTTGCTGCTTTTGTCTTTACATTTTCCTGTATTGCGTCCATTTTACAACAAGCATAGGATGGAGTAATTAGAAGAAAAATAAAGGAGTGGGTGAAGAATGCCTGGATGCCTGTGCTAAAAGCCAGTCCTCACTCAGCCAAAGAAAGGGACTTAAGCAAGATAAAATTTGGGTATAATCTCATTGTTGTTTTGGTTTTTTTGAGATGGAATTGTTATGTGTCCTAGGCTGGTCTTGAACTTGCAGCTGTATTTTTCTTTCCAGATTTTCGAGACAGGGTTTCTCTGTATAGTCCTGACTGTCCTGGAACTCACTCTGTAGACCAGGCTGGCCTCAGACTCAGAAATCTGCCTGCCTCTGCCTCCTAAGTGCTAGGATTAAAGCCATGTACCACCACTTCCTGGCCTCTCAGATGCTGGGATTGCACGTGAACCACCATGCCTGCATGCAATTCACTTAGGGAGCAGTGTCTAAAAACCACGTCTTCATAAACAACAAGGTTCCTGAAAGTCTTTTTTTGTTTGGTTGGTTTGTTTTTTTTGTTTTGTTTTGTTTTGTTTTTCAAGACAGGGTTTCTCTGTGTAGCTCTGGCTGTCCTGGAACTCACTCTGTAGACCAGGCTGGCTTTGAACTCAGAAATCCGCCTGCCTCTGCCTTCCAAGTGCTGGGATCAAAGGTGTGCGCCACCACTGCCTGGCGAAAGTCTTAATCTTTTAGTCACTTTAGGTCAGCACGACCTAGGGGACAGATCACCCTGAGACAAGATCACCAGCAAACACAAGCTGTCACCTCAGAGCCACTGAGAGTCCCCTCAAGCTATCAGAACTTTAGGACCAAACTGAAGAAATGGCCACCAGACCGAACTTCACTCAGCTACGAACCCTCGAATCCTCAAACCCCACCCCAGGTCTTCCTCCATGGAAGCTGCCGTCAGTGCCCAGGACTGGGGGTCACTGAATCTCTTATCTGTTCTTCCCGATAGGGCCACAACAACTACAATGCCTCTGTCAGCTCCTCACCACCCCTCAGGACTTTCCCCTTAAAATGTCAGCAATAAAGATAGATACTGCAACAGCGGTAAAGTGGAATTTAGGATAGAAGGTGTCAGAGTCATGAGATTCATTGCGTGTAGTAAAATGTGCCTTTTGAAGAAACAGAGCAACTATGATTTCTACATTCTAAATAGTGTTAACTACCCAACACGCAAACCCAAAACTACTAAAAACAAAAGGAACTACAGTACATTCACAAAAGGTGATGGCATATCTTAATGAGATGATTTCTGAATCTGAAGTAAATGAACCATATGAGAATAGGACTAAGTAAGTGGCCATTAGATGGAATCCAGTGCCTTCCCAATAAAAGCAAGCGTAGACCTTGGGATCTTATGTGTGTGTGTGTGTAATATGTAAGCTTATGTGTATGCATAAATATGATGAATGTGTTGGCTCTCATATGCCACAGCACACATGCAGAGGCCAGAGGGCACTCCAGATGTCTGTTCTTGCCTTCTATCTTGTTGGAGGCACATGTGCACACACACACACACACACACACACACACACACACACATTGTTGTTTGCCATGGTATTTCATGGACTAAGTGGCCTGTAAGCCTCTGGGACTCTTCACCTCCCATCTCACCATAGGAAAAATGGTTTTGCAGACACATGCCAGCTCACCCAGCCTCATGTGACATATCTGGGAATTCAATCTCAGGTCATCACGCTCATGTGACAAGTCCTTTACCCACAAAGCCCAGCCTTGGAATAGTTTAAAAAACAAAACAAACAAAAAAAAAAACAATCCTATGTCTGGCACCAAAGAAAATGGCAACTGGAAGTATTTCAGACAAATGTGCCAAGTATAAGGTAAGACCATCAAAAATCCATCCTAAAAATATACTGCAGGAGCTCTTAGCTACTTAGAATGGAAAGGTACTCTCCTGAGAAAGGCATGCGGCAGAGGAACCTGCAGCTGCCGGAGCATGAAGAAAGCATGTACAAAGATCACGGGCAGAGTTGATCCAAAGGAGAAAACCCAGCATAAATAAAAAGGAGATGGGGGAGCCAGTGCTTTTTGTTTGTCGGCCACTGTTATCTGTAAGAGTGTAAGAGCTGTCAGTCAGCCGGTAGTAGTTAATAAACCTGCCCCGATTTTAGTGTGGGCTAGGGCTCAGTTTCCAGCATCATCGGGACAGGTCACTTCTTCCTTTGGAACCTCCCTACAGCCACTCGTTCTCCAGCCCATTTATATATTTTAATCCGTCACCTACATTTATATCTTGGAGGATTTGCATAAATATGTCATCTATCTTTATTTACTTATTTATTTTACTATTTTTTTTTTGAGACAGAGTCTCACACTGCATTCCAAGCTATCCTACAACTCTTTATGTGGCTCAAGGCAATCCTCCTGCCTCAACTTCCCAAGGAATATGATTTTTAGGTATGAACCATCACACATTCTAAATCTTGAGGCCACACTGAGGGCTTGCCTGGGCCAACACTGTCCCTCAAAGGCCACCAGAGTTCCTGTCCTCAACTTTACCCAGGAGTGCATGAGCTCTGAGGTTTCCAGCGTGAGTGGAAGAAACAGGCATACAATAGTGAGAGCTACCCTCCTGGGAAGATGAAGGTTCACTGGATTTTAGTTTTAGTTTTCCCTTACAGTCAATATTGGGTCCACATAAAACCAAACCTAAACTTGATTTCTTTCTTTTTTTTTTTTAAGATTATTTTATTTATGGTTGTACAGATGGCCGTGAGCTATTATGTGTGTGGCTGCTGGGAATTGAACTCAGGACCTCTGCCAGCCCTGCTCACTCCGGCCCTACTCACTCGGGCCCTGCTTGCTCACTTCTGCGTAATTCACTGTAGCTGTCTTCAGACGCACCAGAAGAGGGCGTCAGATCTCATTACAGGTGGTTATGAGCCACCATGTGGTTGCTGGGATCCAAACTTAGGACCTTTGGAAGAGCAGTCAGTGCTCTTACCCACTGAACCATCTCACCAGCTCTAAACTTGATTTCTAAAGTAGGTTTCCATGTGTGATCTTTGTAGAAAAGTCCATCCTGCCTTTTGAGTGGTTTGAATAAGCACAGCTGTTTGCAAGAAAATGGAAGGAAGCCGGTCATGGTGGCACACGCCTTTAATCCCAGCACTTGGGAGGCAGAGGCATGCGAATTTCTGAGTTCGAGGCCAGCCTGGTCTACAGAGTGAGCTCCAGGACAGCCAGGGCTATACAGAGAAACCCTGTCTCAAAATACCAAAAAAAAAGAAAAAGAAAAGAAAATGGAAGGAAAAGCTAAAAGAGTTCTTCCACCCATGCCTGCCTGAAACACTCACGTGATTTTATGAGCGTCAAACCATTCACCTGTCTAGTCCCTATCATGGTCCAGGACAGCACCTGGTAGACTAACTCACTGTGGTTTGGCTGGCTTGCTTATGTCAAACTTACATTCTCAAAAGAAAAAAAACAGTATGAAAATAAATCAAGTGTGTGGTATGTGTTCACGTGTGCATGCATACACAGAAGTGCATACACGGATATGGAGGTCAGAGGTCAAAATCGAGTATCTTTCTCAGTCCTCCCCACCTTATTTTTTGAGACAAGGTCCCCTCACTGAACCTGGAGCTACGGATTAGATAAACTAGTTGGCCAGTGAGCTCTGGGATCCACCCTTCCCAGCACGTGTGTGATAGACACGCATGCCCATGACCAGCTTTTCACGAGTCTTGGGGCTGTGAACTCAGGCATTTATGCTTGCAGGCCACAAGGACTTAACTGGATATTGTTCTTTCTTTCCTTCTCTCTTTATCATATTCATGACTAAATGTTGTTGTTGAGGCAGGGTCTCAAGTAGCCCAGACTGGCCTTGACCTTGCTAAGTAGGCAAGCAAGGGTTGCCTTGACCATCTGATGTACCTGACTGCTCAGAAGCACAGGATGAGCCACCACCCTGGTTCTGTGTTGTTGGGGATCAAGCCTAAGGCTTTATGCATGCTAAGCAAGCACTCTAACAACTGAGCTACGTCCCCAGCCCCAATACACAATTCTTAATAACAAAGTTTTTAAATATTTTACTGGTTCCTTGTGAATTTCACATCATGCACCTCAACCCCACTCATCCCATCCCTCCATTTTTGCCCTCTGTCCATCTGTCCATTGCAACCCTGCCTCCAACCCCCGCCAAAAGAAAAACAAAAACCAAGCCAAAACAAAAGTCTCACTATGGAAGCTTCAGTGGTCACACAGTATATATACCCTCCTACCCAAACAACTTTTCTTGAGAATGTTCATTGCAACAATGAGTCCTTATTCTGCTTCCAGGCTTCTGCCTTCTGCTACACCATCCATACCAGATCCTACCAGATCCTGACTAGGACTCCTCTTGGATATTCTTTTTTTTTTTTAAGATTTATTTATTATTATATGTAAGTACACTGTAGCTGTCTTCAGACACCCCAGAAGAGGGCATCAGATCTCAGTATGGATGGTTGTGAGCCACCATGTGGTTGTTGGGATTTGAACTCAGGACCTTTGGAAGAGCAGTCAGTGCTTTTAACCACTGAGCCATCTTTCCAGCCCCCTCTTGGATATTCTGTTTTTTTTGTTTTTGTTTTTGAGACAGGGTTTCTCTGTGTAGCCCTGGCTGTCCTGGAACTCACTCTGTAGACCAGGCTGGCCTTGAACTCAGAAATCCTCCTGCCTCTGCCTCTCAAGTGCTGGGATCAAAGGCGTGTGCCATCTTGGATATTCTTTTGTTGCCCTCTGTTGTGGAGTTCTTGAAGCTTTGGATCTACAGGACTGGCCCTCTCACGTGCTCCAGCAGTTCATAGATGGGGTGGATATTGGGATGGGGCAACTCAAAGCCCTGGATCTGGGTTTAGGTAGTAACTCAGTTGGTTAGCTCACCAGCTTTCCTGCTTTGCCAGGGTGAGGGGCAGGGACAGCTCTGCTCAGCCCTCAGACACCAGCATGGCCCCAGGCAGCAGCCTACTCGAGGGACTTCCACATGGCCATTGGTGGTAACATGGGCCATGGACATCAACACATACCCCCACTGCTGCATGGCCATGAGCCAAGACATGGTACATGGCAGCCGGCCAGGCCAGACCCTCACCACAGCCTCAGGTGGCTACTCCCATTGGGCTGTCCCTCACCACCCCTGAGTCTCCAGCTCAGCCTGTCTTCATAGAGCTCAAAGCACTCCTCTTCTCTCTCTCCCATCTCTCTGCCACATACCTGCTCACTGTAGCTGCACCTGCCTGCATCACGTGGCCTCGGGAGAGCCTCTGGGTGTGTTCCGTCCCAGTAAACAATTTTTTAAAAAACTAAAATACTCGTTGTTCCTCGAGGTAGGTAGCTCATGTGGCCAAATGACTTTTTAATCACCAGAGAGGCTAGGTCCAGCTTTTCTATAGGAAACATGATGAGTTTGAAACAGTTAATCCATGGGGGTTGGAGCAGCCAGAGAACCACTGCCACCTAAGCCATGACGCTGGCAGCCTGGAGCATAAGGTCCCTCCAGCCCGACTCTCACTTTGTCATCCATATCATGCCCTTGGTGGCTCCCCTCCCTCCCCTCGCCAGGCAGAATTCCTTCCCTTAGGTGCATTCTGGATTTTGCACGGACTTGCATAAGTGCGCATTGCATCCCACTGCACGCTGTGGCTCATTTAATAACTTGTCCCGAGTCTACAAATTCCTTGAAAGCAGGAACTGTATCCTGCTGATCTTGCCTCTCCCCAGAAGCAGACCACAGTACTTGAGTATGGGACTATTCCCGTGCAGTAAATACAACGTCTTTCCAACTCCGCTCAGCTCCGGGAGTGTGCCAGCAAAGGTGTATCCACTTGAGTATGATGACCAGGGAATGACAGTGGAAATGATAGAGACCCACCCTCTACACTGTGACTCTGAGGAAATCAGACTCAAATTCGTAATGTTGAAAAGAGATGATCCGGTTTTCTATGAATAAAATGTCCTGGGAGAACTTCAATTGAGGCTTAATCCAGGAACTGGAGAAATGTACCAAGATTGAGCGTATTGCCTGCCGCTGCCCCCATTTCTACATGAGGAAAGGACTCCATGGGACTTCTAAACTGCGTGGGTCGGTGCATGCTGGGGAAGAGCGATGGCTAAGCCATCTCTCCACTCTTAACCCCTAAGCCATCTCTCCGGCCCCTGATTTTGCAGCTTTAAGGTACACATAATAGCCAGTCCGCAGCTAATTTGCCATGGTGAAACGTGTAAAGAGCCTGTTCGAGGCCGAGCAGGGTGTGCTGGCTCAAGATTTATGGAGTAGGCACTCTCACTCAGCCAGCAAGCAGTGTGGAGACCGGCCAAGCCCCTGTGCGCCACATCTGGGGCTGCACCTCCTTTCCACACAATGCAGCTAGACTCGTGGGTCTCAGCAGACCCCACCACTTCCAACCCTCCCTCCTTAGGACTCCAGCATTCTGACAGAAGTGCAGCTGCCATGGTCTCTTTAGCCATTCCCATCTCTAGATAGTCCTGTCTGGCCATGGGTATCATTAAGGATCTTGTACAGGATTGGGTGTGAGCTCCTTAAGCTTCCAGAGAGCGGCTACCAGTCCCAAGAGAGCAAACTATAGGGCACCACACACACACACACACACACACACACACACACACACACACACACACACATCCCAGGGCTGAATGGGCGACGACTAGGAAGGACTCTTGACTCCTGACTGTCTAAGCTCCTGTCTCCTGTTTTACCACACGGCTGCGGAAGCTGAGGGATGTTTTGTTTGTCGAGGTTGGGAGAGGTAGTTCCAGACTGTTCTGCAGAGTTCATGTAGTGCTGATACCTTCGCGTTCTTCTATCAACCATGTCAGATCTGTTCCTAACAGTCATTTAGACATTATATAACTAAGGGAATTCAGGCACCTAGAGGTGCCTGACACAAGCCTCAGCGCTCGGGACCTTACAATGGCTTTTGCACCTCGGCTGCAATCCAGCCTTTGAGCCCTAGGGGTCGCCAGATAGCCTTGCCTGTCCCTCGCTCCCGCATTACGAACAATAGCCGCAGTGAAATGCAGGGAGGAAGAGCCACGCATCAATGAGTTCCTTCAGCCACCCGTCCTCTCCCCCAGGGTTGTTCTCGCCATCACCCCTATCCCTTGAATCCTGGTCCCCTTAATATCAGAGTCCAGTGCTCAGCAGACCTTGTGGGTCCCGTCTGTAGTCCCAGAAACAGGAGTCTGGACACAAGTCCGAAACCAACCTGTTCTACCCAGTGAGTTCCAAGCCAGTAAGGGCTACTTGAGACCCTGACTCAAATAACGCAAAACAAACAAACAAACAAATAACATCAACTATTCTAGGGGCTTTGCCCCAGAGTTCAGAGGTCATGAACCTCCCCTGGGATTGACCTCATATTAGCTATTCCCTCTATGCCTCTTCTGGAAGGACCCTTGGTCCTACAGAGATCCAAGGTTAGCTTTGACAAGGACTGAGGTGAGGGACCATTGATACTATGAAATGGGAGGAACTCCTTTAGGGAAAATAATACATATTAAATGTCCTTGAGCTCCTAGGAGCTGCTGGAAGGCCCCTTGTCACAGATAAGATTGCCCTGGGTGTCTCCCTGAAGTAGTCCAGGGCACAATTGATCTGGTGTCCTTTAACCCTTTCTTTTCCTCAGTGCCCGTAGGGGCAGATTCATAGAGAAGTCCTGATTAGGTTTCTAGCTTCCCTCAACGGACTCCTCTGGTTCCTGCTTCCAGCTTAGTCCAGTGAGAAGGTATCTTAGCATATAGAGCTTACTTCTAACCCTGGCACTCAATGTATACCAAAAGAACCCCCAAAGTCATTGACCTTGACCTAGAACCTGTGGCCATCATACAAACGACTGCCCCTAAGTCAATGGTTCTCAACCTGTAGGTTCCAACCCCTTGACAGGTCGCATGTCAGAGATTTACGTTATGATTTTTGTTTTGTTTTGGTTTGGTTTTTGGTTTTTCGAGATGGGTTTCTCTGTGTAGCCCTGGCTGTCCTGGAACTCACTCTGTAGACCAGGCTCTGTAGAACTCAGAAAGCCACCTGCCTCTGCCTCCCAAGTGCTGGGATTAAAGGCGTGTGCCACCACTTCCCCACTACATTATGATTTTTAACAGTAGCAAAACTACCATTATAAAGTAGCAACAAAAAAGTTATGGTTGGGGGAGGGGGTATTCACCACAACATGAGGAACTGCATTAAAGAGCTGCAGCATTAGGAAGGTTGAGAACCAATTCAACTATCCCAGTTGGAGGGCAGAATGCCCTTGTCCGGGCATACCAAGATATTCATCACTGTACTACCACCTTCTACGTCCTACTGAGTTGGCTCTGGCCATCTTAACAAAATACTCAGGACCAAGCTTCAGCTTTGACTTTTCATCTGACAACAGGCCAAGTGGGAGGCTCCATATGCAGGTCCCACAAGCAGGACCCACAAAGGCCTCTCTGGGCCCAGCTCTGCTCTGTCTAGTCAAGGGCAGGTTTGCTCAGCATTGCAGAAACCAAGGAGTCAGCAAGGATGTCTGTTGCCGTGTGAGCACCCAGCTTTGCTCAAGCAACAAGACTCACGCCATCGTGGGTTCTAACTCATGCTTCATTGAAACCAGGTGTGGTTCCCACAACCTGGTCTTTCTGAGGTAGGGATTTATTTCCCATGTGCTACCCACACATGGGGAGGCATCAGTCATAGTAATTAACTCACCTGAAGTTCCCCCATCAATACAAGCGCATGCACCCACATTTCCCAGGCCTCCTTTAAGGGATATCTGGCTTCCAGGCCCTGATTTTGCATGAACTGATTTCAAGACCCAAGCAAGTTCCTTAGAACCTTGGAACCTCGGACCTCACCGAGTCATGACACGAAGGGTGCTCTCAGAGCCTGCAAGGATGTCACTCACTTGTCAGGAATGGGCTAGGGACTCGAGCAGAACTGAATGGGAACAACTACCCAGTAATCCACGACTCTGAACCAGAGCCTCTGCCTCTAGGATCAGGGTACTACCTCGAGAGGCCTGCAGTAAAGATTAAAGGAAACAGGTGTGGGCATTTGACATCCAAGATGGTGAGTGTTAGGACATTTTAAAGTTGTCATGGTTGCCAGTCTGCAATCCCAGCACTTGGGAAGCTGAGGCAGGAGGATAGGATAAAGTGTCAAGGGAGGGACCTGTGCCAAGGTGTGCTGCTAAGATCTGTGCACCAGATCTAGTGTAACAGGTTTGCTGGGGAGGGGGAGGTGACAGGTGTGGGGACACGAGGGAGAGATAGAGCCAGAGGGAGCCAGAGAGCTATCTGGGGTGGTGGGCACCCTTTTCTGCACCACACCTGGCCTGCCTAGCAGCAGCTGGTGACCTAAGCTGCTGCCAGCTCCTGGGGCCAGGTGGTAATGATTGCTAACATGACTCTTTTTGTTTGTGATTTCTTTGCACTTTACACTCTCTCTTCCTCTCTCCCTCTCTCTTTCTCTCTCTTTATGTTTGTGTGTATATATATATGTATATATACATATAATATATATATACATATATATATATCTAATCTGTACCAAGATTTGTCTTTAAATTTATAAAAGGCTTATAATTAAAATTGATACATGAGTATGTATGTCTTATCTATATGTGTATGTGTGTATATGTGATTCAACTCCTGTTTATAATATATATATATGTGTGTGTGTGTGTGTGTATAACTCAGATTCAACTCTGTATATGTGTGTGACTTGGATTAAATTCTCATTTAAAAATTATATATATATATATATATGTGTGTGTATGTGTGTGTGTAAAACAAGCATTTTAAATAGCAACCATGTGGCTCGCCTTCATCTTGGTTGGTGGCCTCATTAGAATGTAAGTGGCCACATGGCTGGTGACCTCATTAGAATGTAAGTGGCCATATGGCTGGTGGCCTCATTAGAATGTAAGTGGCCGCATGGCTGTCAACCATCCTTGCTAAGGGTAAAGAGCGTATGTCATGTGACTTCATCATTTTCATAGCCTTGGTTGTTGCTGTTAAACCGATGAATCTATTCTTTGCCTAGTCTTCAAGCCAGCAGAGACCCAGGAACAAGGAGTTTCGCCTAAGTAAACAGTAAGTGCATCTCTCAATGTGTGAAAATCAGGCGCCAGGACTCACCTAGCAGCTGCTACCTACTTCAAGATAACGAGGGCTGACATCTGGTTACTAGTCTCAGAGAAGAGATTACAATGTAACCTTTTACTATTCTTTCATTTAAAGGAACTTGCTTTACAATGACAGCTCCCAGTAATCAACCACCTGGGACTTGTGTGAATAACTGGATAGAAAAAAAGATGTAAAGTTTTTGTAAGGTCTGAGAATATGGAACCTTAAGTTATGAGGATCTAAGAACATGTTTTAGGGTCTAAGAAGGTGTTTTAAGGTGTGTAAGTGCAAGTTATGAAGGTTGAAAGATGTGATGTTTAAATGGTAATAAAGTATATAAAAGGAATGAAAAACCGCTGTAGATTCTTCTCCCTCTCTGTGCTACTGTTGTATTAAGACTTCAGAAATTCAGAGTTTTAACATTAACCAGTGGAGTTCTAATAAGCTATTAATCTAGCTTTGATAAAGCACTGACTGTTATCATAGCTACAAGCTCAAGATTTTAAATTGCCTTTGTTGTCTTCTAAGTATAGACTTGGACGTGCCCTTCATGGTGCTAATCTGTCTAATGTATATACATCTCGTCGTCTGGCTGGAGGGAAGAACTCTTTCACAGTCTGTATTCATACTGAAAATCAAGGTCAAGTGAGCATTTTTTTCTGTTCCATGGAAGGTTTCTGTCTTCCCTGAGCTTACCTTAAAGAATACTCATGCTTTAAAACCCCAAATCATTTCCCAAGTTCTAATACTGCATTTCTACAATGTGGGTTTCAGGACAGATTACAAACAGTAATGCTAATATGTCTAAAACATATCTTTTTTTTTTTTTATAGGCTTCAGGGAATCTACATGAATGTACCTTTCATGGGTCAAATGGACTCCAGACAAGTACCCCTGCCAATCAACAGCCAGTTCTGCACCTTGTTATAGTAACTTATTCATCTAATGTAATTGTCACCTCTGAGGCTTACTGCCTCAGTCAGCTAACCTAGTCCTCCTAGTCCTAAAAGCTTCTAGCCTCTATACAATCTACTCTAGGCATAGAATGTTTTCTGTCTCTGAGACTTACTACTGAATAAGCTCACCCTTTCCTAGTTTTTTCTGATCTGGCTGGCTAGTTCAGCTGTTCTGGCTCAAACTCCTCTCTAAGCTGACTGATTCAATCTGGCTTCTCTCTTAGCCTCTTGACTTTTTGCTCTGCTTGGCCTCTAACTCTGGCAATCTGCTCTAACCTTCCAGCTACTTCTCTAGCTTGTCCTGTCTTCACTTGTCTTCAGTCTGTCTCTGTACAATTCTCCCAGTAAAACTGTGTCCTTCCTTCCTTCCTTCCTCGTCGTCCTCCTCCTCCTTCTTCCTCTCTCTCTCTCCTCTCTCTCTCTCTCTCTCTCTCATTTCTCTTTCCTCTCTCTTCTGGTGAGAGCTGGACACAATTCTATTCTGTCAAATGTTTCTCTGATTCATTCTTTGTCTGCCACTCAATTAGACCTCACTTTTAAACATGGGTGCTTCCTTCTACATACTAACTCTATCTTCCTTGTTTTGCATTAAAGGTGTATACTAAGGCCATGTCTATATTCCAGCCAGAGGGACTGAAGTCCTGTGCTAAGGGCTCAGCCACAACTAGAAACAGGTATTTTCAGTAAATAACACAATCTTGGGGTTCACAGTGTGATCAAATATCCTGCAACACCACCTATAGCTTATTCTGGGGTTGGAACCTCTGTTTCCCTGGTTTTGGACCCCTCTTCCCTAACTACCAGGACCATAGGTCTAAATGTTTCAAGTGTATACCTATACATATACATATGTATACCTATACCTATACCTATCTCTATCTATCTATCTATCTATCTATCTATCTATCTATCTATCTATCTATCTATTCAGGACAGGTTCAAAGTGGCTAGCCCTAGATGGTCCAGCCTCATAGACAGCTTGAACTAGGCCTGCACTCTCCTAACCCCAGATGATCCTACAGAGCCTGGACAGTCAGTGAAACAGCCAGCTCTCCCATGACTTGGACAACATTCCTGCTTTCTTAGGTCCCCAAAGATGTCATCCTTGCTCCCAGACAGCAGAAAGCAGTCTAAAGAGCATGGCACCCTCATCTCTGCCTCACCAGCGTCTCTTCCTGCTTCCTCATCTTTTAAAACAAATAAAGGGGAGGGGGATGCTAGCAATCAGGCATCTCCACCAGCCTGCCCACAGGGAGGGCAGCAACTTATGTCACCCACTGCCACTAGGTGTACCAGGTGCACCATGTGTGGGGCATAAAAGCCCCCCACCCCAGATCTCTCTCTCTTCTCATTCCCTGTCCCTCTGTCTCTTTCTCTCCCTCTCCCATTCTGTTTGTCTGCCTGTCTGTCTCCATCTCTCCCTCACGACCCTACTCCAAGATGGCTTTTCACGCCCCCACTTCCCCAATAAACCTATCTCACTAGATCTATTGAGGGTTATAATTTCTTAGCAGCATACCTTGGTACGGGCTAGTCAAAGGTACCCCCCTCCTTTGCTGCATTATCCTATAAATATCACATAAATATTATCAATATCCTATGAGTTTGAGGCCACACATCAAGATCCTCTTAAAAACAACCATGCAAACGAACTAAAAGTCTTCTAAAAGCCATTTATTATACATTAGTTCTTACACTTGGCAGGGTCCCCCACCCCTTCCCCTTTCCACTGCACCGTCAGGACCTACTGTACCCTATGGTTCCAGATGTACTATATTTGGAGTAATGTCCAGAAAAGATCTGTTTATGGTACACGCACAGGGGTGGCCAGCAGCCATGGTAGGGAGAGCAGAGCAGGCTGGGAACCTGTGACCAGGAGCCTAAGGCCACTGTGACCACCTGCTTTCAGAAGCTTGGCACAGGAGAAACAGCCTCCAGGAATGTGGAAAACTGCTTGGAGGGTGGAGCTCTAACTTAGAGTACTGGCTTCCAATAGAGCAGAGGTTCTCAACCTATGGGGTCTCGACTCCAGGGAGTGTCAACGACCCTAGCACAGGGTTGCCTTAGACCATTGGATACGACTGATATGTACATTACGACTCATAACTAGCAGCATTGTAGTTATGAAGTAACAATGAAATAACTTTACGCTTAGGAATCACCACATCTGAGGACTGGTTGGTTGGTCGGGGCGTTAGGAAAGGTCCGGGAACCACTGGAATAGAAGGACTGGTTCTCGGTTGCAGTCAGGACTTTGTCCTAGATGGGTTTATTTTAAGAGCTGTCTGCCAAGCCAGCTTCTAAAGAGCCAAAGCACCGGGGGCTGCTGCTATGGAAAACATGACTTTCCTGGGGGATTAAGATGCCCTCCCAGGCTCGCAGCTACGTAGCTCAGAGTCACCATCGTGGATTCGGATTTGTGCTCCGCTGAAACCAGGTGCAGCTCCCGTCGCCTGGCCTCTCTGAAGCAGACACTCACACAGACTGTGTTGGCTGCCACAGTGGATGTCTCCCTTTCGTCTGTCTAGCCTGGACTGTCTTCCAAACTTCGCAGACAGTTTTGGGAAGCCATGCACATTGCCAGGGACAAGAGAGGCTGGGGGAGGGGAGCCCCGCGGTGGCGGGTGTGCTCCAGCGTAGCCCAGCCAAGCCGTTGCTGCCCGCTGCCTTCCAAGGGCTGCCAGACCGGTTTTCCTACCCCACCCTCATCAGATCAGGAGATTCTTCCAGCCAATAGGAGGCTGGACCCCAGTGACTCACACCCTCTCACCCCGACACCCCTCAGCCCATGGTCACTCAGCAGATGTTTGAGGACCACTTGAAAGCCTGGCTCAGGGTCACTATCTAGTCCAAGGTTCTTGCTTCGCTTCAGATTCCTAATTTGGCTTTGGCTTGAAGGCAGCATCATTTTACAACCTACCCACCCCGAACCTGGGGCTCAGCCAGGGCTGGCCATCTGGGGGTGGCCTTAAGAGATGTTGCCTAGGAACAAATCTAAGGGCTCCTCCCTTCTGTCTTCCCTTTAGGACATTCATTTTCCTGGAATTCCCATCAGGGCATTGATGTGCGGTGGTGGAGTGCAGAGATGAGAAACGACCCTACGTTGCCTGAGCTCTGCCCTGGAGCCCAAAGCCAGTTGGGAGCTGCAAAGGAATTGTACCAGGTTCCAGACTTCTAGCTCCCCCGGATGAGGACTAAGCCAGGAAAGACTGGTTCAGTCCGGGGTTAAATCTGGCCCTTATTCCTTCAACCCAAGATCCACTGTTTATTTAATATTCTTCAAATTAGTTCTTGTTTTCTTATTAAAATGGGAACTATATCAAAAATGAAGGAGAATCTGTGTACCCTTCACCCATTTTCAGCAACTGCCACAACAAGAGGCACATTTAGGATTTCTGGAAGTGGGAAGTGCTGTGTTGTAGGAATTCCTTACCTTCATGTGGTTACTGCCTCTTTCCCATTCCCAGGTCAGCTGATAAGTCAATGAGAAGTCTGACGGTTGATCATGGATCAAACAAACCAGAAATAAACAAAATCAACCAGGAAACAACTATGTCTGGAACAGAAATTGCTAATGTTTTCAATACCCACAGAATGTTTTTGCAATTTTCTTTTTTTGTCTTTTTTTTTTTTTTTTTTTTTTTTTTTTTTTTTTGGTTTTTCGAGACGGTTTCTCTGTATATCCCTGGCTGTCCTGGAACTCACTCTGTAAACCAGGCTGGCCTTGAACTCAGAAATCCATCTGCCTCTGCCTCCCAAGTGCTGGGATTAAAGGTGTGCACCACCACTGCCCGGCACTTTTGCAATTTTCATCCCACTGGCCTGCATGTTTGAAGGGTTTTTTGTTTTGTTTTGTTTTTTTGTTTTCCCTGCCAAATTTCATCTGTCGATGTTTGCTCCACTTAAACAATTTGTTTTATTTTTGCAGCTGTTTTTAATGTGTGTGTATGTGTGTGTGTGTGTGTGTGTGTGTGTGTGTGTGTGTGTGTGTCTGTCTGTCTGTCTGTCTGTTGAAGTCCACTTGAGGACAACTCTGAGGAGCAGGTTCCCTCCTTTCACTGTGTGCTTCAAGGATCAAACTCAGGGTGTCAAACTTGCAGGACAATTGTCTCCCCAGTCCTCTTTCCATCTTCCATCCCTCTCTTCCTTCTTCAGTAAACTGAGAACTAACCACAGTTTGTGTTCTGGCATTTATAGCAGCATTATCCACGATGCACGAAATAACCCATGCTCATCAAGGGATGAATGAGTAAGCTGTGGTATATCCATGTAAGGGAATAGAATTCAGCCCTAGAAAAGGAACAGTGGACTCTGACATGCTCTCAACATTGATGAAATGTTCAGGTCTTATTTGCACTAAGTAAACTAAGCCAGAACAAAGGGACAAACACTGTGCTGTTTCTTGTATGTGATATATCTAGAAAAGTCAAATCCATGGCTGGGACCAGGGAAATGGAGCACTATTATTTAATGAGGAAAGCATCTTTCTATGAGATGATGAAGCTCTAGAGATAGATGGTAGTGGGTGTTCAGGGTTGTGAATGTACCTAATGGTAACATTGATGAACTATTTTATGTTTATGGTTGTAATGGGTGTGTACTTAAAATGGCTTGATTTTTAAAAATTGTGTATACATGATCACATGTAGGGAGTGTGTGTGTGCAGAACTCAATCTGGATTGGGATTCAGAGGTGAGCCTGGGGAGAAAGAGATAGCACTTTTTAAAAGAAGTAGTTTTTTTTCCAGAAATAATAGTTTTGAAAAAGCAAATAAAGGATAATTTTCAAAGAAATTTCATTCTTTATTATTCTACAGACTTTAAGGTGATTTATGGAGACTGTGCAGTTCCAAGGTGGAAAGCACTCTGGCCAATGCTGCAGAGGAGAAGCAAAGCCAAGCACGTGGTATTCACAGCCACTCAGATGCTGTGGCATTCACAGCCTCTCAGACCCTGTGCTGTGGAGGCACTCACTAGGCGTAGCTGGCCCACAGCGAAGGGATGGACTGTGAGACGCTGGCTTTTCCCTTTCATTTTTTCCATTTCACTACAACAGTCACACTGTTTTTCGTAACTTTTGGAGAGGTCTACAAAAGAACCTAAAACACTTAATTTTAAATAATATTTAATAACAATAGCCAATTCCAAGTGACTTAAAGCCACTGGAGGATTTTTTTTTTGTTAAAAGGCTTTCTAGCTCTTTGAAGTGGGGGAAAGAGGAGAAGATACAGAGGAGAGATGAGGTCAGTACTGAGATCAGGGTAAGATCACAGGACTTTAAATGAGTTCAGATCTATTAAAAAAAAAAAAAAGATGAAAAAGTCAGAACTTTTAATTCCAGCAGTGGGGAGACTGCGGCAGGCGGATCTCTGTGAGTTCAAGGCCAGCCTGGCCTACAGAGCAAGTTCCAGAATAGCCAGGGCTACACAGAGAGACCCTGTCTTATGAACAAATCAAACAAGTGAAAAGGGCCCAGGTCCGTTATTGATATATATAACCCAGACCAAACTTAGCCTGTGGCTCTTGGGAAAGACCCAGAAACCTGGGGTTGGTTGGGACCATCAGGACACCATAGCGCCTGCTTTCTTAGCTCTGGCCTCTCTACAGTCTTCAGGGAGCCCACACTCTGCTGACACTCGGCCCCTGAGATGCCCCTGGCAGTCTCCTTGCATCCCCAGTCTTTCTTCAGCCTCGACACAGGGAACCCTGTCTCCAAAGAGTCAGGAAGCCTCTAGGAGATGGCGGGACTGACTGTGACCGTGACCCATAGGAGATTAGCAGGGTGCAGTGCTGGGGTTAGGCTCAAGTTTCTGGGGAAATGTCAAGGGCCATAGAGCTTTTTTCAGTATGACCCTCACACTTCTCTCTCCTACTCTAGGAGAAGGAGCGCATCATGAAGGGCAGCCTCTACAGGAGCAGCAGGCACAGGGATCCCACCCATCCCCTCAGCATGTGGCTGGTGGCTGCAGGCTCTCATCCTCCGAAGAAACAAGTAAAGCCTGCTCCTACTTCAGCAGATACCCTGGCACCCAAACGGATGACCAAAGGTCAGTTGTGTGCCACACTTCACAAGTGTCAACATGGGACTTGACTTGCGTTGTACTCAGTGGCCTCAAGATACCGGAGAAGCCCGGAGATGGACATTTTCAAGAGCTTGTAGAGCCAAGAAAGGCTTTCCAAAGGGCTCCCAAACAGATTATAATTTTCAAGGTAGAAGAGGACAATCTAAGCAAAAACAAACAAACAAAAATGCCAGAGCTAAGTCCTTCAGCACAGACTTTCAAAGCTGCCTTAGTTGGATTGTAATTACAGCCCGGCTTTGGCTAAGTTATACTTTATGGTTGCATTTCCCAACTGGAAATTTCCCAGTGCGATGACACACTTCCTTCTGGGAGTTTAAGAGGAATGTAGTTCACTTAAAAAAAAAAAAATCAAACCGGTTTAGAGTCATTTATTTTATACACTTGAGTGTTTTGCTTGCATGCATGCATGTGTATCATATGTATGCCTTGTGCCCACAGAAGCCAGAAGAGGGCATCGGATCCCCTGGAACTGGAGTTCCAGATGTTTGTGAGCCACCATGTGGTGCTGGGAACCAAGCCGCTGTCATCTGCAAGAGCAGCCAGTGTTCTTCACTGCGGAGCATCTCTCCAGCCTCTTAGTTCTTATGCAAACTGAGAGACACGATGCTGCTTCACGGGCTGTGTTAGCCTTTGGAGTCTGTAAGACTTGGCTGACCTCTCTTCCTCCAGCTGTTCTAAAGCTTCCTGTTCCTTCTCTACTGCTTTAGAACACACTTTATTCTCCAGCTCCTAATCAGTTTCCAGATTGGTCGCACTCCACCTTTTAATAGCTCCTTAAGAGCAACAAATACGAGACAAAATTGCGAGTTCCCCATACTATCACTTTTGATTTGCCCTTAACGGGACTTTATCACTCCACTCCGGAGACCTTATTGCCTCTTTACTGAGGTCCTTATTTGCCCTTAACGGGACTTTATCGCTCCACTCCGGAGACCTTATTGCCTCTTTACCGAGGCCCTTTCTTTTCGTCCCACCTTACCTGGGAACTTACCAGTCGGCTGCCCTGTCTGCAAGGAGTTCTGAGCCGTAGAAGATGTCCCTGTATGGGCCACCCCTTGTCGCCGCCTCACCGACCAGCGGAAATAAGGAGGCAACCACGAACTCTTCTCCAAGCAGTTTATTCAGGAACCTTGTACTTTTATTTTTCTTTCTACCTCTTTCTCTTTTCTCCCTTCTCTCTCTCTCTTCTTTCTTCTCTACCCAGCCCCCAGCACTCGTGGGTTAAATACTTTCCCTAGTCCCAATCAGCATCGGCTAGACGGCAAATCATAATAGGCTGCAGGAAATCATGCCAGCTTGCATCACAAACTGGAGACGCTCAGCTTTTCCAAATAAGGGCTTGTTTATCACAATGCTTAAGGGTGGCAGCTGCTGGCTCTCCATATCTGCTCTCCTCTCCTCTGCTCTCCTCTCTTCTCCTCTGCACTCCTCTCCTCTCCTCTGCTTTCCTCTCCTCTCCACTCCTCCCCTCTCCACTCCTCCCCTCTCCACTCCTCCCCTCTCCACTCCTCCCCTCTCCTCTCCTCCCCTCTCCTCTCCACTCCTTTTCTCTCCTCTCCTCTGCTTTCCTCTTCTCTCCTCTCTTCTTCTCTCCTCTCCTCTCCTCTCGTGTTCCCACCTCTACACCTCCTACTTGACCACCAACTCAGACAAGCATGGCTGTCCCAATCCCTCTTGGGGTTCTTAGTTTCATTATTAAAAGAATTTAAGAATGGATTCAAACGCAAGCTCAAGAGCAATTCCATTATTAATTTAAAAAGAAAAGTCTCCAGAACAAGCAAACTCTACACTTAGCAGCTCCCCCGAGGAGGGGAGTACAGGAGAAAGGGGGAAAGCCATGCTGTTGAACACAGCATTGAAGTCAGGTACAACCCTGACTAGAAACCACACACCGGGGAGGCGAGCTTTAGAGGAACAGTAAAGAAGCCCAAAGAGTTGGAGAAACCTGAAGCATTAAGGAAACCATTCTTAGGAAAGAGAAAGAAAGAAGAAAAAGAGAAGTTATATCTTTCTGAGTAATTAAGAAAAGTGTGCAGACTTACAAAGCAGCAGTGCTTTGGCCCAATGAATTACTGTCCTAGGTAGGGGTGGGGATTCTGGGAAAGAAAAGTACCGGTATCTCATTAGAGGACTACTTATTCCACCCATCTCTTTAGAGGGCTTCAGGGTAGTCTCCCTGGCCAAGGGACTGGCCCAGCCCAACCAACATGGTGTTTCTCTACCCAGGCCAGAGATTCTATGCGCTTGACCAGAAGGAAGTTTTCTCAATGGGCCTTTATTGCTAGTGTAACAGACTATATTCAGTTTGATCTTGTCAAAAGCTTTAAAATATTTTATTATTGTGAAAAATCAGAGTTCACAGACACATAGAATATGGTCACCTCACCAGTCATGAGGGAAATGGTAAGTCTCACCATAGTGAGAGACATTGTGGCCATTACAATGACTACAACATTGTAAACCGGAAGAAAGAAGTGCTCATAGGGAGTTGGAGAAAGCAGGACCCTTGAGCTTCGCTGTAGGGTGTGTGTTTGAGCTTGGCTGCAAGGTGTGAGCTGAAATCAGGCAATGGTGTGGGCAGCAGTGTTGTGATTCCTCAGAAATGAAGCACAGATCACTCCGTCACCCTGCAAGCTAAGCTCTGAGCACAGACCCAAAGAATTCACAACAGGAATGCACGCCCACCTCTGTGTGCCGCCCCCACTAGAATAGCAGCATCGTTCCCAGCCTCAAGACACAGACTATCCAAGTGTCCAGCAACAGACGAATGCAAAGAGAATGCAGAACAGCCGTGAAAGGGGTGGAAGTCCACGTTTAAAAGAGAAACATTTGTCTGTGCATTCGTGCAAGGATTGAATGTGACAGCGTCCTGCTAAGTGAGACAAGCCAGCACAAAGCGTACTGTGCAGCTGAACTAAGATCAAAATGCACGATTCCCCATTTCAGTGGGGCTTCCTCTTCTCTGCCCTGACCTCACCTGGGGAGCCTGACCCCCCACATCCTCTACCTGAGGAATGTCACGTAGTCCTTAGCAAAATCACAGGTTCAACTCCCTTTCTGTTTTTTGTTGAACAGGATAAGAACATGTTTAGCTAGCACCTGGATCATCTCTCGGTGCAAAGGAGGCATTCGCTGGACCTAAGTCTCAGTCAATGTACGTTCCCTGAAAAACCCCTTCCCGCTCTCCAAGGTTTACATAACCCTTGTTCACCCCAAATGAAACATAAGCACAGAAGCCGCCACCCACCCACCAAGCACTCACAGATGGACCACGATCCTGCTCACTCACCGGTTCCAGGCTTCTCTTCACCCTTTCCTGCCAGGTGTGCAGAGGCACCTGGATGCCTCGAGTGAAAGAGTGGAATTTGGAACCACATGCACGGTTCTGCCAGTGGGTGGTACTAGAACAGTCAAATTCCCAGAAACAGAAAACAAAACGGTGATTCCACGTGCTGTGGGGAGTGGGAAATAGATAGTCATCCTCCAAAGGGTGCAGAGTCTGTCTGATGATAAAAGGAACCAGAGGTTGGCAGAGCAACCTCTGCATAGAGATGTGGATGTTATACAGTTTTTAAAAGTTATTTTCTGTGCGTGGGTGCTTTGCCTGTAGGTCTGTCTGTGCACCACATCCATACTTGGTACTCACAGAAGCCAGAAGGTGGAGTTATAGACGGTTGTGAAGCAACCATGTGGGTGACAGAAACAGAACCCAGGTCCTCTGGACAAGCGGCTAGTGTTCTTAACTGCTGAGTATATCTCTAGGCCAGTGTGAATGGTTTTAATCCAACTGACTTTCACATTTGAACATGGTTGTTGTGATCATAAAAAGAGAAAGAGCTATAAGAATATGTTCTGGCGAGGTGTGGGGGAAGGGGGTGCCTCAGTGGGCCCATGCCGAGGCATCCCTTCCCCCTGAGGGACTAGACACATGACTATATAGTATAGAATAGGGTTTATTTAGGGCATGGGGAGGGGAATTAAGAGGGTAGCAGAGGCAGAGGAAGGCAGAGAGAAGGAAAGAGTAGAGAAGTAGGGGCCGGCCATGACCACGTGGAGAGAGGAGGGAAGGAAATGGGGAGAGAGGGAGAACAAAGGAGCAAGAGGCAAAGGGAGAGAAGAAGGAGTAAGAGAGAGGAGGGGGCAAGCAGCCCCTTTTATAGGGCCAGGCCTACCTGGTCATTGCCAGGTAACCATGGGGAGGAGCATACCTGGCTGCTGCCAGGTATCTGTGGGGGTGGAGTTTATACAGAATGCTAACAATGGTAAGATTACATATATGAATACATACATACACCCCCCCACACACACACCACATATATATTTGGGGTTTTTATTGAGACAGGGTTTCTCTGTGTAGCCCTGGCTGTCCTGGAACTCACTCTGTAGACCAGGCTGGCCTCGAACTCCGAAATCCACCTGACTCTGCCTTCCAAGTGCTGGGATTAAAGGCATGTGCCACCACTGCCTGATATATATGAATATATTGTATTATTTATATTCCAAGCCACCATAGTGCTTTTCCAAGATAACCCTTCCTGATACTAGGCCCAAGGGACTTTCCTTTTTTAACTGCTAAGACCACGAGAGCAGCAGGAAGTTAGAACATGTCAGGGGTCTGGAAGCATTGCACACTGCCCTTACTCTTGATGCTGTGGGGTTGGGCACCCTGCTTTGTCTCTGACTGAATCATGGCCCCTCAGCCATGAGCTTCTAAGCAGCACCTAGCCTGGTACTCGTACATACCATGATTGGAAAGGAATTTTTTTTTTTTTTTTTCGAGACAGGGTTTCTCTGTGTAGCCCCTGCTGTCCCGGAACTCACTCTGTAGACCAGGCTGGCCTCGAACTCAGAAATCTGCCTGCCTCTGCCTCCCAAGTGCTGGGACTAAAGGCATGTGCCACCACGCCCAGCTTGGAAAGGAATTTTTAAAAAGAAAATAATGAAACCCAAAAGCTTGTTGCTTGGTTAGCACTTTAGTATCGAGTCTCTGGGTCCTGCTGCACGAAGAGGCAGCAGAGTGGGGAGTCAGTAAACATCTGTCTTGTTCCTCTCTCCAAATGGGACCCAGGCAGGACTGCTCTTTTCAGTTCGTTCCAATGTCTGAAAAAGCCATGAACCACAACCCTACCTGCTGAGTCCCAATCCCTAGCCTGGGAAATCTTGGTCTTCAACAAGAGTTATGGAGCATCAAACTCTCCAAAGTGGAGATCTGACCATTAAACAAAAATAGGACTCTGACGTGGGCAGATCTGGTTTTAATGAAGGCTTGTTCCCAAGACCACAACCAGCCCCGCTGGGTGGGAAAGGGGGAAGCAGAACTTAGATGCCTACTTAGGAGAAACTGAGGCAGGGTCATAGCATACATATTTAGGAGGCTGAGGTAGGAGGAGCCGCCAGCCTAGGACAAAGTGGGTCACTGTCCAGGAGGAGGAAAAGAAGGTGAAGTTGGAGGGGGGAGGGGAAAGGAAAGAGTACTTTGTGTTCACACCTTCCTGCTGGTGAAAGGGAAAGGAGCTTTCCCATGGAGCTTTTTGGAAACCTCCAGAACCCAGCCACCAGCAGGACAGAACTGGGCTCAACATCGTACAGAGCAAGTTCACAGGCCCAGCTCTGGAGAGATTGTGGTAAACATTTCTGTGCTTTTAAAGTTACTAATCCAGGGGCTAGAGAGATGGCTCAGTGGTTTAGAGCACTGGCTGCTCTACCAGAGGACCTGGGTTCAATACCCAGCACCTATATGGGAGCTCACAACTCTCTGTAACTCCTGTTCCAGGAGCTCTTACTCCCTCATAAAACATGTGTGGTGAAGACTCCAATGGACATAAAATAAATAAATTTAAAGTTAGTAATCCAAGAAAAAAAATGTAGTGGTACTGTTTTGTTGTTATTGTAAATGTCTTCTAGGTACAATCAACATAACAAAGAACGTGTTTTAATGTGTACAATTTAGTAATTCTGTATGTTGTGGTATGTGTACACCTGTAAATTCAGCATCATGGTTCAAGCATGCGGCAGTGCCCAGCACCCCTAAAGCTTCCTATTGCTCTTCACACTTCCCTTCCTTCCCAAGCCCAGCTCCTGGTGACCCCTGCACTAACCTCTTTGTTTGTCTGTTGGTCACTGTAGACTGCATTGTATTTCTAGGACTTTTTATATACAGAATTACATGGTATATAATAACAAGTACATGCTTACTCTGAGCTGGTGTCTTAGGGTTTTACTGCTGTGAACAAGAACTGTGACCAAGGCAACGCTTATATGGACAACATTTAGTAGGGGCTGGCTTACAGGTTCAGAGGTTCAGTCCATTATCATCAAGGCAGGAGCATGGCAGCATCCAGGCAGGCGTGGTGAAGGAGCTGAGAGTTCTACATCTTCATCTGAAGGCTGCTAGCAGAATACTAACTCCCAAGCAACTAGGATGAGGGTCTTAAATCCCACACCCCAAGTGACACAGCAACTCCAACAGGGCCACACCTTCTAATAGTGCCACTCCCTGGGCCAAGCATATACAAACCATGACAGTTGGCTTCTCTCAGCGGCATGTGGCTATGAGGGTCGCCCACATGTCCCTCATGTGTCAGTAATTCAACCAGTCCTTTTACTGATGAGCAGTATTCCCCACATACATGCCACAACTTGTTAATCCACTTACCTGCTCATGGACATTTGAGTTGCTTCCAGTGTGGGACTGGTACCAGAAAGACTGTAGTCCTTTCCATGCCAGCATTTATGGGCATGTTCTCATTTCTCCAGGATGAATAACTCCAAGAAGAGCAGGACTATTCTGGGTTATATTCATAGTTTTTTTTGGGGGGGAGGCAGTATTTTTGGTTTGATTTTTTTTTTCCCAAAGGAGCCCTAGGGTTTCTGCCTAGACCCAGGAAGAAGTGTGGGCTCAACGTTCTGATTCCACTTTCAAACACTGAGGCAGCTTCCAGGATAGGCTCACAGAATTGCTTCCTCTGCCAGCCTTTCCTCAAAGAAAGCTTTTCATGAGGTGGGGCAGTGCAGGGGGGGTATAAAAATGGAACTCTCCTTCCAACTTTCTACCCCTCCTCTCTCATTTAGAGACAAAGAAAAGCAAGCTTGCCTCAAGCTTGTGCTTAAGGTTAATGACCTGGGTGCTGGGCCTGCATTTGCCTAGGCTATGATCCTGAGCCATGACATGGATACTTTGGGTTCACTGTCTCCACCTTCTGGGAGCACGGAAGCAGCGGGTACTATAAGACATCCCTGGTGTCCAACAGAATCATATCCCAAAGTGCCCTTAAGTGCCCATGAAGCTGGGCACAGAAGTCGTTTGAGACTGAGCAATCGAGGTGTTGCTTGAGGGTTTTCCACAGATGCTGTCTGGTTTCCGTGGTATCACATGGAGACCCTCCTCCTCCACAGGCCTCAGTCAAATGTTGTCAGAAGAGAAGGGCTGGCCACACTGTTTTTCATGGGGAAGAAGGGCTCTCCGTACATTTTTGCCTTGCCTTCTCCAAGGGAAATGAAGGCCTTTCCCCCTGGCCGCTTTGGCTGTGGACATAGAATCCTGTGGTAGTTCACATTGGCTCGTTCAACTCAAGACAAGCTATAGGTGTTGCAGCTTCCAGATCTGTCCTTCAGAGCACCCCCTACCTGGTACGTGGTATTACTTCTCCTAACCCTGGGCAAGCACCTCCTCGCTAAAATGTCATGTACCGCACTCCAGGAACTCTTGCTTAATTCTACCCAGTTCTCTGCCATTGTACCACGGCATCAGGATGCTCTCACTACTGACTTGAGCTCAAAGTTGAAAACACAAGGTTTCAGAAGCCCTTAAATTCACCCTGTTAACGAAGTCCCTAAGTGATCCCACAGCCTCCTGCCAAGGAGTTGGGGCAAGTGCTGGTTGCATGTCTCTAGCCAGCATCGACAGCTTCAATGAGGACCCCAGGAAAAAAGGTTCCACTTCTCAGAAACTCTCTCAGGAGAACCTCAGTCAACCTCCATCTGAGTAGATGTAAGAGGCAGCTGCCCAGTAATTGCAGAGATGGCTCAGCAGTTAAGCGCTGGCCGCTCCTCCAGAGGTCCTATGTTCAGTTCCCATAACCCACATGACTTATACCTCCAGTTCCAGGGGATCTTCTGCCCTCTTCTAGCCTTCATGGGCAATGTGTGTTCATGGTGTACATACATAGATGCAAGTAAAACACTCGTGCACATAAAATAAAATTAAATAAACCCAACAGAAACAAACAAACAAAATTGCAGGCTGCCACTCTGGTTCTCAACATTGTTGAAACTGAGTTTTGGCCTTTCTGAGAACCTGTGTCCCAAGGGGCCACAACACTTCTTTTTCCTCAAGTCCAATGACATAGACTTCCAAGTATTACTATAATGCTTTTAGCGCCATCCCTGGCATAATTCATTGTCTCCCAAGAACAAGGTCTCAGACCATCACAAGACAGACATGGAAACAAAGACATGGAGAGGCAAAACTCTGTGAGCCAGAGAGGAGGGGACTTGTTCGGATGTCCCTTGTTAGGACCTGGTCTGTAGGCTGGCGTTCAGATCCTTCTGCAGCAGAAGGGGCCCTCTGACTCACCTCAACATTTTCTGGTATGCCCGGGGCTCTTCTTCCCAGGAAATGTGAAAAACAATGTAGGGACTTTTCATTCAGTGTCTTACGAGACAGAGACAAAGGCTGGCAGAGGTTTCTGTTACTGTTGTCATCCCTGAAGAACTGAAAACAGTCAGTCTGCTGCCATGTGGGTTTGCTGGTCATAGGACTATCCCCACCTCCACCCCTGAGGCAGGGGCAAACTATGGATCCCGCCCACACTCTGAGACAAGGAGAGGCTATGGATTCGCCCACCCCTGAGACAGGGGCAGACTATGGATCTCCTACACCTGAGACAGGGAGAGGCTATGGATCCTGCCCACACTCTGGATAGGGGCTGGCTATGGATTCCCCTACCCCTGAAAACAGGAGCTAGCTATGGATTCCCCCACCCCGAGACAGGGGCAGGCTATGGATCCCCCACCCCTGAGACAGGGGCAGACTATGGATCCCCCACCCCTGAGACAGGGAGAGGCTATGGATCTCGCCCACACTCTGAGACAGGCACTGGCTATGGATCCCCCCACCCCTGAGACAGGGGCAGGCTATGGATCTAAGACTGACTCAATTGTGTGTAGCCTAGGGCTCCCTTAAACTTGTGACCCTCCTGCCTCCTGTGATCTAAGTTGTAATCCCAAAGGGCTGGAGTCATAGGTAACCGTGCCACCATACAGTGGAGGTGACAGGTAACTGTGCCACCATACCTCACAGGCCCATGGCACTCGCAAGATTGAGAGGACCGCTGGGCAGTGGTGGCGCTCGCCTTTAATCCCAGCACTTGGGAGGCAGAGGCAGGTGGATTTCTGAGGCGGATGGTTGAGGCCAGCCTGGTCTATAAGAGTGAGTTCCAGGACAGCCAGGGCTACACAGAGAAACCCTGTCTTGAATCCCCACCTCCCCCCCAACCCCCCCAAAAAGATTGAGATGACCATCTGCATGTGTTATAAATTGATTATAACTCAAGCCCTGAGCGTCCCACCCCCCGCCCCCTGCCCCCCAACCCAAGTCCCACTAGAGAAACATGGAATGAGGAAGGCGGAGTCTTGCGCTGGCTGTGAGAAGTGAACACAAACCCATCATTGCTGAGTCCTTCCAATCATAATCCAGCTGAAATTCCATTGCATCGCATTCTGACATGTATTCATGCAGTACTTACTCGGAACACCCAAGAGATATGTCCTGACCCTGCTTCAAGGGCTCTGCCGAGGAGACTGGGGTGAGGGTGGGGGAATCAGATCACACAGAGCATCACAAGCTCAGCTTGATCTTGGGAGCCATGAAGGGGCAGCAGAAAGGTTCATACAGGAAACACTCGGTTTCACTTCAACAAAGATGAGCACAATCCAGGAGTTCCAGAGGACTGTGAAAGTAGCCCCCGGGAGCTGCCTTGGTGGAGCAAGACCAAGCCAAGCTAAATATAAAGAAAAATGCAAGCAGCTAGACTCTAGAGCCAAGAGATTAGCATCAGTGCTTCTAACTGGGGCACTCAAGCAAAGTTTTGGAGAAGGTACCACTTAAGTTGTCTTTGATGGCCATGAGAATTCGGCTAGGCTGTGGGGAGAACGGAGGCTTCAAGATCCAGACTAGAAGCGTCAGCTGTGGGAACACCGGGTCCTGCCGACAGGCCCGTGAGGTGAAGCAACAAGCGAAGGCAGGGCCAGATGGCTGTTACATGGCACTTGGGGAATCTGTGGTCTTTTCTGTAAGATGAACCATGTTTATGTCACCCAGGGAGACCTGTTGGTAGCACACAGGTCACATGAGAGCATTGTCCACATGGGAGGTTCCAGACTGGTGCTCACCCCTCCCTACATGAGGACCTTACCCGGACTATCTCTGAGAGGACCAGAGCACCCAGGGCCTGAAGCTGCACCTGAAACCTCCTCAGGAGGAGCAGGCTAGAGAGTACAAGACCAGAGCCTGGTGATAATGAATTGATTAAATGAATAAATAAATGAATAAGAAATGGATTAACTGAAAACAGCATTAGGAAAACCCAGCCCTGCCCCAGCACTTAGCTATATTCCTGGACTTGCAAGCTCTGTCTTGCCCTTTAAGGGAGCCACAGAAAATATTCTAGCCCCTTGACACCAGTACCCTTCCTAAGATCCATTTCCTGCCAAGGCTCAATTGTCAGCTATTTCCTCAGTCCTCCGTCAACCATGCCAGGGCTGTCCCATCTCCCTTTGTTCCTCAGTTTCTCCAGCTCATTAGCCCAGAGCAGGCTGAGGACGGACAGCCACGCTGGCTCCTCCTATAGGTCCCTCCTACTCTCACTCCTCATATCCAAGGAGGCGAGACATCCTTGTCCCCTTGTAGTCTTTTTGCATCCACTGGCTTGGGACCATCTGTAAATGGAATTCCTAATTATCTGTGTCACAGTAATACAGGGACCAAAATGACGGCATACTGTGAGAAAAGTGGTTACCAATTCAATCTTCAAGCCAGCTGTGGCAACTTGAGTACTGGTGACCTTCCTAGGCTCATTTGAGGTGAGTACTTGGTCTCCAGTTAATGGACCCATTTGGGAAGGATTAGGAGGTGTGGCCTTGTTGGGGAAGATGTGTCACTGGAATGGGCTTTCAGGTTTCCAAAGATTCTCACCATTTCAAATGTGACTCTTAGATTCCTGTTTGCGGTTTGAGATGTGAGCTCTCAGTTGCTGCTCCAGCCAACACCTCTGCTACTTGCTGCCACATTGCTCCTCCATGATGGACTCTCAACCCTCTGAAATTGTAAGTCCAATTACACACTTTCCTAGGTCATGGTGTTTTGTCACAGCAACAGAAGAGTAACTAAGATCCAGGTGAGCAAAAGCCTTGCCCTCCCCCCCCCCTTTTTTTAATGAATTCAACTCTGACTCCTAGTGTCCACTCTGGATGCCCATGCTTAGCAAGAATAATACCACCACCTCAACAACAACAACAACAGAAGCAGAAAAACGCACACTTTTATGATGTTTCGTTGAGGCCGTAAGAAAGCTCAGGGTGTAGGCAGGCAGCTAAATTGAGACCTATGGAGCACTGAGAGATGGAGCACTCACAGAGCACTCATGGAGCACTTATGGTGGCTTATGTAGGGGCTGAATACCATTAAGGACTCAGAATACTTAATGAACTAACAGGTGTGGGCTGTCAAGAAAGTGTGGAGTCCAGGGGAGTTTGTGCCCCTCTGTGGCTCTTCTCAAAAGACTCCAAGGTGAAGGAGAATATGACGAAAGCATCCCCATGATTCAAGCTGGAGGGAAGGAACCAGCAACCGCCGTGGGAATGTTACGGTTTGAACGGTAAGTGCCTCCCACAGGCTCGCGCTTTGAGTACTTTTTCCCATCCAGTGACATTAATTTGGAAGGGTGTCAAACCTTTTCTAGGAGGTGTGGGCACAAGGCTGGAGAGATGGCTCAGCAGGTAAGAGCACTGACTGCTCTTCTGAAGATCCTGAGTTCAAATCCCAGCAAGCACATGGTGGCTCACAACCACCCGTAATGAGATCCGATGCCCTCTTCTGGTGCGTCTGAAGACAGCTACAGTGTACTTATTTATAGTAATAGATAAATCTTTGGGCCAGAGCAAGAGGAGCCAACCAGAGCAAACAGGGCAACCAGGGTGAGCAGAGGTCCTAAATTCAATTCCCAACAACCACATAAAGGCAAAAAACCATCTGTACAGTTACAGTGTACTCATATACATAAAATAAATCTTTTTTTTTTTTAAAGGAGGTGTGGGCATGGCTAGTAGAACATCATTAAGAGTCAGCCTTTGGAAGTGCTCGGGCGTCGCAGGGCCGGAGGCGCGGGGATAGAAGGAGCACCATGTCTGCGGAAGTCCCAGAGGCAGCGTCGGTGGAGGAGCAAAAGGAAATGGAAGATAAAGTAACTAGTCCAGAGAAAGCTGAAGAAGCAAAATTAAAAGCAAGCTATCCTCATTTGGGACAAAAGCCTGGAGGTTCTGATTTTTTAAGGAAAAGATTGCAGAAAGGGCAAAAGTATTTTGATTCTGGGGACTACAACATGGCAAAAGCAAAGATGAAGAATAAGCAGCTTCCT
>NW_022196895.1:70674155-70683881 GCF_008632895.1 Mastomys coucha
AAAAAAAAAAAAAAAAAAACCAAAAACAAAGAGTCAGCCTTTGAACGTTATGTTATATATAACTCCTGGCTCTTGTCCCAGTCTCTGCTTCCTGGTTTACTGCTATGTAAAGAACCCATGCACTTCCCCTGCCATGAAGTCTGCCACCATGACGGACTAAGACTCTCTGAAACCATGAGCAAAACTAAGTCTCTCAGTCCTTAAGTTGTTCTGTCAGGTACCCCAGAAGTTGTTCTGTCAGATACTCCAGCTCCTCTAAAGCAGCTAATGCAGGGATGGACACGAAACCTCATCCAGATCTCACTACACTTCCCCTAGGGAACAAAGCGCTTCTCCGCAGCAGAAAGAGCAATACCCCAGGACACTACTGAACGTTCTGTGGAGCTGGAGGAAGAGGGGGAGACTCCCGTGCCTGGAGGAAGGCAGGGACATGTCCCAGAGTCACATGGGAAGTTCCAACCCCAGCAGACGACAGAACACAGTGGAGTCATCAGACACAGGGACAGTGCTAATGTTGGAATTGTTTGCCATAGGACTTGAATAACTGAGGCCACTGTGTTAAAGGTGAAATGGAAAAGATGAAAGCATGGTAGATGAGCAAACGGAAAGGAAAAAGGAAGGAAATCTATTTAGGGGTGCTCATTAGCAGACTCGTCATGGTTGAGGAAAGAACTGACAAACTTTAGTAGGAGTTTCCCAATCTGTGACACAAATGAAAGGGACCAAAACATCCGCAGCTAAAAACCAGGGCCAAACGTCACTCACCAGTGTGAACCTTGGTTGCAAGAAACAGAGAAGAATGTACAAGGAATATCTGGATAAATAGTGGCTGAGAATTTTCCAAAATTATGGCAGACACCAAACTGTAGGTCACAACAACTCGCTGACGCCAAGATGAACAGGAAAGCTAAAAAAGTACATGTCCAGGAATAGCATATGAAAGCGCTTGACTTAGAAAGGGGGACATGGAGAAAACAAAGAGAGGTTTTTTAAAAGTCCCAGTATGTAGGAAGGAAACCATAGCAGATCTCTTGCTAGAAGTCAATCTATGCACATCGGAAAATAAATGATGGAGTGTGTTGTGGCAAATATGAATCAGGGGTAGGGGTGGGGGTTCTGCCTGTGGTGGTTTGAGTATGCTTGGCCCAGGGAATGGCACTATTAGGAGGTGTGGCCTTTTGGAGTGGGTGTGGCCTAGTTGAAGGAAGGGAAGGTGTGGCTTCCTTTGGATGAAGATGGATAATTCTCACTACCGGGCGGAGGTGGCGCACTACTTTAATCCCAGTACTTGGGAGGCAGAGGCAGGCAGATTTCTGAGTTTGAGGCCAGCCTGGTCTACAGAGTGAGTTCCAGGACAGCCAGGGCTACACAGAAAAACCCTATCTTGAAAAACGGGGGAAAAAAAAAAGAAGATGGAGAACTCTCAGCCTGCCTGGACACTGCCGTGCTTCCTGCCATGATGATAATGGACTGAACCTCTGAACCTGTAAGCCAGCCTCAATTAAATGTTCTCCTTTATAAGACTTGCCTCGGTCATGGTGTCTGTTCACAGCAATGGAAACCCTAAGACACTACCCCACGATAGCTCTTTTACTTCCTAATAAAAACCACAAAACCTTTATATTTAGAGTAAGCCTTAAAAGCATGAAAGCTGGGCAGATATCAACCCTCAGGGCTATTTCATCTACTTCCCTGTCCAATAACCCTGAGATATAGCTTGCCATGTTCAGCCTGGGCTGCTCCTACTCTAACAGGCGGGTCCTCATGGCCATGTTCTCGTGATCCACCTACCCCATGGCATCTTCTCTCTTCTCTTTCTCTGCTCTCCTCATAGTCTCTGCCTCAGACCCCAAGCCTGCCAACCAAAACTTCGCCTACCTCTCCTGCCCAGCTACAGGCTGTAGGCATCTTTATTTAGCCAATAGTTTTAAATTAAGGAGCAAGGTCACATAGCATTACTTGGTGTGAGTGAGGATCTCCTCATCCTTGAGAATCTCCTCATTGGGGCGACCAGATCTTGGGGGTGACCAGATCTTGGGGGCGACCAGATCTTGGGGATGACCAGATCTTGGGGACGACCAGATCTTGGGGGCCAGTATTTAGATTACAATACATAGCAACAGACCAAACCTCAACAGGAGTGAATGACAGTTTTAAAAGCTGTTGGAAGATGTGGAAATTGCTAAAGATGTGTTGGCTACCCAAGAGTTAAATCTGGTCCTTAATGTGGGTCTACATTAAGGATGGAAAAAGATATTTGACTTCACAAAGTTGTCTTCTAACTTCCGAGGGTGTGCCATGGTATAACACACACACACACTATAAGTTCAAAGCTCTATAAGTAGAAAGGAATTTTAGAAGACTTTCCAGACACAGGGACCTTCCTGCAGGCACACACACACACACACACACACACACGCATAATTTATTTTTAAGTCTTAAAAATAAAAGAAGTAGAGCAAGTGAAGAATGTTTGGCAAGATGGTAACTTTAAACCTAATTGTATCAGCAACCATATTGTCTCAATTGTTATGTGTAGATTATTAATTAAAAGAATACCAAGGCCAGCAAGATGGCCGGAAGGGAAAAGTACTTACTGTGTGTAGGTCTGATGACCTGAATTGGGTCGCTCACAACCACAGTGGAGGGCCTGACTCTGAAAAGTTGCCTGAAAAGTTGCCCTCTGACCTCCACACATGAACCATGGCATATACACTCCCATACCAACACACACACACACACACACACACACACACACACACACACATGCACACTCTCCAAATATGCACAATAACAGTAAATAAAGAAAATAAAAGAGAATGCCTAACTGGAAAAAAAATTGAAAAGGCAAAACCTAAATATATGTTTCTATGAGAAACCCTCTAACATATAAAGACCCATATAAGGCACACATGGTGGTACACATGGTGGCACACAGTTGTTAACCTGGTGCTCACAGGGCATGGGCTGGAGGGCAGCCTGGTCTACATATCAAGTTCTAGCCCAGCCTGAACTATATACAGTAAGACTTTGCCTCAAAAGACAAGGGGAAAAAAAAGACTAATGTCATTTAAAACATATACCATAAAACACTGGCCAGAATCAAGCATGGTGGCTCACATCTGTAATCCCAGTTATCCCAGGGTTTCAGTCAATTTTCAGTTGCTGTGATGAGACACCATGACCAAGGCAACTTAGAGAAAAAGTAGCGTATTGGGAGCTTACCTCTTCAGAAGGTGCATCCATGACCACTATGGCAGGAGGCAGAGCAGCAGGCAGGCAAGCTTGGCACTTGAACAGTAGCTGAGAGTTTATGTCTCCTGGGAGGCAGAGAGAGCTAACTGGGAATGGCACAGGCCTTTCAAACCTCTACACCCCTAGTGATGCTCCTCCTCCAACAAGGTCACACCTCCTAGTCTTTCTCAAACATGTTCGCCAACTGGGGCCCAAGTATTCAAGGATATGAGCCTATGGGGCCATTCTTATTCCAACCGCCACACCCAAGACTTAGAAGTCCCAGGCAGGACTTTCAGTGTAAGCTCATAAACCAGTGCTCCACTCAACCCTCATCAGAGAACACTTCTTGCAACAGAAGGTAATTAATGGAGATCCACAGTGCAGAGTGAGAGACTTGGGAAAACTCAGTACTAAATGGGCTGCCTTCATCAAACCCCTCCCATCAAGCCTCAGGGATCGATGCAGAAGAGGAGGTGGCAAGATCGTAAGAGCCAAGGGTGGGTGTATGATTTCATTGAAATGATTTCTTCCAGACACAACAGGACAGACAGATATACATATGAGCTCACAGAGACAATGGCGGCATGCAAAAGACCTGCACCAGTTCAAACTGGACAAAGACTCCAGCACTGAGAAGGGAAAGTAGACACAAAGTCCCCCACCCCTCACCAAGAAGCCATTTGCAACTGATACCTGCTGGGAAAGAGAACTTTGGGGTCTCCAATTCCTTCAGCAACTCTCATGGCCTATCAGGCATGGAGCCTTTAACCGTCTCCACTGACCCTACAAAGTCTGAACCTTCATCATTAGACTAGGATAGGAGCCAGACTCTCCCATATCATTCTGACAGAAGTATTCAAGGAGAGTGCCTGTACTCTGAGAGCGCTTCTGTGGAAGCCAACACAAACAAACAACGAACCCTCAATGCCGCCAACATTTAAAAATGAAAAAATGCTCAGGTGAGTTTTGGATTTACTAGGAAGAAACAGTGACAGTGACAGAGACTGTGAGAGGCAGGGACAAGTTCTAGAAGAACCAGGTCCTGGTGGTGGCAAGGGGTTGATGCCTGGAAGCTATTAGCTGGCCATTCACAGTCAGTATTCTCAGGGTCTCACAGACCCCGACAGGAACCAGTGGTCAGCCTCATAGGCAGCCCCCAAGTGTTTTGCTATAGTAGTTGATCCGTACAGACGAACTCAGTCAGTTCAGCTCCCAATGGCCAGATCCAATGGACACAGGAGATGTTGCCATTTTCAAGTCAGAGGCAATGCAAGCTTTACAACCTGGGACAACCTCAGAAAGTTGTCTTCGTGTGAACAGTGTACCTCCCTCTCTGCCGCCCCAGTTCTTGCTCTTTCCTCTTCCCTGGTCTTTAACAGAACCCTTGATCCCCAAGGATCTAGCAAATTCATGGTGTTGAAATACATGTGATTCGTGTGAGTGTTGCCATATCCAAAGGCGTTTAAGCTTTACGAGATGTGAGAAACAAGCTTGGCTTATTCCCTCTCTCCCTCTTTCCTGCCCTCTCTTATTCAAATCCTTTATTTCTTTTTATGTTTTTTTTCTTTTGAGATAGAGTCCCTCTGTGTACACCAGACTGCCTGAAACTTGTGACCCCCCACTTGCTGGGAGCTAAGATGACAGGGGCGCACCAAGCACCATGCTTCTAAGCGAACACTTTCCACAGGAAACCTTCATTAGACTTGTCCTTTTCCCTAGGTCCCTGCAGTCAGATGGTCCCCAGCCACCTAGCAAGAACCAAAGTAGCCAGAGTTAAAGGCATCTTGCTTTACTGTCCAGGAGGCCCTAGGCCGGCGGCTCTCAACCTTCCCAATGCTGCGACCCTTCAGTGCAGTTCCTCATGGTGTGGTGAGGAACCATAAAACTGCTTTGTTACTACTTCATAACTGTAATTTTGCTACTGTTATGAATCATAATGTAGCTATCTAATATCGACCCCCTCCCCCCATCTCATAAAGCTTAAACTCCTTTGGATATGGTAATACTCGTATAAATCACATGTACTTCAATACTAATGAGTTTGCTAGATTTTTTTTTTTTCGAGACAGGGTTTCTCTGTGTAGCCCTGGCTGTCCTGGAACTCAGAAATCCACCTGTCTCTGCCTCCCAACAGATCCTTCTTGATCAAGGGTTTTTATCTTAGTCAGGGTTTCTATTCCTGCACAAACATCATAGCCAAGAAGCAAGCTGAGGAGGGGAAAGAATTTATTCAGCTTACATGTTCACTTGTAATCCCCCACTTGCTGGGAGCACCATGCTTCTAAGCGAACACTTCCCACAGGAAACCTTCATTAGACATGTCCCTGCAGTCAGATGGTCCCCAGTCTCCTAGTTTTGATGATGCTGTTCATCATCAAAGGAGGGCAGGACTGGAACTCAAGCAGGTCAGGAAGCAGGAGCTGATGCAGAGGCCATGGAGAGATGTTCCTTACTGGCTTTCTTCCTCTGGCTTGCTCAGCTTGCTTTCTTATAGAACCCAAGACTTCCAGCCCAGTTATGGCATCACCCACAGTGGGCCCTCCCCACTTGATCACTAATAGAGAAAATGCCTCACAGCTAGATCTAATGGAAGCATTTCCTCAAGGGAGGCTCCTTTCTCTGTGAAAACTCCAGCCCGTGTCAAGTTGACACACAGAACCAGTTAGTACAATTGACCCCTTGTCAACTTGACACACAAACACATCACTATTAAGCCTTAACCTTTACTTTCTTATTCACCCCCAAGATCTAAATAACTTTAAGAGTCCCACAGGTCTTTACATATTAAAATTTCAATCCCTTTAAAATATCCAATCTCTTTTAAAATTCAAAGTCTTTTTATAATTCAAAGTCTCTTAACTGTGGGCCCCCCTAAAATACTTTCTTCCTTCAAGAGGGAAAAATATCAGGGCACAGTCACAATCAAAAACAGGTTGAGGACCACTGCCCTGAGCCGAACCTTTGCACGACTTATCTCACCACCCAGGGTCCAGATTCCAGAGGGTCCCTCCTCGTCCACCCAGGGTCCAGATTCCAGAGGGTCCCTCCTAGTCCACCCAGGGTCCAGATTCCAGAGGGTCCCTCCTAGTCCACCCAGGGTCCAGATTCCAGAGGGTCCCTCCTCGTCCACCCAGGGTCCAGATTCCAGAGGGTCCCTCCTCGTCCACCCAGGGTCCAGATTCCAGAGGGTCCCTCCTTGTCCACGTTGTTAAATTTTCCAAAATGACAACAAAGCTTTGACTTGCAGGCTGCGTCTTGGCAGGACTCGACAGGTTTATCTCTGACAGCTAAGTCTTTTTTTTTTTTTAATTAAAAAAAATCATACTCAGGAAAATGGCTTCTGTCACTGAGCTGAAGAAACCATGGCAACAAGGGGAAATATTAGAACATCTAAAAGCAAAAGATACATGCTGAAGTTCTTAATGCCTTGGATGATGAACTCCGAGGCTGTCATTGGCTCATGAAAACCTTCTAAGAAATGAATTAACTTGCGAGTATTTGGAATTTGAAAAGTAGGAAACCCCATGGCCTCTGTCCTCACAGCAGAATCTGGTCAGCCACTGGGTAGACTGTTTCCCACCCATGAGCCAAGTGCCTTAGAAGAATCAAGGGATAGCTCACCCCCTTTTCATATGGAATCGTGGTTCACGTCTTGTACGGTCCTCTGGATGGCCTCTGTCAGAGTGTGCTTCTGACAGGCACGACTCCAACCTTCAAGACAGACCTCCGCTGTCAGCCTGGCTGAAGAAAGCCCACGGATAACCACACAGGGAAGGAGATCAGGTGACCAGATGTGAGCTGGCCTCTAGACAGGAGATAGTTGGTAACCATTAAGTAAGCTATATTTTTTTAAATTATGTTTGTTTATAAAGGAATGTACAGGGCTGGAGAAATGTAATGGCTCCGCGGTTAAGAGCACCGACTGCTCTTCCAGAGGTCCTGAGTTCAATTCCCAGCAACCACACGGTAGCTTACAACCATCTGTAATGGGGTCTCATGCCATCTTTTGGTGTGTCTGAAGAGAGCAATGGTATACTCATATACATAAAATTAAAAAATATCAGCCAGGCGGTGGTGGCACATGTCTTTAATCCCAGCACTTGGAAGGCAGAGGCAGGTGGATTTCTGAGTTCGAGGACAACCTGGTCTACAGAGTGAGCTCCAGGACAGCCAGGGCTACACAGAGAAAACTTGTCTCGAAAAACCAATAATAATAATAATAATAATAATAATAATAATAATAAATGTACATATATAGCTATTTATTTATTTAGTGTGAGTTGTGTGTGTAAGCCAGTGGTACTTTTTTATTAATCATTTTATTTGTTTACATTTCAAATGTTATTCCCCTTCCCGGTCTCTACTCCCCACCCCCAAGCCAGTGGTTCTTAAGCTGTGGATCATGACTTCTTTGTGGGATCAAAGGACCCTTTCACAGGCTTCACATATCAGATATCTTGCATATCAAATGTTCACATTGCGATCCATAACAGTAGCAAAATTACAATCATGAGATAGCAACAAAAATAAGTTTATGGTTGGAGGTCACCACAACATAAGGAACTGTATTAAACGGCATTAGTAGGAAATTGAGAACTGCTGAGGTGACCAAATGCCACAGCTGGAGCGTGGCGATTTCAGGCGTCGGTTCTCTCCTTCCACCCTGTGGATTCCAGGAATCCAACTCAAGAAGCCAGGCTTGGCAGGGGCACCTTCAGCCACTGAGCCATCTCACTGGCCCTAAGTCTTTTTTTTTTTCTTTTAATTTTATGCACCTGTTTTGCCTGTGCATATATCTGTGTACCAATTGTATGCTTAGTGTTAATGGTTGTGAGCCACCATTGTGGATTCTGAGAACCCAATTCCTATTCTCTGGGAAACCAGCCAGTACTCTCCGCCACAGAATCATGTCTCTAGCCCCTAAGTCTTTTTTGTTGTTGTAGTTGTTGTTGTTTGTTTGTTTTTTTTCGAGACAGGATTTCTCTGTGTCATCTTGGCTGTCCTGGAACTCACTCTGTAGACCAGGCTGGCCTTGAACTCAGAAATCCACCTGCCTCTACTTCCCAAGTGCTGGGATTAAAGGCATGCGCCACCACGGCCCAGCCCCTAAGTCATTTTTTAATAGGCAAAATAATAAAATGGGTGAGGATTATTTGCTTGTTCAGCCTGTTGGCATCAATTCTTTTTCAAGTATTTCCTCATCATCTTGTTGCTCAGCCATATACATATATGTATGTGTGTGTATACATACATATAATATATATATCCTATATATACTTATAGTATATATGATGAATACCATAAGCCCCTGTGGTGTTGAGGCAAATACTGTGGCCCAAGCAGTCACCTAACCGATGCTGGTCACAGCCCTGCCACTGGGAGTGCTGGCAGGGACTCTGAGCCAGTCTCTAATCATCCACTTGGCAGATGGTCTGTTCTGTAAGACCATCTCAATCGAGAGGCACATCGATGAACTTAGAAAACTCTAACCAAGTCAGTCGCCTAAGAACTGACGCTGCTGGCTGGCTCATGAAGGTTCGCAAGCTTACACAGCCGAGACATGGACAGTTGGCAAGACGGCAGTCAGCATGGGGCACTCCGCCATGCTTGATTCTGGATTTCAGGTGGTTGTTCCCTGGCCCCAGAGAATACAGCACTGAGCGTTCGATGAAGTTCAAGGCCAGCTGTAGACAGCTCAGCCGACGTAGGAGCGCAGCCTCAGCCATCCCTTCTCTTTCCGTCCCGAGGCTCTGGATGGCAGTGCTTTTTCCCCTTCTCAACTTTTAAGCAAACAAGAAGGGCAGAGAGATGATTGAGTTTGTGGAAGGAAACGGCCTTGCCCTGATGCCATCCCAAACCCACCAATGAAACACTAGGAAGGCCTGACCTCCATGAAGCTAGTGTCCCAGCAAGGAGGTAACAAACTGGAGTTGACAGCAACCTCATTTCATCCTGGCTCACGCAGAGTTCCGCTGTGACTCAGTGCTCTGGGGGCATCCCTGGACACTCTGACACATGCAGGAATGCAGGTGAGACACACCACACTTTCACCCTCTGACCTACTGTCACCTTGGGCACTAACCTTCTCTTCTTAGTAATGGCATCTCTTACGTTCAATACGACCAGTCACAGGAAAACCCCAGGAGAAGACTCCCTGGAGTCCTAAGGGCTCTGAAAAACAGGCGTAAGCAAAGAAGGACTTCCCCCTAGACGAAGCAAATACCAGAACTGAAGAAATAACTCAACACTCAGATTCCTTCCATACTCAAAGGCCATGGTATCCCAGGCCTAGTGGATCTCTAGATCTGCAGGCCAGTCAGGGCCTATGCTCACTGTATGGAAGAATGTAGTAAGGAATGCCTGTGGGCTTCACAGGGAGTCGTGTTTGATGCAGACACTTGGAATGGGGCAGTCATTAATGAGTGTACAGCAACTGCTACAGTGACTGAGCAGACAGAAGGATAGTTCCAGAAAATGGAACCCGCCCCC
>NW_022196895.1:70683891-70691608 GCF_008632895.1 Mastomys coucha
CGCCCTCACCCTGGAATCTACTTCCCATCACTCTCCTATGTAATTCTAACACTGACATTATTTCTTCCTTCCTCAGGTGAGGGGCAGCATGGTGCCTGCTTCCCTTCCTCTCTGTGTCTGAGGAGTCTTAGCAGTTCCTATGTCACCATCACTCGGTCGCCCCAGATGCACCTTGACACTGTCTGCCATGGCTGCCCTTGACCAGGCGTTTCCATCCCTCAGTGCTCCTGAACTGCCTCATCTTCTGTCTTGTGGCCTAGCCTTCACTCCTTGGTCTTCGTAAGAGAAGGCTGGCCTTTGATGACCAACCTACCCAGCATCCTCTGCTGCTATCCACAGCCAACCAGTCCTAGCCTAGGCTGGTCCAGCCTTCTCTTCTCTCTACCCAGGAGCCTTGGTGGTTGGTTATCTTTTCCTGGGAAGTTTTTAACAAACAGTGCACATGCTTGGGAGATCTAAAGAAGAGAATGAGTTGGCACTTGTGGGGTTCGCCGGGGTGGACTTTTGGAAAAGGCTGGTTCAGAGTGGGTTTCCCCCCAGGCCTTCACAGTCAGATCCCAGTTCCTCTGGCCCTCAAAGGCCTAGAAGAATGGAATTGCAGTTGTCCATCTGCCACTGATACACTGAAGTCCATTCCTGTTATGGAATGCTAACCTTAGTTATCATCGTCCTGAGCACTGGCTGAGGTTCTGACATTCCAACAGGAATTAAGGCTGTAAAAAGGCTGTGCTGGGTCCACAGGACAAAGAGCACAAGGGTTCTGAGGCAAGACAGCAGGGTTTTCTGGTGCCCCTGATCCCTGTGGAGCAGCGGTGAAGGGCCTGCAATGTCCCTGTCTGCTGGCTGGCAACTTCACTGTGCTTTTATCGTAACAGGGCTGGGCGAGGACACTTTGGTTCTGAGTCTTCCTGCTTTTGCTCCCACTAGTTTGTCTGGGAAACTATACAGTGAGTGGTTTAGAAGCAGAGATATATGTTTCTCAGTCCTGGGAACTAGAAGTCCAACATCATGGCGTTAGTAGGGCTCAGGGAGAGAGAAGCTCTCCCACACTCTCAGGGGCTTCTAATATTTTTGTGTGGGCAATCTTTGGACCTCCTTGGCTTGTAGGAAGTCACAGCATCTGTGTCTTTATCCCTCACCTGGTGTCATCTCTGGGCGTGTATCTCTGCCCAGGTGTTTCCTTTTCAGCTCAAGTGAAGCTCAGGGGTAGAACGACTTGCTTAGCTTGTGTTCTCCCCGCCTCCCCCAACACACACACGCACATATCCCTCTTTATAAGGACATAAGATACTATGAAGGCTTAACCTTTTCTAATGACTTCATCCTACTTTAACTGTACCTGCAACGATATTTGTCTCCAAATAAGGTCACACTGTGCGTTTGGACTTTGATGTGTGAATTCTGGAATGATACAATTCAACCCTTCACTGTGCAACTGATCTAGTCCTCCTTATGAGCTCATATTGTCTGAAGTGTGTGTAATGGGAGGAACATGAATATACTAGTTACGGCCCGGCATGGCAGATAATCTTTTTATTTTGTTAATTATTTTTAATGTGTCTGCAAGTAGGTCTGTGCACCGGATGCATGCCGTGCCCGTGGAAACCAGAAGAGGGCGTCCTATCTCCTTGAACTGGAGTTACAGACACTTGTGAGCTGCCACGTGGGTACTGGGGATCAAACCTGGTGTCTTGTGGAAGAGCAGACAGAGCTCTTAACTGCTGAGCTGTCTCTCTCAAGCCCCATGATCTCACATATCAGCTAAGTGAGCCAGAGGACTCTCAGATTAAACATTGTTCTGCGGGCGCTGTGAGGATGTTTCGGAATGATGCTTTCGTGAGACTCAGAACAACTGACCTCTCTCTGAGTGTGAGTGGTTACAGTCCAACCCACCGAGAGCCCCAGCCACACAAAACAAGAGACCTTTTCCTGCTTCACTCTTTGAACTGGGTCACCTCGCCTCATCTTCCCGTCTCCTGGGGTTGGAACTGACCGCATAACACCCCAATTTCTCCAGCTTTCAAATCATTCCAAGTCACACTGCTGGCTGATATGCATCTTCAGTTTACAGATTACAAATCAGGAACTTCTCAGGCACCATACATGTGCAAGCCAAGTGTGTGTCCGTGTGTGTGTGTGTGTGTGTGTGTGTGTGTGTGTGCACGCAAGTGCATGTGTGCACTTACATTTATGCTTGTACTTCATATATTATCTATTGATCCTGTTTCTCTAGAGAACTCTAATGTACCTAGTTAAAAAAACAAAAAAAGATCAGTTTCTGCAGAAAATATTCACTTTTCTGGGAAAAAGAAAATCTGATTTCCCTGCTTCCATGTCTCGATAAAGTGACAGACAGTTTAAAGTGGAAGAGATGGCCTAAGCTACTTCGTGGCTTCAGGAAGCTCCAGCTCCTTAGGCATGTTGCCCTAGGCCAGGCTCTCTTCCAAGAAGTGTCCCTCCTCTTCCTGGTTGCTACTTGGCCTGCTGGCTCTGATGCTTACATCAAAAGGTGGGAAAGCTCAAGCCATCGACTTTGGTTCTGGGCCCCGGAATGTACAGTGTACTTAGACTTGTCTTCTCAGCTCTCTGAGGTAACTCACGGGGCTATTCCTCATAGGGTCCTGGTCTCAGATAGGCCAGCCAGTAGCACAAAGAAGCAAGAACTAATGGCTACCCCCTCCTTTCTCCACCTGAACTGGTTTCTCAACACTCGGAAACGAAAGTCTTCAAAATCAGCTCCCACCCAGGCATTCTAGCCGAGGATTGATTGGGCTGAGGTTGGAGTGGAGGAATCGGGCGGAGTGGGGGATGGATGCAGTACACCAGGAAACATGGGACACTCTGGATGAAGTCTTGAGGGACTCAGAGAAAACTCTCCAGGAGCTACGACGGGAACATGCTTTGCTTGAGAGAACCAGATAGAAACTCTCCTCCTACCCTCCCCATTCATGCCAACCCCACTCCTGCCTTTCCCCCCTCCTGCTCTCTCCCACTCATCCCCTGCCCCATCCTGCTCCCCCCCCACCTTGTACTCTCATTCCTCCTGCTCTCCCACTCTCCCCTGTACCCTGCCCCACATTCTCCTTCCTCCTGTTCTCCCTCCTCCTTCTCCCCAGGTGAAGGCCTTCATTCCTGCTGCCTCCACTGCCTTCCTTAGTTGGTTCTACACTCCTCTCCCCTCATGCAGGACGGGGGGAGAGCAGGCAGGAGAGGGGAAGGCAGGACAGGGAGAGCAGCCCTAGAAACAGCCAGGGAGGCAGCAAAAGAGGCCTGGTGACATTTCTGGTTCTGCCTCCAACAGGGAAGCGACTTTGTTAAGGAACCAGGACTCTTACAGAATCAAGAAGACAACCAAACCCTCATTTCCACACTCACCTGAGGCACCACCACCCAAGCTTCAAAAGAAGACATTAGAGCTGCAAACAACGTGAAGAAAAACAGAAGCAGGAAAGAAGCTGGAGTGTTTACTCCCAATTTCTACTCTGGCTTTTTAGCCCCGTTGGATCACCAGCCTCTGGGGCTGTGGCCTTGTGGGAGCTGCAGCAGGGCAATCCCACAGCCACATGTCCAGCTTCTCCTCAGATTCTACACTGTGAACACTGTCAGCCACGCTTAGCCAGCGCCTGCTGTGTGCGTAGCCATGTCACACAGCCTGCTGATGCCTTTCTGCCTCAATTTCTCATAGGAAAAAAAAATTCTATGAGGAAGACACTTTTGACCCCAGTTTCAGAGGCAAAATAGGGGTATAGAGAACTGGGTTGGACGTCCCTGGCTTGGCTTCTCCTAGCCCAGGTCATAGAAAGAGGACTGAGTGTTTAAGTCTTTGGTAAGGACTTTGAAGGGTAAGTCAGTAGCGATGGCCGGCTTTCTTCGTGAGGAAACACTGAGGATTTATTGGTATTTATTTACAATTGTAACTGTGTATTGCACACATTTGTGGGCTTCACTTTGAGGACTTCATATATGTACATAATGGATTTCAACCTGTTATCCTCTCTCCTCCCTCACTAACTCCTTCCTCTTCTTGACTCTCCTTTCCTTAACTCTCTTCATGACCCCCACCCTGACCCCTGATCCAGTGAGTTTCATTAGGAATGCTTACAAGCTGGGCGGTGGTAGCACACGCCTTTAATCCCAGCACTCAGGAGGCAGAGGCAGGCAAATCTCTGAGATCGAGGCCAGCCTGGTCTACAGTGACTTCCAGGACAGCCAGGACTACACAGAGAAAGTGTCTTGAAAAACAAACAAACAAATAAAAACCAAAAGGAAAGAAAGGAATGAACATAGGTGAGGGTCCATTTGCTGGAGCCTGGGCATTTTACCCCTGGGGATGTCAGTCCCTCCTCTACAATGGTTGACCATCTACAGAAATCCTCAGGGGACAGTCATGAGTCCCTCCTCCTCCCACAGCAAGGCGTTCCCAGGCTCATTCTTGTGTAAGTGACCACAGCTGCTGATACCTCACCAGTGGAGCGGCCAAGTCATGCTTGGAGGTCAGCGGTCTACCCAGCATCCCCTGCTTCCTCCACCTCCTACATTCACTCCATCCTTTCTTCAGTGGCCTTCCCTCAACCTTGGAGAAATTAGTATAGACGTCTTATTAATGACCTGGCGTTTATTTGTGACTCAGTCATTTATTTATTCTCACTCTGACCAGTCATTAGTCTCTGTTGTCACCACTGAGCATCTTACAAAGCAACTTCTCTCACCAAAACCAGCGGCAGTATTGATGTGTGGGCATACACGTAGCTATTTAGAGGGTTATTTGATGGTCACACCATATGCACTTAGTAAAACAATAGTTGTTAGCATTCTGTCTAAACTCCACCCCACAGTTACCTGGCAACAGCCAGGTATGCTCCTCCCCATAGTTACCTGGCAACAGCCAGGTAAGCCTGACCCACTATAAAAGGGGCTGCTTCTCTCCTCTTCCTCCTTCCCTTCCCCGCTCTCTCCACATGGTCATGGTCGGCCTCTACTTCTATACTCTCTCCCTCTCTCTGCCTTTCTCTACCTCTACTGCCCTCTTAACTCCCCTCCCCATGCCCTGAATAAACTTTATACTATCCTATATATAATATAGTGTGTGAATAAACTCTATTCTATACTATCCTATATATAGTATAGTGTGTGGCTGGTCCCTCAGGGAGAAGGGATGCCTCGGCAAGGGCCCGCTGAGCCATCCTCTTCCCCCATACTTCACCACACCCCCACAGAACATATTCTTATACCTCTTTATCTGTTTATAAACACATCAATAGTAGCTTCCTCACTAGGGCCCGCATCCTCTGCAGCCATGGGCCTCTGATGAGGATCACAGTACCAACGTTAAATTCCTCGCTACGGGAAGGGCATGGAATCCAGTCAGAAGGCAGCTGTTACCTGCAGGACAGCCTAGCCACTATTGATTGCATCCGTGTGCCTGTCTTGTCTACCTGGTCAGTATGGTCACATGAAGGTCCGCAGCTGGGTAAGACCACTGATAACAATGGCCCCGCCCCCACTCCCAGCCCCAGTCGGTAGAGCATGTCTCTGCACTCACTCTGTGAGGGAGGCATATAGGATCTTCAACAACATGGCTTTACCACCTAGTTCTGGCAGCACTCAGCAACACTGCCTGTGTTGTTTGGGGGCCTCACTGACCAGTGATTCAGAGGAGGGATTTTCATGTAATAACCTTTGGCTTCTGGGAGCAGCTTTATCTGTTTATATAAAGTAGATCTGTTTAAATTATTTACTTTTTTATCTTCAGGTTATTGTCAGGTTTCTTTATGGCTCTCTCATACATCATTAATTTTTCCTGACTCCTTCCCCATCTCCCCATGTAAACTTCCCACACACCAGTACTTCCCCTCCTTCACGGATATTTTATCCCTTCTCATGGGCCCATTTCTATTTTTGAGGTCCACATACACTCACTCCCACATAGCCCCGCATACATTGAATACGCATACATTGAAGCTAGAGGCCAGGATACCCATGTGATGGAGAACATAAGGTGTGTCTCTTAGCCTGAGTTACTTAGTATAATAGATTATCTTCCAATTACACCCACACTCCTGAAAATTATAGAATTTCACTCTTACAGCTGAATAAAATTCCATTGTCTATACATATATTTTAACTCTCCAATTATCAGTTAATGGATGTTGTGTTTTATAAAAAAAGAAAAAGAAGCCAGGGATATGTTTGGTAGAGGCACAGTGGAGGTGGAAGGGGGTGCCTCTACGGGCCATGCTGAAGTGTCCCTTCCCCCTGAGGTACCAGCCACATGAAGGTATAGCATAGAATAGAGTTTGTTTAGGGCATGGAGAGGGAGTTGAGGAGGGTAGTAGGACAGAGAAAGGCAGAGAGAGAGAGAGAGAGAGAGAGAGAGAGAGAGAGAGAGAGAGAGAGAGAGAGGAATAGAGGAGTAGAGGCTGGCCATGAGAGAGGGAGGAGCGGAACGGGGAGGGAAAGGACAGAAGGAGAAGGGGGGAAGAGAGCAAGAGGAGAGAGAAGAGAGGGCAAGCAGCCCCTTTTATAGTGAGTCAGGAACGCCTGGCTGTTGCCAGGTAACTGTGGGGCGGAGCCTAGAAGGAATGCTAACAATGGACACCTAAACCGATTCCATTTCCTTGGTACTATGGATGTGACAGCAATACAGATACAGATACAGATGTGTCTGCACCCCTGTATTGGGAAAGTGAGCCCATGTGCCTGCATCCCTGTATTGGGATAGTGAGCCCGTATGCCCACATTCCTGTATTGGGATAGTGAGCCCGTGTGCCTGCATCCCTGTATTGGGATAGTGAGCCCGTGTGCCTGCATCCCTGTATTGGGATAGTGAGCCTGTGTGCCCGCACCCCTGTATTGGGATAGTGAGTCCTTTGGGCATATGCCCAAGAGTGAGACAGTTGGGTTTATGGCCGTGCTATTTTTAGGCTTTTGAAAACCTGCACACTGGTTTCCATGGTGGCTGTACCAGTTTATGTTCACACTAACAGTAATGAGTTCCCTTTCTCTGTAGGCTCACCAACATTTGCTAATCATTTTTTTTATATAATAATCTAACTGGGGTACAATGGAATCTCTCACAAGTTCTCGTTTTCATTTGCCTGGTGGCTAAGGTTTTTGGATACTTATTTACTAGACATCTGTATCCTTTTTTCTGAGAAATCTCTGTTTAGTTACTCAGCCCAGTTTTTTATTAGATTCTTTTGTTGTTGTTGTTGTTGTTTTGGTCTCCTCATTTTGATTGTTTTCCTGTTTATTAATTCCCCGTTAGATATATCTCACAAGGATTCTCTGCAGCTCTGTGGGCCACATCTTTGCTCAATAAACTGTTATTCTTTGCTGTGGAAAAAAGGCCTTTTAATTGTGCGCGGTTTCAGGAGACCCTTTCCTGAGTGACTTCGGTCCTGCTCAGAAAGTCCTTATCTGCGTCAGTGTCCTGGGAAATGGCTCTTCGTCGCCCCCCCCCCGCCCCCCAGCACTGTCAGAGGTTCAGATCGTATGTCAAGGTCTGTGATCCATTGAACATGGACTTCTTCGAGGACTGAGAGATAAGGATCTCTCATTCTTTCTACTTTTGCGGAGGAGACCGCCTTTGCTCCAGTTCATATCTCTGGCTTCTTTGCCAAAAGTCCCACGGCTGCAGCTGTGGGCTTGTGTCTTGACCTTCCGCTATTATCCTTGATCTGCAGTGGGTGTGTTTGTTTCTGGGCCAGTGCCTTGT
>NW_022196895.1:70691618-70722017 GCF_008632895.1 Mastomys coucha
TTTCTTGTTATGGCTCTGCAGTAAAACTTGAAACCAAGCGTGTTTCATATGGATTTTAAGGTTTTTGTCTTGTTTCATTTTTTTTCTACCTCTGTGAAGAATAGTGTTGGAGCTTTGATGAGTTCTGGGTTGACTCCCTAGGCTGGTTTTGGTAGGATGGCCAGTCTCATTCTCCCAGCCCATGAGCATGGCCTCTTTCCATTTCCTAGTGGCTTCCTCAATTTCCATCTTTGCAATTTCGGACTATTTAGTATAAAAATATTTTACTTCCTTGGCGAGGTGGGTTAGGGGGGTGTATTCCTGGTTTTCATTTGTTTTGCTATTTCAAATGAGTTCGCTGCCCTAATTTCTTCCCTAGTGCATTTGTCATGTTAGTTTTGTATTCCCCCATGTTACTGAAAGCCGTCACCAGCTCTAAAAATTGGGTGAAACGTCAAATCTTTTAAGTATGCAGTCATATTGCTTACATACTTTTCCATTTCCTGTTTATAACCCTTTTATTTGCTTCTCCTGTCTTTGGTTCCCACCGTATTCTCAAACGTCTAAACACCGTGCAGAAGGAACTCAAAGTTTCTTTTCTGCAGGCCCCCGATGCTCTGATTATCAGCTTCCAGCACACGGGGCTGGGTCACTTGGACTGGGTTTCCTGAGAGCCTGTGTCGTTCACAGGTCCGAGGCTGCTGACCCACCCCTGCACCAGGAGTCTTTTGAAAATGGCATCTTGCTGATGCTCACTCACTTGCCAGTGTAGAGCACCCAATGAGAAAAGGGAGGAGCTTTCTTGGTTCATTCAGCCTTCTGCTGTTGCTATGGCCACCTGAGACAATCCTCTTTGTTCCAGCTGCTTAGGACTTCCATTGATTTTTCTGACGGCTGTTTTTCCAGCTTTCCTCACATTATTCCATTGAGTCCCTGAATGACCTCGCTCACCTGTTATCTGATGTATCAGGTTCCTCTTTGTCTGCTGAGAGGTGTTCTTGACATATGTAGGCTTACCTGGAACCTCTGACTATGCCCTGTACTGAGATCCTTCTGCCTTGGTTTCTCGAATGTGCACGGCTGTGTCCAGTTCTACCATCTCTTTAAAAAGAGGTTCTCGATGTATTATATAGCTCACATGGTGTGATGGTTTGTGAATGCTTGGCCCAGGGAGTGGTATCATTAGAGGGTGTGGTCCTATTGGAGTACGTGGGTCACTGTGGGTGTGGGCTTTAAGACCTTCATCCTAGCTCCCTGGAAGTCAGTCTTCCACTAGCAACCTTCAGATGAAGGTGTAGAACTCTCAGCTGCTCCTGCACCATGCCTGCCTGGATGCTGCCATGCTCCTACCTTGATGATAATGGACTGAACCTCTGACCCTGTAAGCCAGCCCCAATTAAATGTTGTCCTTTATAAACCTGCCTTGGTCATGGTGTCTGTTCACAGCAGTAAAACCCTAAGTAAGACACATGGCCAAGGTCTTTTACACTGCTGGACAGCCATCTCAGTCATTCAGCCTCAGAGCTCATCTCACAATAACTCAGGTCCCACTGAACACTAACCCCGCCCCCACACACCCCTCCCCCCTTTCCTTCAGGAACAGCTCCTCTGGCTCTTCCTTCTGACCATCTGAGAGATCTTCTGAAAGGGGAATCCCAATTGTTTATTGGCTTAATTCACTCAATATTGAAGGTTTGTCCAGGCTGGAGCAGGCCAGACTTTACATTTTCCATGTTTGAAAAAGATGCAATAAAAAGGTGGTTTTCTTATGAAGCACAGTGGTCTTTTGGTAATTAAAAATAACCCTTGGGTCAAACAAACAAACAAACAAACACACGCCCTTGGGGTCTGAGGAGATGGCTCAATGGGAAAAGTTCTTGTCATGCAAGATTAGAACCTGAGTTTAGATTCCCGGCACCCATGAAAAAGCTGTGTGCAGCAGTGTCTGCCTAAGCCCCGGACTGAAGAAACAAATGGAGGCAGGAGAATTTCAAAAACTTGCCAGCCAGCCAGCCTGGCTACAGACACAAGCTTCAGGTTCAGTGAGAGGCCTATCTCAAAAAAGTAAGAGGGAGGGCTGGCGAGATGGCTGGGGAGAGGGTGTTTGTTGCCAGGCCTAACGAACGACCTGAGTTTGGTCCCTGGGACCTACCTATGTAGTAGAAGGAACTAATCGTCTCTCTCATCCACAGACATCCACACTCACGGGTGAGCAGGCCAGAGCATGCACATGCATACACACTTTAAAATCAATAATAAATAAATGCCACTTTAAACAATTTTTTAAATAAAGCAGAAGAGCTATTAAGGAGGACGCCCCTATATCAACCTCTGACTTCCCTGTGTGTCTACACAGAAGTGCACCTATATGCACTTACACAGAAATTCAAATACTGTTTGCCCATTGTCAGCCCCTGGCCTGCCCACCATTTGTATATTAATCTTCACGTTGGCTTAGTGTGATTATTTATTGTGTCTACTAATGAGGAAACTAAGTAGCCACATAGCTACAGGCAGGCTTTGAGTTCTTTGCTGGTCCACGTGTGATCAGCTGATGGGTAAAGAGACACTGTAACTCCATCATCACAGATCAAACTCCTGAGAAGAAATGAATCAAGGCCTTGTGGGTGGCTAGAAGTCACTCTGCAGAGCAGGGTGACCTCAAACTTCCCATGAGCTTGCTCTTTCAGCCCCAGAATGCTGGTCGTGTGAGTGTGCCTGACTCGCCACATGTTTTCTCAATAAACTATTACTTTCAAGTGAAAATAGACTTGCAAGAGAGTTGCCGAGACTGTAGAGTGAGTTTCCGTGTGTTCTCACCCAGCTTTGGCTTCCTTAGAATCCCATCTTCTGCTGATAGCTTTGTCAAAGCTCGGACCCTAATGCTAGTCCATTGCCACAAGCTAAAGCCCAGGTTTTGTTTGGTCCCAAATTTGTAGTAATTATTCCCATTTGTCAGCATTATTTCGTGTGCCAGGACTCAGCCATATTGCATCTAGATGCCATATCTCTGTCTCTGCTGGTCTGACACTTTCTCAGGACATCCACTACTTTGACACATTAAAGAGTATCCTTAGCCAGGTATCCTGCAGAGCGTCCCTCGGCTTGTGACTGCTTGATTATTCTTTTTAAGTTTATTTTAATAACTAAACCGAGGGTCCAGTTGGTTTTGTTCTTGTTGTTACTGTTTTATGAAGAGTATCCCGGAGATAACATGCTCACAGTATCGGGTTGTGACAACCACAGGGTTGGCACTCAATGTCAACCTTGGTTGTCCGCTGAGGGCTGCTTGCCAGGCATTCCCACTGGATGATGCTCTTTGTCCTTTTCCATAGTCTGCCCTATGAGAATGAGGCGCTGAGTCTGACCAACCTAAGGGACATGGGGAAGACTCGTTAAGACTCTTGGAGATAGGAGTATCATTATATATTAAATAGAATCCTCCTATAAGGAAGTCTTACCTCTGCTGCATTTAATCATCTGCTACATCTTTTGTTTACAGTTGACCCGTCCAGTCCCCAGGGGATGCCTGAAACCACATAAATATTTATGGTGAAGTTTAATTTAGAAATAAAGTGTGTGCATGGCTAGAGATGAATAATAAAAGCACAATGAAACAGAATAGTTATCACACTTATACACCGCAGTGAAGCTGCTGTCCTCACCACTCTCGTGTTTAAATAGGGGTCACCTGAACACAAGCGCTGAGATACCACAGCTGTGTGTCTGGTACTGCGATGTCTATGACTGACAATGGATAAGTAGCATACATAGCTGGAGATGCTGGATAAAAGGTTACACATCTCAGGTAGGATGGGGTGGCACCATGGGCTGACTCAAGATTTCATCATGCCATTTAAGTTAGTATGCTTTTAAACCTTAAGAATTGTTTGTTTCTGGAATTTTTCTGCCTGAGCTATTTGGTCCATGATTGACTTTATGGAGCTGAAATCGTGGAAGTATAAATGCAGATATTGTGGGGAGGGGTTATGGGCTAGGGACATCTGTGAAAAGGCCACTTTAAACGTTCAGTTTTGCTCCCTCGCTAAAGAGCCCTCTGAGACATCTCTGTCTGCACAGGCCTGGACCAGATTTTCTCCCGTTGTTGCTGGCCTGGCCGAGTTCATGTCCACTCAACATTTGAATTGTTTGGTAAGCCCAGAGGATCCTTCCTCCATCCACTTTCTGCCTCTTTTTCAATGATGAATTAACGCTTACCGCCTCAATAATGCAATGCCAATTGCAAGCTCTGCCTTGGCCCTATAAGTTCCAGGGCACCAACTAATGCCGATAATCCTCTAAAGAGAAGGACCCAGGCAAGGTTGTGCACAACTGAAATCACAACATCCAGGAACCTAAGGCAGGAAAGTTTGAGTCCAGCCTGAGCTATATGAAGGGGGATGAAAATTGAAGGTATCCAAAAAGCAGGTTCACAAGAATACAGCTCATCAACTTGAACAGAATCAGAAGATCAAATTCACTCATAATATAACAAATTTGGGTTGTATTCTTTAAGACATGCTATTTCCAGGGGTGAGAAGTGTTTGATCCCTGGCTGATATGTAATTTTCTCCTAACCCAGCACAATGCTTGAAGAATGAGTCTCTTCTTATTCGAGAATTGCCAATATCAAATTCTTTTCCTTTCTTCTGCATATTTTACTAGCCACTTTGTCTGGTCAATAAATTCATGATCAGTGAATTAGCTGACTATGCAAATTGTTCTGGGACCTGTCTCGGGGTGCAGATAGGAACAGAATTACCCTCCTGGAACACCAGTGAAAGCAGCTTGTCTCAGTCAGGGTTTCTATTGCTGCCATGAAACACCATGACCAAGGCAACTTGAGGAGGAAAGAATTTATTCGGCTTACACTTCCAGATCACCATTCATCACTGAAGGAAGTCAGGGCAGGAACTCACACAGGGCAGGAACCTGAAGACAGAAGCTGATGCAAAGACCATGGAGGGGTGCTACTTACTGGCTTGTTTCCCATGGCTTGCTCAGCCTGCTTTCCTCAGCCAGGGCCACCAGCCCAAGGATGGCCCCACCCATAATGGGCTGGGCTCTTCCCCAACAGTCACTAATTAAAATGCCCTACAGGCTTGCCTACAGCCCTATCTTACAGGAAGCATTTTCTCAATTAAAGTTCCCTTCTCTCAGCTGACTTTAGCTTGCGTCAAGTTGACATAAAACTGGCCAGCAGGACAACCTTCAGCATGGAGTGTTGGAGGTTTGCGAAAAGTCGGTTTTAAAAAAGAAACAACTGAAGGATTGGGGAGGGGGGTACACTGTATGAGCTTGGAGTCCACAGGGTACACTGTTACTACAACCCCTACTCCTGAGATTACTCATGATCACTGGAATACAGCCCACTCTCTGAGTGTCAGGCCTGGCAGGATTGTACACTGATGTAAAAAGGTGGACTTGCCTCCGATGCCAGGGGCCAGGCCAAGCCTATTTGGTGTGCTTTGGTGGTGGGCTCAACAGGAAAGGAGTTCTTCTTCCCATTGCCTGGCAAACTTCAGACTGACAGGGGCCCACTCAGAGACAGGCCTCTGTCATGGTGGGAATGACTGGTAAAAACAAACCAAACCAAACCAAACAACAAGCACTGCTCCTTAAGCTACAACATTGGCTTCTGGGGTGACCATACTTGTAACGTGAGTACCTCTCAGATTCGGCTTTCACAATCCTCAGGGGTCAGGAATGAGCTCGCTCTCCAAGGCTCTCCAGCTAACACTAGCGTTGGTTACCCCCAAGATGCTTTCAGAAGTGCAAAGGTCATGAGAACCTTGTGAGGAGTTCCCGTGTATAGCGGGAGGTGCCATCTATTGACTTTCAATTCTTGGCCTTGTAAGCAGAAGTGCTAAGAATGTTTCCCTGTGTGAGTCCCAGATGAGGCCTCCTATTCCCATGGTGGGGAGCTGGGCAGTGGGCAGTTACAGTGCCAAGGCTATTCACGAATATAACACTGACCGCATTGTTCACAGCTGGACCGAACGTAGGCATAAAAATACAGTATGGTATCCAAGTGTTACATTGGCATAGCAAATCTATTTCAAACACCTTGCTGTCAAGTGGCTAGGTTACATCATCATGACTGGAACTTTCGGGCTCTAGAAAGCACAGAAACTTTATAGGCAACTTATTGAGCAAACACTGACTTCTTTGACCATCCTTAGTAAGTTGGTCCTTCAAGAGGCGAAAAGCTAAAATTTGCTCACAGGAAGCACGCCCCCCTGCCTCCCCCATTGCTAGCCCTGATCATACATGAGCAAGTGCAAGAGTGGCTGCTCACAGAACTCCACACCATACAGAACCACAACATTCATCCACGAACTCAGATTCTCAGCCTTGAATTTCTGAAGCGTGGCGGTTGATTCTGAGGCCCAACCAATCAGAGCTAATACTCAGATATGTAGTCGAACGTTATTCTGGGTGTTTCCATAAAAGCGCTTTTGGGGGAGCTTGTTATTTAATGGACCCTGAGGACAGAAGACGAGCCTTCCTAATATGGAGGAAAATACCGTCATCTCCTGTAAACCTTAGGAAAACAAAGACTGACATCTTCTGAGCAAGCACTTCTGCCGGCAAAGAGCCTCCAGCTCTGAACGATTAGCCTTGTCCCAACCTCTAGACCGCCTGCCCTGCAAATTTTGGATTTAGCAGGCTAGTTCAATTACATGAACTAGTCACAGAAAAATAAATCCAATCTCCATCAATAGATAGAACCCCAACTAATACATAATGAACCCCTATCTCCCTGGGAGGCTTCTAGGATTTGGTGGAGGTGGTTTTCCTAGCCAATCATTTGACTTCGTAAGTTCTCTGAGATTCAGGCTTTGCTCTAAGACTTCTGGCTCATGACTTTGGTTCGGATACACTGCTCTCATCCCTTTCAATATCTCGCTCACGCCAAGGCATGGAAACCCCTCGCTTTCTCTGCTGCTTGCAGAAAGTTCAGTCCCCAGCCTGACAAACAAAGGGGACGAAACCTATACATCTCTTAGATCTCCAGATCTGCAAGCTCCCAGCGGCTGAGTTGTTTTTCTCTTCCCTGAGACAAGGGGAGGAGGCTCGCTTGTGCAGGCTCCCAGATTCAGAGAGTGAGATCCACCATGGTGGGGAAGGCAATGCCAAGCAACAGAATCTATGGCCATGGAATACAGGGTGCTGGCTTGTTCAAACTCCAGTGGGCACAAAGCAAAGTTCAGGCCAGAAGCAGGAGTGGGTACAACCATCCAAGGCAATCCCAGGGTGCCCTATCTGTCAGCTAGGGATTTGGAGCCTTCAAAATAGTCCTGAAGCCAGGTGTGGTGGCCCATGAATTTAATCTCAGCACTTAGGAGGCAGAGGCAGGCAGATCTCTGAGTGTGAGGTCAGCCTGGTCTATAAAGGGAGTTCCAGAACCATCAGAGCTACACAGTGAAACCATGTCTCAAAAAAACAAAAGAGAGAAGAAGAAAGAAAGAAATATTCAGAAAAGAAGAAAAAAAGAAAAGTCATGAGCTGGGAAGCAAGTGTCTTAGTGAGGGTTTCTATTGCTGTGATGAAACACTATGACCAGACAGCTAGTTGGGGAGGAAAGGGTTAATTTGGCTTATACTGCCATACTATTGCTCATCATCAAACAAAGTCAGGACAGGAACTCAAACAGGGCAGGAACCGGAGGTAGGAGCTGATGCAAAGGCCTTGGAGGGTGCGGCTTGATGACTTGTTCCTCATGGCTTGCTCAGCCTGCTTTCTTATAGAACCCAGGACCATCAGCCCTGGATGGCACCACCCACAATGGGTGGGGCCCTCCCCCATCAATCACTAATTAAGAAATTGCCCGACAGCCACATGTTATGGAGGCATTTTTGTCAATTGAGGCTCTCTCTTTTGAGATGACCCTAGCTTGGGTCAAGTTGACAAAGAAACTAGCCCGCTCACCAAGCCCTCAAAACTGGAGCCCATGGGAGACATTTCACATTCAGACTGTGACCTAGCTGACCCCATGAAGTAGATTGGGTCATTCTGATTCCACACTGGGAGGACTCATTCATTTCCAGGAAAGCATAAGCTTTGGTTTCTGGTCATGGGCATTAGATGATGCCAACTCTCATTTCTCTAAGTCTGATTTCAGCCCATATTCATCTTTTTGCCATGGTCTTTCTCACTGAGCCAGTTTCTTCACCTCTGAAATGGGACACGGTCACATTGGTCATGTTTGTTTGCTCTAGTCTCTACTGGTATAGTCCTCAGCCCCTACAAACAGAGGGTTTTTTTTTGTTGTTGTTGTTGTTGTTATTGTTATTTTTGTTTTTTGTTTTTCTCTGAGACAGGGTTTCTCCGTGTAGCCCTGGCTGTCCTGGAACTCACTCTGTAGACCAGGCCAGCCTCAAACTCAGAAATCCACCTGCCTCTGCCTCCCAAGTTCTGGGATTAAAGGCGTGTGCCACCACTGCCTGGCCCAGAGCTCTTTTTATTATCAGGTGCATCTCGCCATATTCTTTCATCTAGATTTTCATCTAGATGGGTCCTTAATTGCTACACAGATGGTAGGGCTAGCATGTTTCTGGGAATCCCCCAATGTGGAACTGAATCAGTGACATTATAGATTTTGTGTCATGGTCCTAATGCCGTGTCCCTTAAAATTCACAAGGCAGCATATAGGAGTGCTGGTCTCCCCAGTAACGGGGCAGTGATAATGTCACAAAGGTGAAGAGATCATGAATGAGATTAGTGCCTTTATAAACTATATCCCAGGGTCATCCAGGGTCCCTTCAGCCATGTGACATCACAGTGAGAACAGCTTAGTTGTTTCTGCGTCAGGGGCTGGACTGTCATCAGACACTGACATTGCCAGCAGTCTGAATCTTGGCCTTGGCAGCGATCAGAACAGAGAGGAATAAATTCATTTTGTTTGAGCTGTTTGCTATAGTGGCTTGAACAGACTGAAATAGTAAGGAAGCACAATTTGGGATATCAGGTTTCATTCAAAGAAGCCCAAATCACTGATTGTCGACCTGCACTCCCCCGAACATAAGCAAGGTCCCACAGGTCACAACAGGACTGACAGCACAGCAGTGGGAAGTTGTGGGCCTTTTCTTTTCCCAGACAGCCTCACATTATAGCTCAGGCTGGCCTGGAACTTACTACGTAGCATAGGCTGGCCACAATCTCATGGTTTTCCTGTCTTGGTCATCCAAGTGCTGGGATTACAGGTGCGCATCATCTTGCCTCAGACCAAGCTGCACTTTTAACAGGGAAAGCTAAACTGGGCAGTAAGGATAAGTGTGGCCAGGAGTGCTGGTATATGATGCACATTGTCCTCTGACCTCTACCAGCATGACAGGACACGAGCAGGTAAAGACACATATATACACACTCTAAACAAATACAGGCTAAAAGATAAGGTGAAGTGTTTTATCATAAAGTGCAGGGCCAATAGATGAGAGGATAGTCACTCTGCAAAGACAGTCCATTCTCACTGAAGGTACCTCTTCATATAAAAGTGCCACTCTTTACCTATGCCATGAAGGCACCGAAATAACATGAGAGGAAGGCAATAATGTCTACAACTTGAGACTGAGAAAACCCATCATGTCACAACCTTGTTTATGAAGATTGATGTATTTTCCAGAATACTGGGGGGGGGGGGACTAGATATCAAGTAACATGTGAATTTCACTAACAGTAGTCACTGAGAGTGATATAATAAGGTGGCAGGTCTGGTTCTTCCAGTGATTAAAAGAAAGTAAGGGCCAGGCATGGTAGCGGACGCTTTTAATCCCAGTACTGGGGAGGCAGGTGGGTCTATGTGAAGTCAAGGCCAGTCTGGTCTATAAAGCAAGCCCAGGATAGCCAGGGCTTTGTTACATAGAGAAACTCTGTCTTGAAAAACATAAGAGAGAAAGAAAAAAGAGAGAGAGAGAGAGAGAGAGAGAGAGAGAGAGAGAGAGAGAGAGAGAGAGAGAGAGAGAGAGAGAGAGAGAGAGAGAGGAAGGAAGGAAGGAAGGAAAGGAAAGGAAGAAAGAAGGATCTGTAGTGACTTAGAAACAGCAGGTGAAACCAAATCTTTGAAACATTCTGGAAACAAATTTCCATTTGAAAACCGTTTGGTGTTTCATTCTGTCTAACAAAGGCTGGGCCATAGAACACATAATGATCCCTTCATGCATCCATTTGGCAAACCCTACCATTCTATGCCAAATACGTCATAGAATTCAAAGCCCAGCTGTTGCTCCAGAAGCAGCCTTTCAGATCCTCATGTAGGTGACCTGGGCAAACACCAGCTTATCATCTAGTCCAAACCTGCCTTCTCTCCATTCCAATGCCTAGCAGATACTTGAGGGTTACATCACACTGGACAGGGACCAGTCTTCCCAACTCATTCCTTAAGACAGGCGTGAAAGATAAGAGAAGGAAATGAGATGGGATGGAGCAGGGTACTTTCCATCTGTCTTACACTTTACTGCTGTGAACAGAAACTGTGACCAAGGCAACGCTTATACAGACAACATTTAATAGGGGCTGGCTTACAGGTTCAGAGGTTCAGTCCATTATCATCAAGGTGGAAACTTGGCAGCATCCATGTAGGCATGGTGCAGGAGGAGCTGAGAGTCCTACATCTTCATCTGAAGGCTGCTAGGAGAAGACTGGCTCCCATGAGGCTAGGATGAGGGTCTTAAAGCCCATACCTGGAGTGACACATCTACTCCAACAAGGCCACACCTACTCCAACAAGGCCACACCTCCTAATAGTGCCACTCCCTGGGTCAAGCATATTCAAACCACCATACCATCCATGACCTCACACCAGAAGCCACGAGCTGAGACTTCCCTAGCATGCCATTGGCTCTCCAACCCATTAGAGAAAGCAGCCAGCCAAGCTGATAGGGCTCATCAGGGTTCTCCCACTTCCCCTTCTAGTCTGTTACAAATTTTGACACAGGTAGAACATGTTTGAGTGCCTTGGCCAATTTCTTAAGGGAAAGCCCACACTACTGAGTTTGTTCACCTTTTCTCAAGAGCCTGGGACCAAACATCGAGTAGACAACAAAACACAATAGGTTCAACCCTTCCTCCCCAGTAGTGGCTGAACATTAGATCCCCCAGAATGACCTTGGCTGGAAGCTGCTGGCTTCTGTGGCTCTGACCAAGATAAGACCAGCAGGAGAGCAAGGGTAACAGCCAAGCTCCCGCAGGATCAAGGCAGCCCAGAAAGGTATCCGAAGGCTCAACCTCAGCTAGAGTATGCATTCCTTCTCCCACCCTCCACCCACTGACACTGTCCCAAAGAGCAGCAGGGCGGGAGGGTTAGGCTGGAACACAGCCAGCTTCTTTAGGGAAGGTGGAAAAGTCCCTGAAGTTCCCAGCAGCGAGGAAGAGAAAGGCCAGGCGGACGTTTTCTTCAGAGATTTCTGAAAGACAGGAAAGCATCCGCTGACCACTGAGAAGATTATCTATGAGCTGCGAATCTGAGCTCGCCCTTCCCAACACAGATAGTACCGTTCATCAGGACTGGGATGGACTCTGGGCTGGTTGTGTAGAATTCTTTTGCCATGGGTTCCTTGAGACTGATAAGAACGGGGCATACTCACTGGTATGACCATCATACACACACACACAATCACATATATACACTCACATGAGCTCACACACACACATTCACACACACATTCAACTCTCTCACACACACTTACATCTACATACTCACACACATTCACACACACACACACACACATATATACACTCACATGAACTCACACACACATGAATACACAAATAAACACACACACACACTTACGTTCACATACACACTCATACACATTCACACACACACTCACATGAACTCACACACACATGAACACACACATTCAACTCACACACACATCTACATACTCACACACATTCACACACACACACTCACATATATACATTCATATGAACTCATACACACATGAACACACAAATAAACACACACACACTTACGTTCACATACACACATACACATTCACACACACTCACACACACATATTCACACACACACACGTTTACATATACACCCACATTCACACTCACACACACTTTTTCTACCTCCCCCCCCCCCAGGTCCTCAGACTTCTCAAACCTTTTCCTTAGGATCCCCAAGTTCTGAGGAGGAATTCCACTTACAGTTTAACAGTTCCCAGCTCAGGGCTCCTTTCATCTCCCAGGTGCCCTCAAAGGTACATTTGCCAATTGCCATTACTATTTTTCTTTCTCAGACAAGACCTCACTCTGCAATTCAGCCTGTCCTGGAACCCATCACATAACCCAGGGTCATCTGGAATTTACAGTGGTCCTCCTGACTCAGCTCCCAAAGGCTGGGATCACCTCGGGAGACACCACACCTGACTCGGGGACCATGTCAGATAAGGACAACATCCTATAAGCATTTAGTGGGCACAGTTCACTAGGTGGCTTATTTTGCCCAGGACATACCTCACAACAAAGTGTTACCATATCAAAATGAGAAGCCTGCACGTAGCCCAGTGTACCATCTTCTAGACAAGCTAAGACATATGCCTACGGTTAGGTCCAGGTATTATCAATGGGAGGAGCGCTGACTGCTTCGGGGAGAGAGTGGTAATGGCTCATCGACTAGGTGTACTGTGTATCAGACGCTAGTACCAAGTATTTCACCTACCTGGGTATGCTTTTCCCCCAAAGCCACGCTCTTGAGATGTGGGTGAGGATGTCCTAATGTCAGACAAGAGAACTGAGGTGAAAAAGAGACTGAGTCTGCCATGAAGACATGGCTGATCGGTGCTGAGGCTGGGGCATGAAGCACATGGTCCAGTGCACCGTCACTATTCGTAGTTGCAGGGCTTCAGCACGAAGCCCCGTCCAAGACCTTCCCTTCACTCACGTCCCACTTTCCTTCTAAGCTCTGTGGTGGTGATTTTTATCACTCCTCACCGGATCCTATATATCTATGGTTATTTACAAATTTCAAAATACTTATTTTACTATGCCCAATTTTGTCTGCCCTAGAAAGCAAACCAGGCACATGGAAAAAAGAATAAGGCCTCTGGGCAGGTGTCCACCAGCACTTGCAGCCTTGAATAGTGTGAGCCAAGCTTTAGTCTCTTTCCTGGGATGGCTGGCCCTAGCGCCATTGCTCTTGTTCAGACCTCGGAGTGGCCGAGGAAGCCAGATTCCTGTTGTGGATTGCCCTGGTGCTGTTTGTATTTTGTTGATGTTTCCTCAAGAGGGGCTGGCCTGATGAGGCATGGATCACACACTCAGGTGATTTCATGTGAACCTTCTCTCCATTTTAACTGGTCAAATAAAATCTAGAGCCTGTGACTGGGCAGTGGATAGGAAAGGTGGGACCGCAGATTTTAGAGAGGGAGAAGAGAGGAAAGAGGAGAGGAGACAGAGGAAGACGGAGGAAGAGGAGGTGGAAGGAAGATGGTGTAGCAAGGGATCTCATAGCTGGGAACAGAGTAGGGTAGTAGTAATCTGGCCAGTCTAGGCATGCAGCTTATAAATTGTAACTGAGTTATGTGGGTTTTGCTCGAGCTTATTGGGGTTGGAGATTTGCTGCAACACTCACCCTCCTGTGTGAGGGGTTCCCGTGCCTTTTATGATGTGGGCATGCTCATTCTACTAGGCATTTACAAACACATACGTTGGGGCATGTGTTTATTTAATCTTAGATAGCAGGGTGAAGCAACCCAGAATTGCCAAGAGTCATTCTAGCTCCTGAATTGCTTCATCTGTCTTCCCTCCAGCTTCCCGTTCCACTTTCTTGAAGAAGATAATGCTTTGTTGTGGTTTCATTTAGTTTTCTTTTTTTAAAGTAAAAATGGGCCAAGCTCTGTACCTGCTGCTTCCATCCCACCAATAACCACTCACCTCACCTAGCCTCAGACTCCAAGGTCATCCGGCCCAACTACAATTCCCATCTCAACTTATCTTAGTGGAAACCTCTCCTGCCACAAATATGTCGGGGACATATTTGATGACGGAGACTTATTCGGTCTCTGAGATCGCTCAATAATCACCCCCTCATAGAAATCTCTGAACTGCTGATTCAACTCTGCAGGGCCAGACGCAAATTTCCTCTGAGGAATGGAACGGGCGTGTGGGTGGAGGAACATTAAAGGCAGAAGGACATCTGGAGATCCCAGAAGAAGCAGGAAGTCAAAAACAAAGGACATATGAAGCATACGGTACATTGGGGTGTCTTGATGAGGGAGCTAGGATCCCAGAAGTCAACGGCCATGAACGCCACCCTAAGCTAGTGGGTTTTAAGTTCCTCACTCATGAATTTGAAGAAAGATATTCACAGGCTATGAGGGTGAGCTTTAGAGAGACATTTATTATAGGTTCGTAGATAAGAGTGAAAGAGAAAGGGGGGGAGGGAGAAAGTGTGGGGGTGAGCATGGTGCTCCTTCTTACACTATGAAGGGGCCCCAGAGGATGCCAATGAGCTGTGACCCCAGGCAGAAACTAGGGTGAGAGAAGAGGAGAACATGAACTGACTGTCCAGTTGGCCACACTAGATGTCCAAGGGTCTCCTCTCGAGTTCAGCGATGCAGATGCCCGTGACCTTCGGGCAGAGCGGCTCACTTAGGAATCCAGATACCCATGACCTTCGGGCAGAGCGGCTCACTTAGGAATCCAGCCTTCATGACCTCAAGACACCCTACTCTAAGCCGAAGAGACCAGTCCAGTGTCTATGAGATGAAGTTCCAGGAGTGACACTAACTCGCTCTATTGGTCAAGCTTGTCCTCCCTGTGACCAAATACCTCAAAAAATCAAGTCACAAGAGGCAAGATTTATTTGGCTTTCTGGTTTTAAAAGGTTCATTCAGTCCAGGGGCTGAAGAGATGGCTCAGCAGTTAAGAGCACTGACTGCTCTTCCAGAGGTCCTGAGTTCAAATCCCAGCAACTACGTGGTGGCTCACAACCATCTGTAATGGGATCCAATGCCTTCTTCTGGTATGTCTGACAGCTACAGTGTATTCATATAAATAAAATAGCATATATATTATATATTAATATGTTAATATATAATATAATAATATATAATTAATATATGTGTGTATATACATATATATATACATACATATATATATACATGTATACACACACACACACACACACATTAAGGTTCAGTCCATGGTCACTTGGCAGAGCTCTGTGGTGGTAGGAGAGTATGGCAGAGTATGTTCACATCCTAGCAGACAGGAGGGGGATAGTGCAACTCGAAAGGGCCAGGGGTAATATGTCCCAAGGTCTTGCCCCTAGTAACCAACTTCCTTTATCTAAGAATCACCTCCTATCGTTTTTCATAACTTTCCTATAAGTAGGGTAATCAGCTGGGGATTAGGCACTCAAAACAGGTTTGCAGTGGACATTTCATATTCAAGCAAACACTCGGCAGATCTACGGGTGGTGTGTGTCTTTGAAGTAGACCCCTCATCCTAGTTAAGCCTCAGATGGCTCTGCCCTACCAGCATCATGCTGCCAATTCATGAAGTCCATGAGCTAGAAACATGCTAAGCAGCTTCAGGGTTCCCATTCCACCGAAGCATAGATTAAAGAGGATCATTCTTAAATGAGTAGGTTTGGGGGTGATCCGTTATGTAGCTGCAGATAATAGAAACTATTGTGTACAGGCACTCCCACGTGGTAATTCACTTGTATTCAAGATCATCAGGGTGAGGTAGGGCCAGTGTAGGGCAGAATGAAGATGGAGTAGCGGAGCCCACACTGAGTCTCTGAGAGATCTGTAAGCGGCAGAGGGTTTGGAGCAAAGCTGCCTGATTATATTTATACCCCTGGGATACAAGGAAAGACAAATCTAGGGCAGTGTTCACAGCAAGGAAGACGAACCAGGACACAACTCCCTGATGCTAAGCAAGAGCTGCTGATGGCCTGCGGCAGAAGGTTGAAGTGAACTGGTTCAGGCTGTTTCCAAGACACAATCAAAGCTTGCTGAGGTGAGGTAGGAAAAGCAAGACCCACTTCATGGCGCTGGCCTAGATAACAGTTACAGAATGGCTGCTGTACACTGGAGAAAGTGTTGGTTGGAGAAAGCCAACCTAATCTTCGCAAAATAACGCCATAATTCATAAAACGAAAAACTAGCTTATAGGAAACTGTGATGGTTTGTGTATGCTTGGCCCAGCGAGTGGCACCATTAGGAGGTGTGGCCCTGTTGGAGTAGGTGTGTCACTGTGGGCGTGGGCTTTACAACCCTACTCCTAGCTGCCTGGAAGTCATTATTCTGCTAGCAGCCTTCAGATGAAGATGGAGAACTCCCAGCTCCTCCTGCACCATGCCTGCCTGGATGCTGCCATGTTCCCACCTTGATGATAATGGACTGAACCTCTGAACCAGCCCCAATTAAATGTTGTCCTTTATAAGGCTTGGCTTTGTCATAGTGTCTGTTCACAGCAGTAAAACCCTAACTAAGACAGGAACCTAAGGGTCCCACTACATAATCATAGCTTTGGATCACTAGTTTGAGGGCCCTTCTTCTGGGTCCCTCTTGTACCTTGCCTATAACATGGGCTTTTCTGAGTAGCTGTCCCCACTACATGGTGGAAAGGACAGTGATAGCGGAAGGAACAAGTCAAGACAATGCCAATGGCTGGAGGAGAGAGAGGTTGCTTCTGGCCATGGTAGTTATTGTTCCTCAAATTCATGTTCTCAATTCTTCAAAACCTAGGACAAGCACTGACCCTGGAGGCTTATCGTAGCCATATGCTTTTTTCTACTAGAAACTTTGATGTCACAAGCCAGAGAAAATCAGAAAGCCAGGGCCTCATTTTGAGTGTTGACCTTAGAGAGATACCAGGGTGTTGCAACCACCATCTTGTTAAAAGGAACTAAATATCCAAACTTTCGTGCAAGATGTGCCAGTTTTTAAATATCTTCACTCAGTCTAACCTCACAAGATAATTACACAGACCATAAAACATGAAAATAGCACAAGAGTTCTCACTCTGCAATCATGGCACAGCTGGATCACAAGCTTATCAGTCCTTCTTTCCAGTCCATTATGCTCCTTGCCCATAACACAGGCTCCCTCGAGTGTTTCCTCCGCTTCTGTGACTAAAGTGACAGTAGATGGAGTCAGAAGGTCACATGAATGACAAGGTGGTGTGACTTCTATGGGTGTCACTACTGCTACTGCAGCTGCCACATCCGGAATACAGCAACCCTCATTAACCTTTGTTGAAGTCACAAAAACCCTCCCCACCCTCCCCACAGGAACTTACTTACTCTCCTCAGTTATTCATGCAGTTATTTCCCACAGCACCTAGCCCATGCCTGACGCAGAAGAGGCAGTGTAAATGCTTTTGCTGTAGGTGATGTTAATAATTTATTCAGTCATTAATTCCACCAGGAATCTTTTAGTATTAATTATGTGTTCCTCATGGTTCTGGGCACTAGGCAAAAGACCTCGCCTCAACACATCAGCCAGAATCTGTGTGTGGACTTGAGCCCCCCCCCCCCCCCCCCCCCCCAGAGCCCTGTGGAAAGAGGTGTGGAAAGCTAAAGGTGCCGTCAGGGAGCAGGGGAGGGAGGAAGGCCTTTAGAGAAGAGAGGGGGCTGAGGCCGCTTCTACTTACACTGAGATGCAGGCTGGAGGAGAAGGAAGGCAGCTGGACCAAACATCTGGATTGCTCGTGACTCAGCAGTTTCTCAGGATGCACGATTTTACATGCTTAGAAGGAAGCAAACCAGAATTGTTGGTCAGCCTGGAGTAGGATAGCAGTAAATCCAAGCATTAGACTGATAGCCTCGGCTAGTCGCTTAGCCTATCACAGCCTTAGGGAGAGGGCCAGAGGAGAATGCTCCAGGTGACCCCTAAATAGATGCCTCCAACACCAGCACAATCCCTGGCAAAGGGGGAAAAAAATCATTTTTCTCTGACCTTCCCAACACACAGTATCTATGTCATTGTGGCCAAACTCGCAAAACAAGGGTTTGTCGTTATTCCCCACAAACAGTGATAACTACGGCATGGGCATTTTCCTCTAGGAAGGATGACTCTCTGCTTTGTGACACTGAGTACAGTACAAAGAAGGTCCAGGACTATCGTCAGTCAATTAAGAAGCAGCAGGAGGAAGTCACACATACCACCTCACAGTGACCTGGCTGCTAACAAGATCCATACACAGACAATATTCTGTCTGTACAAGAAGCTGCAGGGTCCCACCTGCCACCTGCATGTTCCAAGTACATTTTAGTCACCATCTTGACTCACTCTAAACTAAAAGCCAAGGGAATATCAAGCAGACAAGAATGTCTAGAATGTTCTACACACTGCAGTGGCTCTGCGCCGTCAGTTCTTCTCAATCACTCTTTGGTTGTCCTGGCTCTCTCTCCTTAAGGCTGAGTTTACCACATCTGGCCTGGCTTTCACCACACCTGGCCTGGCTCTTACCACACCTGGCCTGGCTCCCATCACACCTGGCCTGGCTCCCATCACACCTGGCCTGGCTCCCATCACACCTGGCCTGGCTCCCATCATACCTGGCCTGGCTCCCATCACACCTGGCCTGGCTCCCATCACACTTGGCCTGGCTCTCACCACACCTGGCCTGGCTCCCATCACACCTGGCCTGGCTCCCATCACACCTGGCCTGGCTCCCATCACACTTAGCCTGGCTCTCACCATACCTGGCCTTGCTCCCATCACACCTGGCTTTGCTCTCACCACATCTGGCCTGGCTCTCACCATACCTGGCCTGGCTCCCATCACACCTGGCCTGGCTCTCACCACACCTGGTCTGAATCTCACCACACCTGGCCTGGCTCCTGCCCTACTTTATGTTATCTCATTTCTGTAGCCTTTCCTGAACAGCTGTTCCTTTTTAATTTTTTTTTTCACTAGAGACACAATTCAGCTTTGCCGAAATTAAACTTAGAACTCCAAGTGTGCATAATGTATACAAAAATAAACATTACCTCACCAGTTCTACCAACTAGGAATGACCACCAGCTGAGCCTGGTGTCTGTCCTTCCCATATGTGATCAGCTGGCTGGACAGACAAACAGATGGAGTCCATGGTACTTATTTGCCCTGTTTTATGCACAATGCCTCGTTTTTGTACTCCAAATTTCTTTGTAGCTAGGGACAGCCAGGAGCTGCACTTTGACCTCCAGATTCCATTATTAATTTTCTGAAGAATTCTCAAGCCTGTTATTTCTCAAGTTAATACTACTTCCTCCTTCATCTCTCCTTCATCTTATCTTTCCACCACCCCTGCACAAAATAACTCAAACGGTTCATAACTTAGGGAAACGCTACACCATGACACACACCCTGGCTGCCGGAACTTTGCACACACCCATGGCGATTTGGGTAGGATACATCTCTATAGAGAAGAACATTACAGAAACAAAAGACACCCAAAAAAATTCACACCTTTGATTGTGAAATTTCCTCAGGAATGGATGCACTAGTTGGATTTCCATCAGCAACAGAGAAGAATCCTTCCCTTCCCCTCACATGGACCCTTACTACATACATTTCACAGAGCCAACTCTCATTCCAGAGATGGACCGTTTGTGTAGTACGACAGACCAAAAACTCTGAGACCTCCCAGAAGCACCTGAGACAACAGGTTAAAAAATAATGAGTGTCACTGCAGACACACTGGCTGCTTACTAAAGAGAGAAAATCCTACAGCCAAGAAGAAAACTGAAACCAAAGAGCTGGGGCTGAGAGAGATCTGGGTGGGGTGAGAGGGCTGCAGACAAATTGGTCTCCGTCAGGAAAGGAAACTCAGGAGTGGACCGAGGACAAGCGTCATTGGAATGGCCATTCTTTCACAGACCCAAGACTTTCCACTCTAGACAGGAAAGTAAGGGGTGGGTGATGTGGGTGGTAATATGAAGGCTTAGTGGGTGAAGGCAACTGCCATCAATCCTGACGACTGGCATTTGTTTCCCAGAGACCACAAGGTGGAAAGAGGGAACGGAACTCTGTAAGTTGTCCTCTGGCCTCCACATGTGTACCTCAGTACCAACATAGGCCTCCACATGTGTACCTCAGTACCAACATAGGCCTCCACATGTGTACCTCAGTACCAACATGAGCACAGAGAGAAATCCAGAGGCAGACAGAGTGGAAGAGAGAAAGACAGACACACACACACATATACAGGGAGAGAAACAGAGACAGACAGAGAGAGAAAGAGATATACAGAGACAGAGGCAAACAGAAATAGAGAGACAGAGGGAGAGAGAAACAGAGAGACAAAGAGACTAAGAGGCAGACCAAGACAGAGAGAAAACATGGGTTAACGGTAAAATTTCATGATACACTAGGAAATAAGCTAGAGCCATGAGCAAGAATCAGCAGAAGCTGCCAAGACAGGCACAGGTCCTTGGGTGAGTTTTTTTGTTGCCATGGCTACAACCTAAGGTAGACAGCTTAAAGATGGAAAGATTTATTGTTTCCTATGATTCATAGATTTCAGTCTGGGATTGACTGGCTCCATCGCTTTGGGGTTGAGCAAGGGAGAAGATTGGCGGAAAGGATTCGATAGAGCACAGCTGTTTCCTGGTGGTGGCCAAGAAGCAGAGAAAGAAAGACCACCAGAGAGAAGGCCTTGCCCTAGTCACCTACTTCTTCTAACTTGGCCCCACCTCCAAACGTTTCTATCACCTCTCACCAAAGTCATCACATCATGAATCAATCATCAGACTAATCAATCGATTAGGTCAGAGTCCTTGTGAGCCAATCACCCTCAGTGGTTAAAGATTAAGCCTTCAACAATTAAGCGCTTCAGGTAATAGAATTATCAAAGGCACATCACAAGATACTTTTAAATGTTTAATCAGTGTCTCTGATATTGGCAAATGAATGAATGCTGCGTAACTTGAAGAGACCACACATCTTCCACGTGCTGATAGCGTCTGTTCAGTAATATTTAAGAGACTAGAGAGGTGAACTAAAACAGGTGGTAGAGAACTTGCCTTACAGTCCCAAATCCCAGACTCCATCCCCAGCCTCACAGATAGCAGGTGTGGTAGTGCATGCCTGTAATCCCAGTTCTCAGAAGTTGGTGAGAGGATCGGAAGTTCAAGGCCATCCTTGGCTGTGTAATGAGTTCAAGGCCAACCTCGAAAGAAAGACAAAGGAAAGGAAAATTAAAATGAGCTAAAATAACACGATCAAAAGTAACAGGGACAAAATTAGTTTGTTCTATATTACACATAATTATTAAGTACTTGGCTTACAGTAACTCAGAAGGAAGAAAACGGAGGGCAGGGTAGAGAGACGTAGCAGGTACACATAGAGAAGCATCACTCGTACTTATTTTTTAATTGGGATATATTTTGCATACCATTAATGTAAACTGGATTTTTAGGTAGTCACATGATTGTACCCCACCCTTTCCTCAGTTTCAGGATATTTTCAGCAGCCCCAAAGAAGCCCTTTGCCCCGTAGCAGCCGCTTCCTCTTCCCCTTCCCCTAGTTTCCAGCAAGCTTTCTGACTTGTGAACTTGCTTATTTTAGGCACAGAGAACCATTTAAAAAAAAAAAAAGTGCAGCCCCGAGAGCTGGAGAGATGATGGCTCAGCAGTTTCAGGCAATATGGAGAATCTGAGATCAGCCCTCAGGACCCATGTCAGGTGGCCAGCAGCTGCCTGGAAGTCTGACCCTAAGGGACTCTGACACCCTCCCTCCTAACCCCCTCCTAGACCTCTGAGGGCACCAGGACTCACATGCACAGACCCGCACACAGACACACAAGTAAAGATGAAATAAGATTTAAAAAAAAAAAAAAAGGGAAAGTCCTTTAGGCCAGGGGTGTTGGCACAGACTTGCAAGAAGAGAGCCTTACCAGGTGTGGTGGCACTTGCCTGCAACCCCAAGCTAGCTAGCTCCAGGCTAGCTCTGGAGGGGAAAAGACAAAAGAATCCTTGGGGCTCACTGGCCAGCCAGTTCAGCCTCATTGCTGAGCTCCATGCCTACAAGAGACTCTCAGGCATGTTCACATAGGTACACACATACACACACACACACACACACACACACACACACACACACACATGTATGCCTTTATGTTTGGTTCTTATGTTCAACAATCTGCTTTCAGGGACTATCCACGCTGTGCTATATACCAATAATTTATCCATTTTCATAGGCTAGTAGTACCCCGTTGTGTAAATATACCACATTTCTATCCATGTATCAGTTGATAGGTATTTGATTACTTCTACTCTTTTGCCTGTGATAAATAAAGCTATTTGGAATGCTTGTGTGCAAGTCTGTATGTGCAAATATTTTTCCTCACTCTGTAGCTTTTAAACTATTATTTACAGAGCTGTTTTTTCTAACAGCCCCATGGATGGAAGCATGGACAGCGATTGCAGAGGACCCAGATTTGACTTCCCAGCACCTACCTCGGGCAGTGAGGTAGTTCACAACCCCCTGGAACCCCATCTCTAGGGGCATCTGACACTTTTGACCTCAGAGGTACCTGCACTGCCATACACATGCACACACACACACACACACACACACACACACACACACACACACACACACACACACACGTACACACACAGAGAGAGAAGTAATGATAAAATAATGATAAAAGAAATGGCAAAAATAAATGTTTGAGATATTTATTTATCACAAATGGCCAGGAATCAGATACTGGACAGCCCAGAGACTCAGATATAACCAAATACAGCTGTGTGTTGGGGTGGCAGGGGGGGGAATCAATGAAATGATTTGTAATGATAGTCTGCTATTCGCATAGATCAGTGCCTAGCCAATTGTCAACTTATGGGAGCAGCTGCAGAAACCTACAACCAAACCCTAGGTGAAGCCAGGGGACACCACAGAAAATGGGGAGGGAGGATTCTAGGACTCACTCAGAGGAGAGCAGGACACCGTGAGAACACAGCCTGCAGAGTCAGCTACACAGGGCTCCTAGGGGCTCACAGAGACCGGAGAGACGATCACGGGCCCTGTATGGGTCTGGGCTAGGTCCTCTGCATACATGGTATGGCTGTATAGCTTGGTGTTTCTGTGGACTCCTAACAGTGGGAGTGGAGTATGTCTCTGACACTTATACAATGCTTGGGCCCCTTTTCCTCCTGCTGGGCTTCGTCATCCAGCCTTGGGATGAGGGTTTGTGCCTGGCCTTTACCGTAACTTGCTATGCCGTGTTTGGTTGACATCACTGGGAGGCCTGTTTTTGTTGTTGTTGTTGTTGTTGTTTTAAGGAAAATTGAGGAAAAGTGGGTCTGGGGGAGAAGAGAGGTTGTGGGGAGGACTGGGGGTAGGGGAAACTGTGGTCAGGATGTAACGTATATTAAAAATAAAAAAATATTGCAATGTATTTATATTGTGTGTTGAGGCAGAGCGTCTTTCCATTCGCTGCTGTGTTGTGGGCTCCAGGCTAGCTGGCTCACACATTCCTGGGCTATTCTCTTGTCTTGGTCTCCTAGCTATTGTAGGAGTTCCAGCAGATACATAGGTCCCTCCACTTATGGCTTCTTAGGGTTGTGGGGCGGTATGGTGGGGGCTCAGGCTCGCATGACGGATGAACTAGTGTTTTTCTTCATTGAATCTTCTCCTTCAGTGGTTGGTCTTGTCATTTCTTTTTTTTTTTTTTTCCAGACAGGGTTTCTCTGTGTATCTCTGTCTGTCCTGGAACTCACTCTGTAGACCAGGCTGGCCTCAAACTCAGAAATCTGCCTGCCTCTGCCTCCCAAGTGCTGGGATTAAAGGCGTGCGCCACCACCGCCCGGCGGTCTTGTCATTTCTTGATGGTTCCCTTTTAACACAATTTACCTTTCGGAGACATTTGTGCCCTTAGTGTCATACTTAAGAAACCATTGGTTACTCCAAGGTCATGAAGATTCACTCGTAAAGTATTTTGGGGCGTGGGAGTTATTTGTGCTTGTTTTGCTGGTTGTTGTTTGTTGTTTTCTCCTGTTTGACTCAAGCTGGTCTCAGATCCCTGATCTTCCTGCCTCAGCCTCCCCGGTGCCCAGCCCTTCCATTCCCTTTGAGGTAGTCTGTGTAGACTGTGTGGAAGGTAGGCCCCACTTGTGTTTGTTGACACAAGGTCTTATTCTGGGATTCAGTTGGCCTGAAACCCATTTGTCAGACCAGGCTGGCCTCAAAGTCATGGACCGTCTTCTTGCCTCAGCCTTCCAAGTAGCCGGGCATGAGCCACTGCTCCTGGCCACACTGTACTCTTTGAGTTGTGGTTTCCAGTCACCCCAGTACCATTTGTTAAAAAGACAAGTTCCCTTGGAGCTCCACAAGAAGACAACTAACCTGGACCCTTGGAGGCTCCCGGAGACTGAACCCCCAACCAAGAGCAAGCATGGGCTGGACCTAGGCCCCCTGCATATGTAGCAGATGTACAACTTGGTCTTCATGCAGGTCCCACAACAACTGGAGCATGGCCTTACCCTGACTCTTGTTGCCTGCCTGTGGAGCCTGTTCCCCTAACTGGGCTGCCTTGCCTGGTCTCGGTGGGAGAGGATGTACATTCCAGAGGATGGGGGGAGGTCCTCCCCCTTCTCAGAGGTGAAGGGGAGAGGTGGTAGGAGGAGGGGCCATATGGGGGGGCACTGGGAGTGTGTGTGATTGGGATGTAAACCGAATAACTAAATAAATTAATGGGAAACATTCAAGATCCCCATTAAATATTCCTGGCACTTGATAGTTACATTGGTTCTAACTGCTCCAGGATCCAAGAAGCCTAGGAAAATAAAGAACTCATTAATAACCACTCCCAGGGTACCATGATTGGTGGCACCTCTATCCTGAGCACTGCCATTTGAAACAGCGCAGTCTCTTCAGGTTTGGTTATTTCTGAGCTGTGACTGAAGCCAGTATGGAAACTTCTGCTGGTTTTCACCATCAACAGTTGCCAACTGCCGGGCGGCGGTGGCGCATGCCTTTAATCCCAGCACTTGGGAGGCAGAGGCAGGGGGATTTCTGAATTCGAGGCCAGCCTGGTCTACAGAGTGAGTTCCAGGACAGCCAGGGCTACACAGAGAAACCCTGTCTGGGGGGAGGGGTAGGGGGGAACAGTTGCCAACTACCCTTCCTCTAAGACACTGACAATTTGTTTCCTGGAAACAATTAAAATGCTAAGAGAGTCCATCCTTTCCACACACAAGCACTTCCCTTAAAGCAGCTGTTTTTATCTGCAGGGCTCAGCAGAACCTGGGCCCAGAGCATGTCACAAAGCACACCCTGGGGTGCCACGCATCCCAGTTCTACAACACAACACGCTGGCTCAGTCCCTGCCACGTGGGCTACTGGGTACTGTGTGTATATGGATGGTTCTCTTTGCCTTGAGTAATTAGTCTCTCTGGGTTCCCCAACATGCTTGTTGACAGCTCTGAGCCAGTGATGACTACCTCAAATTAAATGAGACCAGCCTACATGGGTTGAGAATTTATCAAAAGCCAGGAAGTTGTCCCCAGAGCATTTCTCATTCTATGGTGAGGTCCTGCGTCTATGGCCATGTTGTGGGTGATGGAAAGCCTTGACAGCCTTAGAAAGATCACCGAGTGGCTGGCGGGGCGGTTAGAAGCACATGCTGCTCTTGCAGGAGGACAGAGTTCTGTTCCCAGGAGCCTCATCAGCTATAACTCCAGCTCCAGGGACACAACTCCCTCTTCCGACCTTAGGCACATGTACATATATGTGTGTACACACAGATACCCAGAGACACATAGATAAAAAGAAGTAAATCTCTTTTAATTAAAAAAAAAAAAAAAAGGATTTCATAAAATCAGAAGGACTCAGACTTCTGAAATCTGTCCCCCTCAAACATAGATAATTTACAAGCTGAAACTGGGTTCATGAGAGACCCCATTTGCTAACCCCCTGGAACACTTCCCACGCATACTCATGCAAAGCTTTTCCAGAGGCGATGGTTTAATCAGAGCCACAGGCAGGTGAAGTAGGAAGCAGACTTAGAAGTTATCCATTGCTCATGGCGCAATGTCCAGAAAAGAGACACAGAAAAGTGAGGACAAGAGGGATGACGGAGATGGCTTAGCCAGCCCAGCATTTGCCACCAAGGCTGACAAACCTATGCGTAAACCCTGGGACCTTCTTGACCAGTTTCAGAGGTATGTAGGGACAAGGAGGTAGAATTTTTTAGATTCTGGGTTTTTTTTATTTTTTTATGGACACTATAAAGTCTCCATAAATTGCTAAGCCAACAGCTTGATTTAATGCAGCTTCCACGAAAGGACTAGTAGGCACATAGCACTGGCCCCACCATGTGATTCCTGCCTCCGTGTGATTCCTGCCTCCCAGCCAGCCAGCCCAGCTGGTGGATGGCTTTATGTCATCTTCAGAGGACACCTGCAGCTCCAAGACTGTGAACTCTGCTCACTGACTAGCCAGCAAATGCAAGTTCCAGGAACCATCCGCTTGCCCAAGGCCTCCAAATCATTTCATAGCAAAGCAGGTCCCATTATACCCCAGCAACTTACACAGTTCGCTCCCACTTCCTCATTCTGGACATGATCTTTAACTGTAATTATAATCAGGCCACCGGTTTGAACTCTGAAAGCACAGTTTGTGGTAAGGAAGGCTTTAACTATCTGTATGGTAGATCAGAGGGTCCCAATGGCTGCCGATTTTGTGCCTTCCCCCCACTCCCCATCTCAGTACGTCCTACAATGGCTAAAGACACATTGGATTGCCGCCACTGTAGGGTGCTAAGCAAAGCTACGGCCTTCTACAAATGGAGGCCAGAAGCTCCTGTGACAAGAAGTTCTGAAACCTCAAGTGTCACTTGTGTGAGACTTGATTCCAGAGTTTGAAAAAGGAAACTAAAATGGAATATGTGAAGGAAAATTGTCTAGATTAATCTCACAGGAACATACGTCCGGCTGCTGCCTGTGGTCTAGGCTGGGGAGACTCTTAGAAGCCCCCAGCTTTGACTGGCATGAGTGCTTATGTACAGGGGAACACTTATTATATATTGTTTTAAATCCTGGTTTGCACCTGGTATGGTGGCACACACCTGTAACTCTAGTACTAGGAATGCTGAGGCAGGAGAATGGTGAATTCAGAGCCAGCCTGAGCTATATAGAGAGACCCTACCTCAAAAAAAAAAAGTCTTGTGCACTTTACATTTCAGAGTCTGTCTCCTGTTGCTGGGGTCAGACAGCCCGAGCAAGCACATCCATCGCTTTCTTCCCAGCCCCACGTGACTAACAATTCATCCACAGTGAAAATCCCATATGGTTCAGATAAAGGATAGCCACTCCTTCAAGGTCCTCTGTCTCTCTTCATTAAGACTGGGACCAGGTGCCATCTCTCTGGCTGCATAAGAACCTGGCCCACTATCTGTCTTCAAGCCTCTTTACTGGAAGAAGTGTGGCTAGACACAACCATTCCTAAGTGTGACAGTCTCTGTGGAAAGGATACCATTCTCCATTCTCCTCCCTGCCGGAGCCTCACATCAAGAGCTCCTGACCTAATTCCCCCACATTCAAACCACTTCCTGGCACGTGGAGACTTGAAGATAGAAGACAGACCTCTCATGGCGGGGATTAAAAAGCAGAGAAAGGCATTTCTGCAAGCCTAATCTGTTGGACAAGGTCTACAACAAGGAAAACAATCAGCCAACTATTAAATCAGGATCCTATCATATTTTACAGCCAATTCTGACTTTCTGGTGCTGGATACTGAACCCAGGACTCTGTATGTGCTAGGCAAGCTCTCTCACCGAGTGTGTGCCCAGCCTTGGTGAACTCTTTTCTTGGTGTCTAGAGCTAATCATCTGGGCCTCTTTGGGACTTGGTCTCTACCGACATACTGTGAAATATTCTCATCTGCTTGGATGTGTTCAATGTTGGCATCGCTGGCACTTCCGGGCAGAAGCTTGGATCAGGGCTGGCGTCGTCTTACATCACTATGCTCCGTGCTTAAATCCTACGGGCAAGTGTTCTTGCTTGCGCTGGTCCTCGCTGGAAGTTCTTTTTCCCACAGTCATTCACCATCATTCAGCCAGCTTAATGGAGTGCTGGTGAGAGGGAGGGAAGGGAAGAAGGAGGGAAGAGGCTCAGCCGCTACACTTCTTAGTCCTCAGTTTAGCCATGGTGACAGCAATGTAAGTGACCTCTGAGAGCTGCAGCAGTTGAGTTTTCTGCAGGTAGGAGTGAGTGGGGAGCCTGGGAAGATTGGGGCTGGAAAGGGAAGTAGAGAGGATTTGAGGGAGGGAGGTTTATGCTGCACTGAGACCCATGATCAAAGCAGACAAAAGAGAGTGATCACACTGTCCTTTCCGTGGAGATGCATCCACTGCAGAGACAATTGGGCTGGGGTCACCACTCACGCAGCAGCAGACCACACTGCCTGTATCTATCTGTGGGCCTGAATCTCTGGGATGCTCCAGTCGGCCACCTCTGGCTTCCATGGTCGACAAGGCTGAAAGGAGAATAGGGCCCAGTTCAGGTGCCGCTATAATAAGTCAAGTAAAAGGAAGAGAGAGCCCTGGTGAGGCAAGCTTGCAAGTAATTAAAGAGACGATGTCTGGGAACAAGGGGACCAGCAGGAAGAGAGCGGCTTCTGGGTCTCCTTCTCTGACAAGAGATAGGAGGGGCTGGGGAGACAGCTCCAAGGGTAAAATGTTTACAGTGTGAGCATGAGATCCCCAAAACCCAAGATGGTTGTGGCAGCACACACCTATTGTCTGAGCACTGGAAAATGGAGACAGGGGGATCCTGGGAACTGACTGGCTGACCAGCCCAGCCAATCAGTGAACTCCAAGTCCCCTGAGAGAATCTGTCTCAGATAATAATGTAGACAGTGATAGAAGAGGGTGCCTGACATCGACTTCTGGCATAGGAATGGACATGTACACACACACACACACACACAACATATAACACACATATACACATTACACAGACACACAGCATATAATACATACATATCCACATATTACACATGCACATGCATTCAGCATATAACACAAACATATACACATTACCCACACAGCATATAACGTGCACACACACACACATGCATACAGCATACAACAAGCTCATGCACACACATGTGTGCATACAGCATATAGCACTCATGCATACACACAAGGTGGAAGGGCCTAGGAGTCTTTCTTCCCTACAAAAAGAACATATTTTTGAAAACTGGGTAAGTCCGTCCAGGTCATGATTAACTTCAAAGCCCCACTGGTCAGGGAGGACACCGTAAGCAGACACTGGATCTGAGTTCTGCTCGGATTCATCTCTTAAGTCCAGGCTTGGCCAGAAGACTGGAAAAAGCACCAAACTCTCAGATGGGACTGTCAGCAGCCTGTCAGCAGCCTGGCAGCCCTGCCCTGCAGCCCACCAGCCCCATGTTGTGCCACCTCTCTGGGTCTCATGTTCCTGATTATCTGAAAGGACAGTGACATCAGAACCTAGCAGCTGGGGTGACTTTAAGGATTAGAGGGTAGGGTGTAGTGGTGCCTGTGTGGGGCACAGATGGCACAGGGCATTGCACACCGAACACTAGCGGGAAACACCATGTGTCAGAGAAGCAGGATTGCACAAATGTAATTTAAAATCAACCATAAGAGGAAATGACCCAAAATCAACCATAAAAAGAGATGACCCGAAATAGTGATTCCAGTATATGAGGTCCCTAGTGAAAGTTACAGCTGTAGGAAGCAGGGCTGCCAGGACCAGGGGGAAGGGGATGTGGCATGGGTTAAGTTTCAGTTTCATGAGATGAAGGCATCCTGGAAAGAGAAGTGGCTGTGGTTAGACAGTATGTAAATGTACTTAATGCAAGCGGTGATTACCAGCACCTGGGGAAGAGGGGTGGATATGCTAGTTTCAATTTCAAAAGATGAAAGTATCCTGGAAAGAGAAGCGGGGGTGCTTAGGTGGTATGTAAATGTACTTAATACCCCTGAACTGGACATTCAGAATAACTAAGGTGGTAACTTATGTGATATCCTCCAAGAAGGAGGAGACTTGACACCCATGGAGGGAGGGGAAAGGACTGATTAGCTCCACTCACCTGCTAACCTCAGCCACACACCACCTGCTCACCTCAGCCATGCTCACCTGCTTACCTCAGCCATGCTCACCTGCTCACCTCAGCCATGCCACCTGCTTACCTCAGCCATGCCACCTGCTTACCTCAGCTATGCCACCTGCTTACCTCAGCCACACCACCTGCTCATCCCTTAGCCTCCCTCACATGCTTACCTCAGCCATGCTCACTTGCTCACCTCAGCCACACCACCTGCTCATCTCAGCCACACTCATCTGCTCACCTCCACCACACTCACCTACTTACCTCAGCCACACCACCTGCTCATCCTTTAGCCTCCCTCACATGCTCACCTCAGCCATGCTCACCTGCTCACCTCAGCCATGCTCACCTGCTCACCTCAGCC
>NW_022196895.1:70722027-70737577 GCF_008632895.1 Mastomys coucha
CTCAGCCATGCTCACCTGCTCACCTCAGCCATGCTCACCTGCTCACCTCAGCCATGCTCATATGCTCACCTCAGCCATGCTCACATGCTCACCTCAGCCATGCTCACATGCTCACCTCAGCCTTGCTCACACGCTCACCCCTCAGTACCGTTCACTCCTCCTTCAGACCTTTACTTCTTCTTAGTCTTCTCTCTCTGTTCAGTTCCTACCATCTACAGCTTCCAGTCAGTACACCCCACCCACTTCCCATACCCCACACCCCAAAATGGCTACTTGTGGAAAGAAGCCCAGAACACCCAGGAGTCCCCCTCCAGTTCTGTGTGCTGGGACTGAGTTCTGTATGAGAAAGGCTACTGAGAGACCCTCATCCAAGCCCAGGCAATCTCCTTCGCAACAGGTGCCACTACACATGTGGCATTCCAGAGCAAGGAGTGGACAAAGGTAACAACATTGGTGTAGGCAGATAGATAGATGTATAGATAGATAGATAGATAGATAGATAGATAGATAGATAGATAGATGGATGGATGGATGGATGGATGGATGGATGGATGGATGGATGGATGGATGGATGGATGGATGGATGGATAATAGTTTGCTTTTTTTTTGAGACAGGATTTCAGCGGCCTGAGCTGGCCTTGAACTTGCCACACAGATGAGGATGACCTTAAATTTCTATTCCTCCTGCCCTTACCTTCCAAGGGCTGGGAATATAGTCGTGTACCAACCAGCCCAGATCATCCTTTTACATGCTGAATAGACTATGAGGAAGGGTTAAGAATCAGGATACACGAGATCCATGGCTTCTGCAGCGCTGATGGAACGCTGAGGAGCCAGTGCAAGCTAGTCAGCAGAAGTGTCCCACAATTCCTCGGTTCTTCACCTCTGGCTCAGGAAGCCAGGCCAGGGGGGCCATGGATTGGCAACCGTGCACGCTCTCCTCAGGGTCTACAGGAAGGGGTCAGGGTTGCAACGGCAAGTCTGGCTTCCTCTAGCCATGCTCTATAGAGACTTTTTACACCATGAGCTGCTCTGACGGACTCTCACCTAGGTGGCCTTCGTCCAGGCCAAGCAGAACCACAGAAAGCTCTTGTCTCTCCCGTCTCTTTCTAGAGAGATCCCAAGCTCATTATTCTGCTCCTCCTCCACCCTTAGGCCCGTAGCTCTTTGCCTTCACCTCTGCCCTTAAAACCGCACTATTATTAAAAAGAGAGAAAGCAAAATACATGATGTTCCAGACCACAAGGACAGCTGCAGTGTCAGCACAGACCGGACAGCGAAGGAGAAGACAGAGCATAAGGCACAAGCATGAATGTCTTGTGAAAAGCCACAGGAGACGGACCCAGCCTAGCACCTTTGCCAACAAACAATTCCTGCAGCAAACCCTGCAGGTCCTTTCCTATCTGCCCCCACCTGAAGGCCTAAGCTGCATCGGGCACAGCCAGACAGCCCCAGCCATCCTGCACCCAAGATGCCACCGTAAAGAAAGCAGAGAACTGCAGGGATGACTGAGGCCAGCTGTCAGTCAACCTGGGGTGGTCTATAACGTGTCTCCCCCTTTTCATTCTGCAAAAGGAAACAAAGACAAACCAATGGGTTTATTATAGCAAAAGAAAAACGAAGCTCTCTGATCTTAGTAATAATCATGGCAATGATTATCCAATCGCTTGGTTAATCAGCATGAACTATTGATCACGTACTGAATGCCAGGGACTGAATACAACAGCCCTCCAACGACAATGTCATTATTGCCATGTTGAGGATCAAGAGGTTTTGGTTAATCATTTGCTCAAGGGCCCATTGCTACAATGGTGATTCACATGCGTAGGGGCCTCAGAGCCAGTGTTCTTCGCACTGAGAGACTCTGTCCCATCATTTAGGGCAGAAAAAAATACACGGGATATGCATATGGTGGCAACAATTAGAATACCCAGAATAGAACCTACTCACGCAGGGGCAGTTCACCCTCAGGGAAGCAGGAGGTGAGAACTGCTCTGGCATCTCCTAGGCTGGCAGAAACAGGCATGTGGAGGCAGAAGCCTCCTGAGGCCCAGGGGAGACCAGGTGGGAAGAGGAAACTCAGGAGGTGGGGATGGAGGGATATGGCAGGTCGCAGAGGACTTAGCAAGTCTCTACAGATGTTTTCCTTTCAAGAAACTAATGCCCTGCCAGCTCCCACTTGAGGCACGATCCAGCTGGACCCGGTTCACCTTGATCTTCGTCCTTTCACCCCCTGATTCCTTGCCAGGTCTTCCTCCTATCTCAGCCCCCAGGGCTTCTAGATCCCCGCCCCTCAGTCTTCACCACTTATAAGCCTCTCTTTGCTCACTCTTACAGAGACTAGAAGTTCAAAATCAAGGTTTTGGAAACTGGGCTCTCCCAGAAGCTCTCAGGGGAGAATCCTTCCTGGTGGCTCCAACAATCCCTAATGTCCTTTTCTTTCTTCACTTTTTTTTTTCCTAATCTGTTCTTTTCTTTTTCCAGTTGAGATTAGGTCACACCGTGTGATTCCCCAGCAACCTTGAATTTGCTATGTAGCTTAGACTGTCCTCAAACTGAGGATCCTCCTCCCTGAGCCTCTTGAGTGTTGGGATTACAGCCCAGCTGTTCTTCAGTGTTCTTTGCCTTGTAATTCTGCCATTTCAACCTTGCCTACATTCATATTCCCTTTCTTTCCTTCTCTCCCTCCTTCCCCTCTTTCTAAGTCAAGCTCTCACTCTGGATCCCTGAGTTTAGCCTAAGACTCACAGAATAGCTCAAACAGCATCAAACCTATAGCGATCTTGTCTCTGAATGCAGAGATTAGGGACATGGGCCACCACACCCAGCTCCATCTTGACATAGGCTCTCTCTGGCTGTCTTTCCAAGGAGCTTAGAGGCTGTCCTTTAGCTCATCTCAGTCTTTGACTATTCTCTCTGCAAAAGCCCAGTGACCCTAAGCTTATATTCTGAGATTAGTGGTAGACACGAAGTGGGAGTGGGGCACTGCTCCACGACTGATTAGCGTGAAAGTAGAGAGAGATGAGGCGTTAAGAGTCGTAGGGACACAACTGGCCTCTGGCCTTTGTTCAAGGACAGTGATGGAATCTGGAAGTAACTTAGGACAGAAAGTTACAGGATAGAATTTGAGCTTCAGAAAGCTATCCTGACCACAGAGTAGAGCAGATATGGAGTCCTACCTCCTGCGGCTTACTGCAAATCAGGGACAAACTAGGAAGCGGATCAACATAGGATGTTGTCATGGCAACATAGGTTGGAGGCGTTTAGGACATAGAATTGGCAAGCTGCAGTGTTAATTTGGAAGTGAGAAGGCAGGAACAGCGTCTCATTTTGTTCAAGTTTCTGACTTGAGCAATGGCAAGCAAACCTAGGAAGGGGGACAAGTGTGAGGAGGAATAAAGTGGGGACCCAAGCGGAGACTTGGAGAAGGCTCTGCACTGAATGCATTAGGCCTGAATCCAAGGAGGGAGGAGCCTTGGATAGGGTGAGTGAGTCTGTGGAAGGGTCTGGTTCCAGTTAAAATAGATTAATGACTCAGAGGATGCTTAGTCCTAGCACTCAGGAGGCAGAGGCAGGCAGGTCTCTGTGAGTTCAAAGTCAGCCTGGTCTGTAGAGTGAGTTCCAGGCCAGCCACATGTGAAGCTGTAGGTTCAAAGCCCAGGACTATTTTTAGAAATGTTCTTCCAGAGACAGAGGACGGTCTCTGCTTCTGAACCTTAGGGGCTCTAGGCTTTGGAAGGGGTGACTTGAGCCCACCCCACCTCCTGCATTTTCATTTTATTTCCATTAAATCTTTCCGACCTTCCTTCGCCCCAACCGCTGGCAATTTTTCAAGTATTAAAAACCAGAGATAAAATTTTAACATGTCTGAGTATTCAGTTCCAAAGCCTGTAATTCTCTCAACGCATGACATCAACAAACCCAATAGTCTTCAATATCCCTCTCAGATGGCGATCTCATAACATTTACATTTCCTGGTGACTCAAAAGGAAACCTCAGTCCACTCATGTTCCTTAAATTAGAGGTTTTTTTGTTTGGTTGGTTGGTTTTTTGTTTTTTCCGAGACAGGGTTTCTCTATGTAGCTCTGGCTGTCCTGGAACTCACTCTGTAGACCAGGCTGGCCTTGAACTCAGAAATCCGCCTGCCTCTGCCTCCCAAGTGCTGGGATTATAGGTGTATGCCACCACCACCTGGCCTTAAATTAGAGTTGTATTAATTTGTTTGTGTGTGGTCTCTAACGTGCATACAAGGCAGAAAACTGAAGGGTGGGAAAGATGAGAAAGAGGAAGAAATTATGTCACCCCAACTCTCATCCCACCACAGACACCTTATTCCTTATGTCCTCTCGGTGATAGCAGAGATGCATGTATGTTCATACGTGTATGAGGTGATAGTAGAGATGTACATATGTTCATACATGTGTGAGGTGATAGTAGAGATACACGTATGTTCATATGTGTGTGAGGTTATATAGCCTTAAAGAAAACTCAAATAGGAACAGATTAGTCCACACTCCATGTTCCTAACAGTCTGTCTAGGAGACCCTTCTGTATCAGAACATGAAGCCGTGCCTTTAGCTGGCATGTGTAATGTGTAAATGAAAAGCATTTCATGGGGCTGGAGAGATGGCTCAGCAGTTAAGAGCACTGACTGTTCTTCCAAAGGTCCTGAGTTCAATTCCCAGCTCACAACCATCCGTAAAAAGATCTGACTCCCTCTTCTGGTGTGTCTGAAGACAGCTACAGTGTACTTACATATAATAATAAATAAATCTTTGGGCCAGAGCAAGCAGGGCTGGAACGAGCAGAGTTCCTGAGTTCAATTCCCAGCAAACCCCATGATGGCTCACAACCATCTATACAGCTACAGTGTACTCATATACATTAAATAAATAAGTAAATCTTTAAAAAAAAAAAAGAAAGAAAGAAAGAAAGAAAAGAAAAGCATTTCATGTATTCTAAAGTTATATTCAAATCAAGAACCCGAGATTGGAATTTCTTGCTTCAGCAATGAAAGGACAGGAAAAAAGCCAGCTGCCACCTTCCTGTGTGACCATCTGAGTAGCCCTCGTGTACAAAGCAGGGGAAATAATCCCACCACCCTTGAGTTGGCCATGGAGACTGAACAATCTATTAAAGCTGCACTGTACAATGAGTTCAGATAAGTCACATTGGCGTCACCATTACTGATACCTTTGCTCTGAACCTCACCTAAAATTTTGAGCATCACCGAGGGAAGGGCATATGAACGTAGGCAGGGCGCTTTTCCCCAGCTGACCCCTACGGCAGGGGAGTAGCCCACTGGGCATATGCCATTGCCTCCTCCCAGTCTGCTCTGGCCCAGAAGCCCCCTCCCTCCATGGTTCAGGATTTCCCAAGGCACTCAGTCTCCCCTGGGCTCCCTCTCTTCTTGTGGAAAGCGGGTAAGCACAGACTCGGGGCCCCCAAGGACAGGCTCCCTGGGAAGGAGACTCAGCTCGCAGGACCGCGTCATAAACACAGACGCTAGCTCTGGAAACCTGGACTAAGGCTGAATGGAAAACCATTCTCCGCTTAGCTGTCGTCTCAGCCGTGTGCCTCCACACAGTCTATGGCAGCCTGGCATTTTCCAGGCCATGGTCCAGCAGGGAACCGCCGATGGCCGCACTGACTCTGTGCTAACGAGAAGTGGGAAGAGGCATGAGTGAGAGGTATGAGTGAGAGACACTCAGTGAAATGAGGCTTGGTTGGTGTTACCCACACACGTGACCTGGCGGTTCGAAGCTCTCTGGTCACAGAATGCCCATGTCCTCAGCCTTGGCGTCCCGGATTCTCTTCTCGGGGGCTTTCTTGGCCTGGCCTGGCTCAGAGTCTTATGAAGAAAGAAAGGAGCAAAACAAGTCTCTAGGGAAGAAAACCAGACTTGAGCAGGCTGGATCCAGAGTGCTGGCCACCACCTGGCCAGGTCAAGGTGGTTTTCTGGCTTCTTCAAGATGGTCCTGTGGTTCCCTGACAAACAGGTAAAACTTGTTAAGCTGTTTGTATGCAAAGGTGAGTTCTCCCAGGTGTCTTCCTGAAGTCTGTCAGAGGAGTCATGAGGCCTAGGGCTTCAGAAGATATCTTCATTAGCTTTGGCCCCTCAGCTGGCCAAGCTCCCTTCAGCTAGTGAGACTGAAGATGGAGCACCCACTCCGCTTATAGAAAAGGTGTGAAGAGAGACAGAGGGCTGCGTCCTTCATCCTCCAGCTCAGGATGCCTGAGCAAAAGGAAATATAATAAAATATAAATTTTTTTTAAAAAAAGAAGGAAGTTGAGGTACCCTGATGATGACCACGCAAGGAGAAAAATCCCATCCTAGCTGACTGGAAGCCCTTCTGAAATGACATCCAAATGCCTGGGGGAGGAATGGGCTGGTGAAGTGAGTCTGGCAATCCGGCTGTGCCAGTGGCTTTGTTTAGCAAGTGTGGGACAGGACACTGATTGGAAGTTAGATGTGTGTGTTATGAATTTCAGATGATAACTAACATCACCAGGAGAAGACCATGCTGGGCTGCATCTTGTCTGTATGGATAAGGAGCAGTAGACGCATGAAGAGTTAGGCCACAGGCCTAGAAGACAAGACGGTGGCCTCAGGCCTTGCACTTCCTCTGAAACGTAGCAAAGTTTGTGACCTCATTTCGTGGCATTTTAAATGCTTTCTTGGGCATTTTTAAAATATACACTTACCATAAAAAAAAAAAACCAGCAATACCAGTTCTAGAAGTTGCTACCCTTCAGCAGAGGAGTTAGTAGATAACCATGGATTATTCATCTTGCACAAAATAGCCACTGGCCTGTCAGTACAAACACGCTAAATAAATTGTATCACTCAGCCACAAAGAGGAACCAAGAGATGGTGCTCGTCGCCAAATTAAAGCTTGTGCTAAACGAGAGGCGTCAGATTCAAGATGTTAATGACTCCACTTCTAGACAATTAAGAAAAAAAAAAAACAAATCTGTTAAATAGATGGGTGGTTGTAAGGATGGGAGAGAAGGTAACTCCAAAAAAAAAAAAAAAAGAATTCGGGGGGTGTGGGGGAGGACTGAGCATGGTGGTGGTGCACTCTGTTAAACCTAGCACATGAGAGGCAGGGATAGGCTAAGAATTTGGATATCTAAGAATTGGAGACCAGCCTGGTCTGCACTGTAAATCCCAGGAGAGGCAGAGCTATGTGGGGAGACTGTCTACAAAGTAATTATAATTAATTAACTAATTAATTATAAAAACAACTGTGAGTCGCCAAATGCATTAGCGACCAGGACTTGTCCCGAGACAGAGCCCTCAGATGTTTTCAGCCCTTGTACAGAGAGTCTTCGTCCCTACTGAAGGTTCATTTTGGCAGAGCGTTTTCCTTCACCATCATTTTTTTCTGGAGTTTTCCAAGCCCCGTTGCCCTGACTTCAACCCTGGCAGGCTTACCACTCACCTCTGTGATTCAAAAGAACAGACCATGTGGGTCCCAGGCATGGAACTCAGGCCGTCAGGCTTCGCGGCAATGTCTTTATCCACTGAGCCATCTTACAGGCTGCCAGCCTTTCAACACCACCACGGTTCGGTGGTGACCTCACTAACCCTGGTGCTGGGGCAGGCGTTAGTGTTTGGTCTTCAATGCAGGTCATTAGAGACTCTGTCACGTCTGACGTAGACCCTTCAAAACATTGGCTCGGTGAAGCAGGCCCTTTGATACCTTCCGTTGCTCTTCCTGATGCTGGCTATGGTAGAAGCGTGCGTGCCTCCTCGGTGAGCAATGACCTTCACTGATTAACCACCTTTAGTCATTTTTTTTTATGTCATTTCCAGATAAGATGCTCAACGAGAGCAGTGAGTTTTGTATACTCAAGGACCACAACGACCAAAACAAGATAAAGTGGAGCATACAAAGCATTAGGTGAGCAAGAGCTGCAGAGCCGAGATGGATGAGGCCACTGTGGGCACAGCAGGGAAGGCTTTTTCTGGGAAACTATTTTTTTATAAGTAAGGGGAAAAACTTTCTAAACTAACAATAAAAACTACAGTATAGTAAGTACATTATATTTGGTAATACCACCCTTTACTACCAGGATTTACTCTAAGTTGTTCACGATTGTGTGCGTTACACTGTTATACAACAAATTTCTTTGTATCAACATCAGTTGTATATGGTACTACATAGGTAAGACAATAACATCCCTTGGAGATATGAATTTCTCAACAGGATTACGGTTTCATGGCTCACTATCATGTATGTGGCTGGTCACTAAATAGAACATTGCTGGTCCCCTGTGGACAGTGGTGAGACTGGAACCCTAGGTCCAGCCCATCTGGGTATACAAGGTCATGGCTCCTAAAGACCCTTGAGTTCTTACAGGGATCTTGTTATAATTGCCTGCTGACCTGGGGAGGAGATGCATGGTTCACTCTCTAATCCCCATTTTATTTTATTTATTTATTTTTCTGAGCAGATCTCACCAAGGAGCTCAGGTTGGTCTCAAACTCTAAGTGATCTCTTGCTAGGCCATTATGCAACCTAACTGTGTAACTGCACATAAAGAAAGCTGCGGTTCCTAGGTATAGTGGTGCATTCCTTTAATCCCAGCCCTCCAGAGACAGCAACAGGCAGATCTCTGTGAGTTTGAGGCCAACCTGGCCTACACAGTGAGTTTCAGACCATCCAGAGATACATGGTGTGTGTGTGTGTGTGTGTGTGTGTGAGAGAGAGAGAGAGAGAGAGAGAGAGAGAGAGAGAGAGACAGAGAGAGACAGAGAGAGACAGAGAGAGACAGAGAGAGACAGAGAAAGAGAGACAGAGAGAGACAGAGAAAGAGAGACAGAGACAGAGACAGAGACAGAGGTTCGAAGCTGTGGATGGTCATATGAGTCTATTACCATAGAAACACAAATGGAGGACCAGGGATGGGAAAACTTGTGGTAAGTTAGAAATGAAAAGTTTGATGGGGAAGGAAGAGGAAAGGAAATGAAGGAGGACAAAGGATAAGGAGCGGAGATGTGAAGGGAGGAGAGAGGGGCTCCCAGAACGAGTCACCAATGAGCTATGGCTACGACACCACTCTGCGCAGTTCTCCCCCTTCTTGCAGCTGGGCCCCCTCATACACATCAGTTCATCCATGAAAGGAGGAGAAGGGGAACCTCCACATTCCCCAGGAGCCCCTCAGTCTCCCTAACACAGGGGGCTGGGACAGGATAGCTCCCTTCTGCTCTAGCCAGTTCCCAGGCAGGATGGAAAAGTGGCTTGCCTTTTGCCGTGGGCTGTCTTCCTGGTTCTAGGCCAAGGCAAGCAGCGTGTGGGCCAGAGAGAAGAAGCAGGCTGTGAGGAGAGCTGCTGTCTTCTTGAGCACAGAAAGCAACAGAGCTGCCAAGGCAAAAGAGACCAGTTTTCCAAGAAGCTGGTGGAGAGCCAACAGCATTCTCTGATGAACTAACTTGGAAACCAAAGAATTAGTCAAGGGGCCAGGAGGCTCGCCTACAGAATGCTTAGCAAGGCACAAACTGCTCCAGAGGAATGAGGACGACACCTATGTTATACTGCAGGACACAGGCCTCACATGTTTATGATTTCTCTAGCAAAACAGGTGTATTGCATCCACAGAGAGCACTTAAGTGATGTTTAAATAACATGGAAGGGGCTCAGAGAAGAAGGGTCGGTGGGCGGCAGCTCAGAGCCCTTGCCTGGCATCGGGGAGGCACTGGGTTCTTTGATAGCATCAGAGAATGGCATTTCTTGAGAAACAAGATAATAAATTAAGACTCATCTTCCAGTCCTGATCGGTCTAGACCAGAGTGTGTCTGACAAGCCGAGTTCATTCAGTCTTGCCTCGGCGAAAACGGACAGCGCCGACTGGGACAAAGGAAAGAACAGAGCAGAATGTGTGAGTGTGGCCATCCAAGAAAGCAGGGAACAGCGAAGAGATGGGTGAGGCCGAAGCAGAAAGAAACTCGCTTTCAAGTCTCGCCTCATTACCAAAACGTATGTGTCACATCACTGAAACCCACACAGACATGCTCCTGGGCCATCTGTGACGGGTAGAGAGATATGGCATGTGCCAGATGCCCCTTCTGATGAACTCAAAAGTTTGGGATAGATCACGGCTCAGCCGAGGCACGGAGATGGCAAGTTCTGGTCTAGCCTGGGCTACATAGTAAGACCCTACCTCAAATCATACATACATACATATGTACATAGTTATAATCCCATGTACAGGAGAAAGGGCCCATCCAAAGCAGAGAGACACATTCACAATGGAGGATATCAGCAAACATCTTCCTGGGCTCCCTCTTCATGCCAGCATAACACCCAGCATATAGAGGAATCACTGATGTATGCTCTCAGACACCATAGTGCAAGCTAACACTGAACTCAGTCTGTTACCCACACTTGGCCCTGAGCTTTTGATCCTCCTGCCTCAACCTCTAGAGTCCTGGACTTACGGACCTATACTGCCACACCTGCCTCTTGACTTATCTCTCCCAAGAGGCACCTGGAGGGATGCAGAGGGGTTCTTTTCAGATGGAGGAAGTTCTCTAAGAACTGGATCCAGAGGGGACGGCGGTATTGGCTTGGTACCTAGGAAGCGGGTGTTTCACACATGCGTTATGGAAGATGCGCAGGACCCTCGGCCTGTGAAGCACCCCAGATGATATGAAGTGGGGGTGGAGGTGACAGTGGCCCAGTTTGGGAAAGCCTGAGTCACAGCAGAGCCAGCTGAGGCTTTTCTCCATTAAGCCCTGAGCCTCTGGAGCAACTAGGATCTCTGTTTGGAAAAGAGGGCCCTAAAGGAGCTCCATCAAAGCTCTGGCCACTTCCAAATCAAATGGCAAGCAGGCCTGAGAAGGCTAAGTTTTCCCAAGTGGGAGTGTCACCTCACAGAGAATTTGAGTCCAGTCATCTAGCCTCTCTAGGCATAACTGTTCTTCCAGACCACCTGGCAGCAGTAGACACTAAGGAAACAATCCCTCCCCCCAAGGGAAACTGGGTGCATCTTTCGATGACCCTCACAGGATGTCATTTTGCGATGCTCCATTTGGGACATTTCTTATTTCCTCACAGATGAGAAGAGACAATGCCGCAGCCTCCCCTCCTCTGCCACTCCAACAGTGAGCTCCTGAGGCCACAGAGAAACTCAAGTGAGCGCCTTGCATCATGGGAGGCAGCTCAGGCCAGCCAAGCCGGATGGACCTTTGGATGGACCTTTGAGTTAGCTGCCTGTCTGCTGCATGGGAGAAAGTCTCTCCAGGTGCCCTAAGGAGGAAAGAGAGAAGGAAGAGGAGGGGGAGGGAGAGAGAGAGAGAGGGAAGAGAATATCCCTGCAGGGCTCCTGGACAAAAGGTGTTAGGTAACCCAGTCCTGATGTCCCCACCCAACAAACAGGCAGGGGATTGCAACAGGCCTTACCTTGGAGGGTACCAGTGAGCCAGTCTCGCTGGAGGAAGGTCATTAACCCCATGACCCCGGCACTGTATATAGCCGGCACTCACTACCATACACTCCCTCTTCTCACAGACAAACAATGAGCCCAACGGCAGAGAGTGCGGAGGCTTGAAGCCATCTTTGCACCAATGCCTAGGTATCCAGCAAAGGTGTAAGGGGCGCCAGAACAACCCAGTGTTTGTAAGCACCAAGGTGTTTGGCGTGAGAGCTTTCTCCTCCTTGCTTTTACTTGACCTGGGATACCAACCAGAGGGGCTGGTATCGAGGGGAAATGAAGTGCCACATTCCTCACATCAAAACTTCTGAGTCTCCAGGGATCGGGTAACAGGAACCCGCTTTAAAACTGAATCACACACCTGCAATTAGTCAAGCAGATTCGCAGCATCCATGCCCACCCTCCCCACCCCAGGCCCCCAATTGACCCCAGAAATCAGCCTTCTCTTTTGCTGCATTTTACACTGTATTACCCCCAGCTTCCCGCCAGGCTCCTGGAAATTTCCTGCCCACCTTCCATCGCGTGACTGCCTTTCTCTTGATAATTTCCTCCAGTCCCAGATTTAAAAAAAAAAAAACCATGCAGCAGGGCTTGTGGATAATGCACACCTTTAACCTCAGTACTCAGAAAGCAAAGGCAGCCAGGTCTCCGTGAGTTCTAGGCCAGCTAGCGCTACAAAGTAAACCTCCCCCCCCATCTCAAAATAAATAAACACATGAACAAACAAACAAATGCATAGCGTACCATCAGCACCTTCTCAAAACCCCCCACATCCCCCACCCCCCACCTCCCACCTGTGCGCCCCGGGTGCTTTGGGATTCTCCCCCAGCCTGAAAGCAGCAGAAAGTGTTCCTTTGTAACTTTCCCATCCCCAAACAAACAATTAACCATCTCTAGGCTAAACAGCACTTGCTGAATTTGCTGCAAAGGTGTGCAAGCTAGGCAGTGGGCAGACCACAGCCCCACCAAGGGTGCTCAGTGTCTGTACTCTTTAAATGCAAATTTCCCCGTGGCACTCCAGACCTGGGGAGAGGGGGGGGCGGGAAATGGCAGACCCTCTGGGAGAAAAGATGAGATTTAAATTGGAAATAAAGCACTGTACCAAATTGGACTTTGACCTTGTTCAGAATTCCACTGGCCCGTGTTCCCTGAGCGGCCACCCCTGCCTTTCCCCAATTGTTCCCTGGAGTAGCTGCCTGCTATCTAATGCAGGCAGGCTGTCACCAGCTGCTGCCTCCCTGGCCGCCTTCCACCTGGCTGGCCCAGTGAGCCTCAAAAAAACAATCAAACAGTTTTCTTTGCCTTTCTAGCTTCTCTTGCCACCTCTGGGCCTGGATCAAGACAAGAGTGGTTTGGTTAGGGCTTAGGCCAGGGGGGTGGGCCTGCTTGTAGGGCATGGGAAGAGACAGGCGCTCCCCAGCAGGCCTCGGACTACTTTCTTGGTTACCAAAGCAATTCCCAGACAAGGTCTGGAATGGCCAGCGTTGGCCTGGAGGCCCTGATGCCTCCAGAGCAGCAACATGGGGCCAACATTTACAAGGGCCAGCCAGCCCCTCATCCTGCTGCCCCGGAACATGCTCTGCTCTCTGTGGAAACGAAGGCTTGCTCAGTTCTCCAGTGTAGAAGTTCATCCACATGTCTAAATTCTGCCCTTCCTTCAAGGGCCAGGAACACACTTTTTCTATAGACCACACACACACACTCCCATAGCCCCATAATCCCTCTCCTGCCTCTTCAGTCCAGGGTTCAGACCAAGTGATCAGAGCCATGTGATTACATCCTGATGTGGCTCGTGGTCTCATTGCTTCACGTCTCATCTCTCCAGCAAGCTGGCCGGCTCCTAGGGACCATGTATTGCTACATTGGTACTCAGTGGATTTACCAGGAAAGAAGGGCTGACTGGACAAGAAAATGAGCACATGGGTCACATCAGTTCAGGAATTCTTTTCTTTCGATACCTACCAGCGGCAGTCTTCTTTGCACTGGCCTTTGTGGGCATTCCCTCTGGCATCTCATGATCATTGAGAAACCTGGAGCAACCAGGGAGTCCCACGGAGCTAGCCTGCATCAGTGTGGGGGTACTACTGAGTGCCCAGGGCTCTTCCTTCCCTTGTCCTCTTTGACCCAACTGGGATGATGGATTCTGACCATGGGAAGCTTCCCGTTTCCTGACAATGTGCAAAGTAGTAGATAAAAACTGGGAGCAATGGGGTGCAAGAGGGACCAGCAGAGGGGTGTCTTCATCACAGAGCATGTGTAGAACTACTTCATCACAGACAAAAGAGCTACTGAATGAAGAAGGAGGCTGGATCTATCTAAGGGAAGTTGGGAATGGAGCGCCTTACCTCAAAGCTCCGTCCAAACCCCAGTCAAAAAAGAGGAAAGACGGGATGGGAGAAGAACAAAATTGGCCATATATGGTCCATGAGGTGCTTAATAGGAAAAGTCTTATCTTCAGACTGACCAAGGGGAGGGGGGAATTAAGAAAACTCAAAAGGCCAAGAAGATCCACAGGAGAGAAGACAGGCAAGACAGAAAATTTGAAAAGCAAGGTAGAAAAGTGTGAAGTGTTCACCCAGGAAGTCAGCGGCCGGTGTAAGAACTTATAAATAATCTGTCCCCAGGAGCTCTGTGTCCAAGTCTCAGGAACAAGTTAGGACCCAGGTTACGGCAGGGACCTGCCTATGTAATGTGGTAAGCTCTAAAAGGCCCCATTGTCCCATCTTGCACCCCAAACCCCTGTCCTGAGGACAGAAAGCTTTAGACTACAAGAATCCAAAGTGATGTTTCTCTACCGGGACAAGGAGAACAACCCCAGGACAGCCAAGGTGCAAGGGGTAGAACAACACCTGACCTGCAGGTGAGTGGGTTAAATGGCATGAGGGAACCCGAGGGTCTTGGGAGAGTCGGGAGTCACCACCCCAGGATGCCCTGAGACATGCCCACACTCAGTTTGCCACCAGTAGCCTTTCTGCAAGAATAGCCCAGGCACAGCGTCAGCCCCTGTAGCCTGGCTCGGAGCCCTCACCGGCCAATGCCACATCAGCAGCCGCACTGAACAATTTGCCAATTCTGTGCCTTTCATTACACGCCCGTTTCCCAGGGGAAGCCAGGACCCCAAACAGAAGGCAGCCACAGTGCCAGCCCTTGTTGGCATTCCTCACAGCTAATTCAACTGCTTTCCTTCCAGGGAGATTTTACACAAACCCCTAAAGAGGCACCAACAAATTCCACAGAGCAGGTGTACAGGCCAAACAGGACCCTACCACCCGGCGCACATCCTCTCTCCGCTCCATGTCCTGGAGTCCGGAGAGAGCTTCGCTCAACTGCTCCTACTCAACTTCCCCAGAGAGGGAGCAAGGCAAACAGGGACCAGAATACAAAAGCAAAGCACAAACACCTGTGAACCATCCTTTCCAAACCAGCCAGCGATGATCCACTAAGAGTTTGTCTTTCAACTGGGCAGTGGTGGCGCACGCCTTTAATCCCAGCACTTGGGAGGCAGAGGCAGGTGGATTTCTGAGTTTGAAGCCAGCCTGGTCTACAGAGTGAGTTCCAGGACAGCCAGGGCTACACAGAGAAACCCTGTCTCGGGGAAAAAAAAGAAAAAAAAGTTTGTCTTTCTCCTTTCTCTCCAAAGTTGGTCTCACCCATTCTGCCTACCGTTCTTTTAGTCTCCATTTCAGAGATTTCTGCCCTGCTCTTTATTATTTCCTTCTGTCTACTGCTCTGGAGTTAGGCTTATTTGTATTTTTCTAAGACCTGGGGGTACATCATAAAGTTATTTATTTGAGGTCTGTCAGATTTTTCTTTACTGTAAGCACGCATAGCTACAAGGTTCCCTCCTATCCTGGCTTCCCTGTATAGTAAAAGTTATGTTGGCTATTGCTTTCAGTTTCATTCCAGTATAGCAATTTTAAAACTTCCTGGTTTCTCCAACAACTAGTATACTATACTAATGGTTGAGTAATTAGTGTTAAAACTGTAATTTCAACACTCAGAAGGCTGAGAGAGATGAGTATCAAAAGCTAAAGGCCAAGCCAGGCAGTGGTGGCGCACGCCTTTAGTCCCAGCACTTGGGAGGCAGAGGCAGGAGGATTTCTGAGTTCGA
>NW_022196895.1:70737778-70746904 GCF_008632895.1 Mastomys coucha
CAAAAAAAGAAAAAAAAAAAGAAATTACCAAAAGCTAAAAGCCAGCCTGGGCTACACAGTAAATTTGAAGCAAGCCTGGGATACATAAGCGATACACTGTATGTGTATATTTGCTCTTGCCATTTGTTTTTAGTTGTATTTAGTTTTGATCTTATAGGATACAAGACATTATTATAATCCGTTTGTATTTGTTAAGATTTGTTCTATGTCCTAAAATATGGTCATAGTTTTTTGAAAAAGTCCTTGGACTGAGAAGAAACTATTCTACAGCTATGGGATAGAATGTTTGTTGAATGTCTCTTAAGTTCGTGGTGTAGTTTAATGACAATGTTTCTTTGTTCAAAGAATTTTACTTTCCCTTACCTACTCATTGATGAGTGTGAGGTACTAAAGTGGCCCAATCTGATTGTATCTATCCCTGTATGTCCATTAGTATTTGTTTTATGAAACTGTGAGTGTCCACATTTGGTGCATAGATATTTACACTTGTTAGATCTTCTTAACAAATTGTTCCTTTATTGAAATAAGAAATTAGAAAAGTTTTCTTTTTTTTGTTTTTTGGGGTTTTGTTGTTGTTGCTGCTGTTGTTGTTGTTTTTAGAGACAGGGTTTCTCTGTGTAGCCCTGGCTGTCCTGGAACTCACTCTGTAGACCAGGATGGCCTCGAACTCAGAAACCCGCCTGCCTCTGCCTCCCAAGTGCTGGGATTAAAGGTGTGCACCACTAGAAAGGTTTTCAAACCTGAGTAGGGAGAATGTGTGAGGATCTCATCCATTATAAGGGTCTGGAAAAAAAATCACACACACATTTTTAGTTTTTCTTTATTTTTGAAATTTTAATATATGTATACAATGTAATATGATTGTATATCTATTCCCCATTTCCCCCTCCAAACTTACCCCATATCTTTTCCAATATACTCCCTCCCAACTCATTTTTTGCAGGAAGGTAACCCACTACTACATTCAGACAATGCTACTCATATGGACATGGGTATGGGAAACCTACTGGCAGTCACATCCTCAATAAAGACTGGAGCTCAGCCCCACAGGTATTCTCTGCCAATAGCCCCTCCATATGCGGTTAGGTATGACTCATCTGCGCTGTCTATGCTGGAATCACACACACTTGACCATGAGTGCAATGCTGAGGCCCAGTATTAGCCCTAAGATATTCATTTCATGTCATGCCGTGCTGGGTTGGCACTGGATCTCCTGTCTCCCATGCCCATGAGGCCAGAATCATGTGGTTAGCCCAAGGAACACACATCTTTTTCTTGGGCCCCACTGTAGTCTTTTCAAGTCAGAAGCACAAAGGCAGGAAAGAGGGAGGGAGGGAGGGAAAGAGAGAGGGAGAGGGAGAGGGAGAGGGAGAGGGAGAGGGAGAGGGAGAGGGAGAGAGAGAGAGAGAGAGAGAGAGAGAGAGAGAGAGAGAGATTGACAGAGACAGAGACAGAGAGACAGAGACGGAGATTGACAGAGACACAGAGAGATAGAGGAGCCGCTTACTTGAGATTTTGAGGGCAGGTTCCCCTACTCTGAACAAGGAATTAATAACTACAGGTTGGTTCTAGGAAAATAAATGAAGGCCATGAGCAGCCCCAACCCTGGGCTCCAGACATGGATAGAACGAGAAAACCAGAACTACTCACAGAGCAGTATCAGCCAAGCACTTCCCGCTCACTCCTGTGGGCTCACTTTGGTCTCAACAGTTGACCAACCTTAGCCTAAACTGACAACCATCACTCCGCGGAGCCTCTTCAGTAGCATCGATATTTGTTTCCAAAAACTCAAGTATGGAAATATTCGGTGATGGAGACCTGGATTCTCTTCTCCTTTCTGTTTAACCTTTGTTCCCATCAAGCTTGCTTGCCATAGATAATGTGAAAAATAGTCACGCACGAAAGCACCGCCTTGTTTTTATTGAGAAAGCTCTTTACCAAACCAGTCCTACATCCCGCTGTGAAGTGAGCTGTAATAAGCCTTAGAGCACAGCAGCTGGGTGAAGCAAACGAATGTCATCGACTCTTCTGATTTAGTCTTAAGGCAGGCATGTGGCCACAGGAAAAAGGGTACCTCAGATGTGTGGGCTCAGGCTAAGCCTTGCAGTTCCCCACTGTCTTTAATCAGCAACCATCCTGGGTCTCAGGCACACATGGGAGAAAAAAATAACTGAGGGAGCCGGGGGCAGTAGTGGCGCACGCCTTTAATCCCAGCACTTGGGAAGCAGAGGCAGCAGAGGCAGGCGGATTTCTGAGTTCGAGGCCGGCCTGGTCTACAGAGTGAGTTCCAGGACAACCAAGGCTACACAGAGAACCCTGTCTCGAACACCGCCACCCCCCAAAAAACAAAACCAAACTTACTGCGGGAATGAAGAAGCCAACCCAGGAGAAATACTAAGTCCCGCCCACACCAACAGGACTGACAGGCAGCAGAAGCTGCTACAGGAGAGGTTGTAAAACCGAGGAGTAGGAAATAAAATCAAAGGTCACTTCAGCTAAATAGTCAGATAGGAGACTGTATGTTCAAGTCTGGCCAATGAGCTATACGCAAATAAAGAGGAGATAGAAAACATACCGAGACGCAAGACAGATTACTTGTTGCAAACTTGGCCCTGAGGATGTGTGGGGAGGTAGGAAGAACCCCAGGAGCCAGCACCTTCCCGCGTCCCTTACTCAACCTCTCCTATATGGCACTCACAGCCCACTATCACCTTTAATTCCACAAACTATCCCCAGTTTTACAGGAGAGGAAATGCAGATAAGGAAGTTGAAAGTTAAGACATGAGATTATAGGTCCTGCCATCTCTTGAGGGCCCCACCTCTAGTAAAGGAGCTGTTGGCAGTTAATGGCCTTTGGGAAAGGGCCAGTGTATTCCTGCAGGGGTGTGGCCCTGGTAGGTTCCCCATGCTCCAGTGGCTGGCCCTACATCCGTGCACACACAGACAGCACTAAACGTCTTGTGGGTTATGAAAAGCTAACGTTGGGAAGAAGACACGGTGTGAGGAGTCTGGGAGGAGTTGCAGGGGAAGGGGTGGATATGATCAAAATATATTGCATATATATATGCAATATTTTATATATCTATATATAATATATTTTTCTAAAAATGTATTTTAAAAAGAGAGTGGAAACAGTACACATTAGGGGGAAGAAAAGATGGGAAATTTAGAATCTGTATTTTCAACAAATCTCTTGAATAAAAGGGGGGAGTTACTTTTCCATTAATCAAATTAAATATATTTTCTTTACCTCTGATGTTCACACTACTCCATCTTTAAGAATTTCACTTGTAACATCAGCTACAACTCATACACATTTCTCTTGTTATTGGAATAACAGTAACAATGGAAGAGTTCCCCGTGCATTATTTCTATAGCCAATGTTTTGTTTTTAGCATTGTGAAAGCGGCTTAATTCATGCTATCTTTGTAGTGCACAGTAAAGCACTGACAAAACAAAATAAGTAGGTGGATAAATAGCTAGGTTCCATGGGTCCCCGGCACCATGGTCATCTTGGGCTTTGCTGTGAGGCACAGGAGTGGAGTCTTTCTGACCGGCCTTCACGTGTCTTTCAGAACGAGGCCTTCCTTCCACTCCTCTGAGGTACAGACTGTACTCAGAAGATACTGGCAGATCAGCCCTCGGGGTCAAGAATGGACAATAACCAGGCCATGGAGGATGATTTCACAGAAGAAGATGACCAGATGGGATGGTTACTTTTGTTTGCTAACTTGGCCAGGCCATAGATAATTTGATCTAATATTATTCTACATGTTTCAAAAAAAAAAAGGAAAAGGGGCCTCACACAGATGCACAGAGCAGGGAGGACTCTGCTGCTGGCATCAGGGGTCCTGCACTGATGGCCTTGTCTGATCCTAACCTCACCTCTAAATGTATTAGCATATTAATTTGGGATTAAGTTGCCAACATATAGATATAGTCAAATTGTGACAATGGCATTAACTGAAAAGGGGGAGGGGCGCTGCTGGTACTGGACCAGTAATCGCCGCTGCTCTGGAAGCTGAGGCAAGAGGACTTTTTGTTTTATTTTTATGTATGTATGTATGTATGTATGTATGCATGTATTTGAGACAGGGTTTCTCTGTGTAACAGCTCTGGCTGCTGTCCTGAAACCTGCTTTGTAGACTAGGCTAGCATCAAACTCACAGAGTTCTGCCTGCCTCTGCTGGGATTAAAGGAGTGTACTACCATACCCAACAAGGAGGATTTTTTTAAAATATGAAGGAGGAAGAGGAGGAATGGGGGGAACACAAAAGAGAAGAATGAGAGGCAACACACACACACACACACACACACACATACATCACACACCACACACCCCAGAGAGGCAGCCACTGCCATCTAACTGTTTTCTCAAATATCTTCTTATCAGGTCTTTGGGTCTGCACACGCCTGTCCACTCTGCAGATTTTGGACTACCAGCCCCCTCAATTATGTAAACCATTTCCTTATTAAAATAAACCTCTCTTCATACATGTCCTGTTGGTTCTGTTTCTCTGGAGAACCCTGTCTAGTGCACTGTCCAAGAGGTGAGGGCCTAGGAACAAAATTAGAAGGTCTCAGTTCTGGGCAGGAGCCTGGTGAAGTGTGCGTGGTTCAACCTGTCTGCTGTAATATGGGATGTGAAACTCTGAGAGACTGAGACAGAGTGGACAGGTCAGGACTAGATCCCACAACACAAACACCACACAAGAAGAGTGAATGTGTGCTTGACTGTGTTAGACACACACACTAAAGACACACACACACTGAAGACACACACACACATGCACGCCTTCTTAGGGGGTAGACTAGAGCAGAAAGCCATGTATGCAGACAAGGTGGGACAAGGAAATATCTATCCAGAATAGTATTCACCCTCAGGAGATATTAGACTGGATATACCCAATCTAAACACCTTTGACCTGGAGATAGCCCTAACTGTTGAAACCGTGAACACTGTTAATGGAAAAATATCGCAAGGAAATCCCCTAAAGTGGATCCACTGAGCAGATGTCTGCCTCTGGAGACAGGAAGCAGGAAGCGTGACCCAGGCTAAAGCCAGAGGAGATGACTTACCGCTCGCATTATACCAGAAGCAGTGTTGAGTAGGAGGAGGGATGCCCAAAGGAAAATGGGAGAGGGAAGTGTGCTAGAGGAGAGGGCAGCCTACAGCTGACCTTCCAAGGACTTTATCCCAGCTGCTCAAAAGCCAGGAGCAGCAGGCAGATGGATTCTGGGCTCCGTGTGTGGGAGGAGAGTAAGAAATTGCTCATAGGCCCTAGCCATGCTTTGCCAACAGGGACATTTCAAGTCACCTAGCAACCTCTGTTCCCCCAGGGTGGGAACCATTTAGACCACACTTAGACCCCACGGTCCCTGATGTCTCCCTTGTCCTTTCTCCCACCACTCCATGCACTTCATGGTCCATTACTTATGGAATAGTTCCTGGGAGCAAGGGAGCTTGACTTCTCTTCGGAGAACTGGGGCTAGTGCAGGAAGCTGCGGCTGGGTCCATTTGCTCCTACAATCCTCTCCGGGTGCCTCCTCCCTGCCCAGCCTTTCCTGGGCCTTTACTTCTTGTCAAGACCATCTCTGACCTCTGGATCAATACTCTGTTAAAGGTGACTCACCTCACCCAGATCTCTCGAAAAGACCAAGATTGCTTCCTAAATCGAGTTTGCTCTCAGGGCATCCTTGAGAGGAAGTAACCACAACCCACCCCAGGCAGCATTTCATTATGAAAGTGAGACAGGGGCTGGTGAGATAGCTCAGTGGGGAAGAGCACCGGCTGCTCTTCGGAAGGTCATGAGTTAGAATCCCAGCAACCACATGGTGGCTCACAACCACCCATAATGAGATCTGACGCCCTCTTCTGGTGCGTCTGAAGACAGCTACAGTGTACTTACATATAATAAATAAATAAATCTTTAAAAAAAAAAAAAGAAAGTGAGACAGATCTGGACAAAGCACAAACTCAAGGCTCATTCCAGGGGCAGGGAGGGACAATTCTAATCACACGACTCTTTCTCCCTTCTTCCTTTCCCTCCCCACGTCCCCTGCCTTTCTCTCTCTTTTTCCAGTGATGCTCAGGATGATGGGCAACAACATGGACGCCAACGAAACCCTCATGCTATAGCCATCCCACAGCAGCATCCCGCAGACCGTCAAAAAAAAAACAGGTTGTCTTGTGGAAGCTTAAACACGGAAGAACCTGGGTGTGCAAACCTGTAATCCCACCACATGGGAGGCTGAGTCAAGGGAAACATAAAACTGGGGCCAGCCTGAGCTATACAGTAAGCCCCTACCTCAAAAGTGGGAGGGGAGGAGAGGAAAGAGTTTTTATCTGTTCCCCCTGGGCATCTGGAAATAACGACATCCGCTCAGGAAGGCTGTCTACTGAGAGGCTGAGCCGATGGCAGTTTGTACGTCGTGTAGTGAACGAAACAGCCGTGCAGCATCCACGCTTTAAATGTAGGTAGAAGAGGCTAGGCTGAAGAAGGAGGAAGATTAATGGAGAAAAGTTACTCTGTAGGATCGGTGGATTGTGAAATCCAGGACTAAGGTGCTGGGAGAGACGTAACCTATTCTGTGACACAGAGGAGGAGCAGAGAGTGGCACCTCCAGAGAAGGCTGGTGACCAGGAAGATAAGAGGAGCTTCTGCTGTCTTCTTGATCTTTGTTTTTATTTAATTCCTCCTTTCCTTCCTCCCTTCCAAGTGCAGGGAGATTCTGCCGCTGGTTATAGGCTCCTGAGAAGTTGCTTTCTTTCAAAAGGGATTGACATCAACTCAAGGAAGAAAACTTGTCAGGACCAAGTCAAGGCTGAGGACATTATGACCTCGGGCTACCAGCTGGTGGGGACAAACTACTCTGCTAGATTCGTTTCATGGGGTGGCTCTAGAAGACCTTGGGGCCTTTGGTTTCCACCACAGACTTCTGGGACTCACCCAGAAATCCCCTAGACCCCATCACACCAGCACAGCTTCTAAACAGCAGGCATCGGAGCCATCAGACCTCACCTGCAGCTCCACTCAATGTCCTTCCGTGTAGCTTCCTTAAAAGTGTGAATCCTGGCCGGGTGGTGGTAGTAGCGCACGCCTTTAATCCCAGCACTTGGGAGGCAGAGGCAGGCGGATTTCTGAGTTCGAGGTCATCCTAGTCTACAGAGTGAGTTCCAGGACAGCCAGGGCTACACAGAGAAACCCTGTCTCAAAAAAACAAACAAACAAAACAAAAGTGTGAATCCTGAATTACTTTTTTCCCTTTGGCATGTCTAGGGGAAGCATGACATAATGTGAGCCCAGGCTGGCCCCCAATTCAGGATCTTCCTGCTTAGCCTCCCGTGCCGGCGCCATCAGCTTATGTTACTACACCTGGTCAAGAACTACGATTTTCTTTCTTCCCTCTCCGGAATTGTTCTCTGTCGGAAGCTGATTGTATTTTGCTAAATGTCGCTGTGTTTATCCCAATGTTTTGACTCAGCCACCCCTCAGAGATGTTCTCAGAAAACCACCCCCCACCCCTCCTTTGGCCTACCATACACAAGTGTTTTAAGAAATGATGGCTTCAGTTTATAGCCCAGCCTTTGTGCCCTCCTCCCCGAAGCCACCTCTGAAAGGAGCATTGCAGCCCTCAGCCCTTCCCAGCTAAGGGCCTCCTCAACCACACAGAGTTTCAGGGAGTTTGTAAGCCTCCTGGTTGGCTTCTCATTGTCCTGCATGGTTGTTATGCCTCCCCCTTCATTAATTCAAGGGAGTGCTGAAAAGAGATGAGCCACATTCCAGCCATGACATCACTGGGGAGACAATACCCCATGGCCCAGAGAAAAGGCAGCCTGACCCTTCTCCAGCAATGGCTTTCTACCGGGCCCCAGAGTACATCCTGGGGTCCCTTGGCTAGCTCACTGAGCAGAAACTGGCAAGGGTTTCCAAGAGCTTGGAAACACAAACTGGCCCCATCATAGGACACTGTAGTTAAGGCACACGAGCAACAGCCCGAGATGTTGGCTTGAGGACCCCAACACTGACATGAGAGACACTTACACATAGCAGGCCCACGTGGTCTGATACATCAGAGCTTGGGAAGACAGAACCAAGATGATTTGTAATCAAACCCCATGACATTTTATCTCGTCTGATCCTGAAAACAAGCTATGCAGTGACCGTACTATAGAAAACAAATTCTTAATACTTCCAAGGGTAAATGTGTGTTGTGAGTCTAGGGATGCTCTGAGATTCACCATGACCATGAATAAATTTTAACAAATAAGAGGCTTTATTAAATACTGGCCAGGACCATGAACACTAGCCAGGACTATATTAGCCACAGGACAGACATGTTTTAAGTACAAGGTTTGTAAAGGAAAAGCCATAAAATTACAAAGTTAACTGTTTTTGGAGGTGAAATTAACTCACATCCTGCAGTGCCTAACTTTTACAACAGACAATCCTGTAGAAGCCTCAGTTATCCCCGGCGAGACCAGCGGTTAGCGCCCAGGACCCACTGTCTTGCAAAAACAACAGAGGCAGTAAAATTTACAATAATCGGCAGTTTCTTAAGATTAGCTCAACTATTCTGAGAAAGTATCTATCTTGGGCAATTTCACTGAAAGGGTACATTTCATAAACTAGCCATTAACAAGAGCTAAAGCAGTGTTCTCGTGGTTTCAAGTACAGCCATGTTCGCGTTTTAAACATGCTATTCGCTATCACACACGAAACGGAGAGCTGTGGAAAGAGCTTTGCGTTTACAGATTGCAGTCAGTCAGCAAGAGTTTCAGTGGTGGCTCATGTTCGCCCAGGCCTGCAGCAGGCACAGATAAAGCCGCAAATAGTAAAGGAACCCAAGCAGTTAGCATTCTGTCTAAACCCCACCCCTCGGTTACCTGGCAACAGCCAGGTATGCTCCACCCCACAGTTACCTGGCAACTGTCAGGTAGGCCTGACCCACCCACTATAAAAGGGGCTGCTTGCCCCCTCCTCCCTCTCTTGCCCTCCGTGTTCTCTTGGTCTCTTGCCTTCTTGCTTCCTTTCTGTGCCCTCGCTCCTTTTCCCCACCTCTCTTCACGTGCTCATGGCCAGACTCTACTCTCCTCTCCTCTCCTCTCCTCTCCTCTCCTCTCCT